>NW_028230442.1:7329305-7696023 GCF_043228905.1 Azolla caroliniana | reverse complement strand
CTTATATTGAATGCAATATTCACGACTCATGTTTGCCTAATATTCTAATATTGTCCATTTAGCATCTTCCCACTTATTCCTTGGTGGTTCCATTAACCTTGCCTCAACAACTACCCATTGCATAACATTACTTGGAAGCTCTAATAGATCTTCTACGCCCCATATTTTGAACCAATTGTTGATGTCAACTACCCAACCAGATGAGAGAATTTTGTTCTGGTGATTCATTTGTAGCTTACATCCAACTTTGCAAGAAAGACATGGTAACATGTGATTTGGCATATTCTTGACTTTTGTAGTGTATCTATATACTCTTTGTAGTCCCATTATCTCTATGGGTGGAACACCAATTTCCAAGAGCACAACCTAGTAGGAGGTGATGGATTTGACTCCCAATTGTCTCCTTAAAAACATACTATGAATCTTCTCAATCTCATTCCATGCATTAAGAGGGATATTGCCATCTGATACATCTACCCTTAAAGCAAGACTTGGGTTACCATGGTATTAAATAGCACTCGTTTCACTTCCCATTCAGAGTATCACTTTGGTTGCATTGATTCTCCAACATATAATAACCTTTCCAACTAGCTTGAAGCCTCAACCCAAAGGATTGTGGCGGATACATCAATACCAAGATACTTGTACATGTTCTCCCTTACATGTAAGCATAGAGTATTAATGAGGTTGGTTACCATCATTTTTTGTTTTAACTACATTCATGTTTAGTCCACTACCTTGGCTTAGTGCTTCTAACACCTCAAGTAAACATTGCATACCATTTGCATTTATTGAAAAGACAACCACATCATTCACATATAAAAACAATAAGATAATTTGAGGTTCTGGGGCATCAATATTTCTAAACCAAAGAGTGTAGGTGATGTTGGATGTGTTTGCTTAACCCCCATATTACTTTGAAAGTATTATGAGAATCCATTACCCGTATTTAGGCGGCTTAAGTTTTATTGAGAGGGTGTATAATGAGGAGGAAACAATTGCTTATGGTGTGTGGAAGTAAACTAGGATCATTTTTGTAGACTTGTAAACATCTTTGATTGTGTTTACCATCCAACCATCTTGTAGAGGTGACTACCCTATATATTCCAAGAAATAAAAACTTTTTCACAACCTAGCCAAGCCAAACAAGATTGGTTCACAAATTCATGGGATATCGTGGATTCTATATCTCACAAGAACCCTTAAGAGGTGTCGAGGTTCACCTTCCATACCTCCTAGCCACAAAAAGACCAATGATGCGTTGAGGGGTTGTCTCAAAAACATAGACCTCATTGAGCATTGGAGGTCGAATGAGAAAGGGTATGGTAGCACTTCTCCTTCCCCCTCCCCCGTGAAGGGTTGGTAAGAGTTGAATTTAGATATCCTCGTGCACATTAAAAATGATACAATTGTTGAACTTAAGGCCTTGAATAAGATATCAATCTTTGCTCGAACCAAATTGGATTGAACCATAATTGTTTGACGATAGTGGAACTTCCATGTATATGTGTAGTACTCCTAGGCTTAATTCATGTGTTTAAACTCAAATGAAGTACATGGGAGACGAATGAGCTATACTTAACTAATCACTTTAGAGAGGCTTGGAGGAATGAAGTATATGATACGCTCAAGACCATTTCTCCAAAATTTGATAAGGACATTGTTTGAGTACCATTGGATGCTCCAATTCTAAATACACAATTACAATGGTATAATCAAGATGAAGTGTATTAGGAGCAATGTGCATGAACATTTCTTCCGTCAATCACCAAGTGAACACTTCTAAAATTGACAAGCAATGTCTTTACTTAACAAACAAAATGATTTTCTTTGTATGAAAATATTTTTAGTGTCATGAAATGTAATAGAAGGCATCTCTCCAACGCACATAATATACAATAATATTTTGATAGTATTGTTTAGTCTATACGATTTTCTAATGGGAAATAAAAGGAAAGTGAGAAACATTTCACACACAATAAAAGAACATTTTGTAGTCATTACATCGATATCCAAATGAAACAAAAGGAAATGTAAGTATTCTATTCATAACACTGAAAGCCATATACATATAAATCACCATGATTGCCATTGCCTAATCGGACATGACATAAATATAGGGTTCTTTTCCTTTTCAATAAGGAAAAATAACTACAGTGCCTTGTGGCAATACCATATCCCTTCGGGGGACCCAAAAGGGTAAGAACCCATAAAGTGGATCCTCCAATGGAGCCTACGATTGCCTAGTGTTTGTCTCACAACAAAAACCTCGAAAATATCAACAATAAAATCATTAAGTGTTTCAATAATGTATCAATTTCATACATTTGCCAAAATGTACGAAGAATAAGGAAAATTGAGTAGAAATTTGTGAACCTCGAAATACCCCCAAGTTTTCATTTGGATGTGAAATATTAGAGACCATATTACTTGGTTTGCCTAAACATATTGCGGAGAACCACACAATATCCTTAAGCTTTCTTTATTTCGATAACTGTAATGAATTGTCAAATCCGCAGGATATATATCATGGTAGTGCACCATCTTTCAGGTGGTGGAGATCATATAATCTCAAATCCTTGTCTTCCAACTCTAGAGCAAAAGGCCAAGGGATACAAGAAAGTAGTGTTATTCATTCTATAGCTGAATTCACAAATCACTCCTCTTTTCTCTTTACATTGGTTGGTTCAATGACGACATTTTGAGAAGTAAAAGAAATTTCACGTGGATATTTGGGAATTTCCCCAAAGTATTGCACTATTATTCTAATGCGAGTGATCTATAAACATCGTACAAGGATATATTAATGAGACAATGCAAGGACAACGTTATAAAAGATGTGCATGACTTCATTATGTCAACTAGACAATGGCTAATAATACACTAGGTCATCAATGAGTATCACATGTAGATAAGTAGCTAGTAGAACTTTAGAAAGTGGGGAGTGATGTATATTATTTATAGCCAAACTATCAACCTAGCATATAGAGATAGCCAATCTAAGTAATGCATGGCTAGGAAGCACATGTGCGTGTGCATGGAGGGCCATATATATTGCATAGTTGTGTCATGGCTTTTGTATGGCTACCATGTAGAGTTATGTCTCTTTATGAGCATCGACATTACACCTATCGGTTTATTAGAAACTAGTACAAATTATTTATTAAAACATGTTATCAATCCTTATTCTTTGCACCATAGGATTATTTGGTTATCTATTTAAAATAAATACAAAATTACAAGGGTTTTAGTACACACTATTTACATTGTTGTCATGTCCACGTTTGGTATAACTGCGTGAACGATCTTCTTCAAAGTTTTAGTTTATTGGTTGGAGTAGAGTGGACAAGCAATTTTGGTCAAAGAGAGGAACATGGTTTAGACTTGACTCGAAGTTCAAGAAATGTGATTTAGATTTTAGATTATTGTATTCGCCTTCTTATACACAATAGAAAAGCCACAATCAAGTTCACTTTCTATCGACTTATGATGCTTGATTGTAGGTACAATTCTATCTACAATTTGCAAGTGGGATGTGAACCGTGGGATCTATAGCTTGTGAGTGAATATCTTAGATTTTACTTCTCTTTGTAGTTCTCCATGTTTGGAAACCAACACAATATGTCTTGTCATGTGACGTGCCGAATTAAAACATGTTCATATAAATTTCTATATACGACATAAGATATTTTGTGAATTATCAACTCACATGGATAATGCATTAAGGTTGTAATGCACGCGTTGGGGCGAGATATTTGTTGAACTAACTTTGTCTCATGGAAATGTCCTCTTATTATCACCACAAGGTAGTGTTTTTATAGAAAGACAACAAGAGTAGAGATGTTGGAAGGATAAGAACAGAATATCCAAATGGATGCCTTTTGTCTTGAATTTTGATCAACATATAGCGCTTCTCAATTCACGTGTATTCCTTTATGGTGGATAATCACCACAATGATCAACATGACATTACATATTAACGCACCCTACACACTTAGTCATACATACACATAAATGTACATGCACGTGCGCACGTGTGCGCGCACACACACACACACATACATATAATGTGTGTGTTTTTATTTGCATGATCTTATTTCTAAATACAAAGAGAATGTCACGTTTTACGAAGAGATAAAGAACTTGGAAATGTAGGTACACTATAAGATTTGTGCGTTTCGAGGTCCATTGTTCAAACCATTGTCCATTTTTGGTTGGGCTACATTAGTTGCTCGTGCATTAGTAATACCAACTCAAATTTAGTATGCATTTTTATTGATCTTTACTTAGCACAGAAAACTCGCTACTAATAAAGTTCACGTCATTTTCATGTGTTCTAGAATCTAGTGTGTTTAGTAGACAAAAATGCAAATAAATATTGTCTCAAATTCCATATAATGAAAGAGAATAACACATGATAATGGTTCTAAGATGTGATGACAAACACCAATTGGAGTGGCATGGAATACTCATGGCTAATGACACTAACTATGCTTACATGTGAAACCCTCCTCCTTTGATGTCCAAATTAAAACAAGGATTCAAATTTCTATCAATATCTTTTCTTTTGGCGATGTTCATAAGGATTGTTTATGAGACTCTTATCTTGATTAGATTCATTTGCTCTCTCATGCGTTATTATCGTCAAGACCAAACCTTTATTCTGATCAAAGTCCAGTGTTTCATAACATTTTGTTACATAGGTACCATTTTCGTTGCTCTAGATAAATTCAACGTGTTTGAACAAATGCCCGATGTATTGGCATACAAGGATCAGTTCATATATTGCCATAAAACTTCGTTTGATAACCTTGCAATTGCACATACAAGTAAAAGATATTCAAGCCATGATGTAGCTCATTGTTACACATGAACAAAATTGTCATTGTTGCTAAAAAGAATGAAACTTGTGAGCTTCGCAAACAACCACGTAATATTAGCACTATGCAAAAATGTCCAGTGACTATAACTAAAAAGCTCTGGTTATTGATAGAATTAGCTTGAGCTTAATACCCACGTCTTTCACAACCCGATGAATCAAGGCAAAACTCATTCATCAGCATGCATTTCCATGTAGAGCGAATTGGTCGAAGACCTGAACGTGTAGAGAGGCGAGGTCACGCTCCTCGGGTCTTCCGTTGACCGGGGCCGATTGACTACAAAGGACAAGGCCCTAGGTGTGTGTAGATTAGATGTTGTGTAGATCCAGAACCAGAATAGTAACTGGACCATGGTAAAAACTAAACCATGGTTAAGAATGGGGTTTAGCCAGAATAGTAACTGAACCATGGTTAAAACTAAACCATGGGTAAGGATGGGGTTAGCCAAAATAGTAACTGAACCATGGTTAAGTTCTGACACAGAGAGAGATCTGAGAGAGAGTGGAGGGGGTAACCATGGTTAGTTTTTAGGGTTTGGGGAACTATAAAAACTAAAGCTTTCCCTGATTTTTCTGCAGCATTTCGTCGGCGTTCTTCTTCTCCATCTCCTCAATCCTTCGGATTCTGCAGGTCGCTGAGCTCCTCAATCCTCAAATCGCTAAGGTCAGTCTCTCTCTCTCTCTCGCTCTCTCTCTCTCTCTCTCTCTTTCCGTTCTCTCGTTTTAGTGCGTCCGCCATAGCTCAGCTCTCTCTTTCCCTTGTTTTCTTTCCCATCCTGTGTCTCCCTCGTTTCTTTCCTGCAACATCTTCAAAGCTTAGTTTTTTTTTTTCAACCGTATCATCACTTTTTCCTTTTTTTTTTGTTTTGGTTCCCGTTCGTCCTCTTATATCCGGTTTCTTTCTTAATCTTACCTTCTCCTTCTCTTGTTTTTACATGTGTAGGAGGAATACCTGTTGTTTTGTACCAGATTCTCCATAAAATTTGTGTTTTTTTTTTGGGAAATCTTCTTCAGCGTTTCCTTTTTGGTTTGATTTTCTTGGCGATTTTTACGTTCTTGTCTATCCCCTCTCAAGTTTGTCTGCAGATTTTCCACAACTGATCTTGTTTTAACTTGTTCTATAACTTTTCCTTGCCTTCTTGCTACATCTGTGCGGTTTCCGCTTGTCCTTGTGAATTATTAGTTTCTTTTTCCCGTTGTTAAATTGGTTTGTTTCTGCCTGCAATTTATCGGATTCTTTACTACTAGTTTTTGAAACTTTCAGGTTTTTGTCTCGCTATTTGTCCCGAATATGAGTCGACGCCTAGTTTGTCTCCTCAGATTGGCCAGAAATTAGGAATTATATTGTTTTTCTTGTCTCATTTTCTGTCTGTTTTGATATCATCCTAACATTTACATTCGGAGAATGATGCATATTTCCCCCATTGGATTTTTCTCGTCTTTTCTGACCGAACTTACTCATTTATGGGTCAAAATACATTGACAACGCCGTGTATGATTTTCTTCTATTGACCACTGTAGGATGGCAAACCCTAAGGTCTTCTTCGATATGACTATTGGTGGTGCACCAGCTGGGAGAATTGTTATGGAGCTCTATGCTGATACCACCCCTAAGACAGCTGAGAATTTCCGGGCACTGTGCACCGGAGAGAAAGGCGTCGGGAAGTCTGGCAAACCACTCCACTTCAAGGGCTCCAAATTCCACCGCGTTATCCCGAACTTCATGTGCCAGGGAGGAGACTTCACCCGTGGCGATGGAACTGGTGGAGAATCCATCTATGGCGCCAAGTTCCCTGATGAGAATTTCTCACGAAAGCACACAGGACCAGGAGTTTTGTCCATGGCCAATGCTGGGCCAAATACCAATGGCTCCCAGTTTTTCCTCTGCACGGTTGCCACACCATGGCTCGATGGTAAGCATGTTGTGTTTGGAAGCGTTGTGGAGGGCCTAAACGTTGTGAAGGCAATTGAGGCTGTGGGCTCTCAATCCGGTAAGACCTCCAAACCAGTGGTTATTGCTGATTCTGGCCAGCTCTAAACTAAAGAGAAAAGAGAGATGCAACAGCTATTTGCCCATTGGCTAACGGTGGAACTCCTTCTGACCATGGTTTTTAGGAATGATTAATCATGGTTTGCAGCTTTGCCCCTAGGTATGGCTAGGGCCTAGCTTCATCTACGGTTTATGGCAATTGGCTTTGCTTTCCATAAAATAAATGTTTCCTTCTTGTAGTTCATAAAAACATGTAAGGCTCTTTTCCTGTGGTCTGGCAAGACCAATAGGTGAGCATCATATAGTTTGTACTGGCTTTTGAACGATTTACTTGGTATCTGAACAATTTTCTGTTTCTGGGTGTTCCCTCTTTGGTTTTTGTTCCATAATTTTATGAGAATTATACCATGGAGAATCTTCTATACTACCCTGTTTACTAGGTCAGTAAAATTTCTGTTTAACAGCATTTGAGAAAGATATTGAGCTTGGGAATCTATTGAATTACCATGTATTTTGCTGGCAATGTTTTGGTCATCATCATGGTGATGAAATGAAGAAATAATTCCTTATGTTTGTAGTCACTGACAAATTGGAGAATGATATGTAAATATAACACCTAAGATGATGTTTTTACAGATGATAAGCTTATGGTGAACATGATTTTCTGCCACCCTTGATCTTGTTAAGAAGATAGAACTCAGTACAGGAAAGAACCTATGCTCTCTCAAGAGGCATGGGACTAAGTGATCTTTAATGTGTATGCCTTAAATTAACATATTTTCTACATGTTATAGTTGCTTTTTTTCACATATGCAGGACAGGATCTATGTTGTATGGTTTTTGCTGTGTCTTTCAAAAGCTACTCTTTCAACCCTTTAGGTTCCACTGATCTACCATGACTCATTAGCTGGTACTGAATCTCTATTGAGCAGCACTATTACCAATAGGCTTTGTTAAAATTTTTTAGTTGTTTGTATTTCTAATGTAGAAAAGAGATGGCGGTATGATATGGAGGGATCATACCACTTATAGCCATCACCACAATGTCATAGGAGGCAGCCTATGTCTCATTGAGTAAAGTTTCACTATTTGAGTTACTCCAAGGGGGTGATCATCAAATTCAAAGTAGAGGAGCTAGAGTTACAAGTTTAACATATCTATCCATTAACTTTGATGGATTCAACTGTTGTTAATGGAAGCATCAAACCTACGATGTTTTGATTCAAAGGAGACTTGGGTATATGATGAAGTACTACGAGCTGCAAAGTTACGAGGCTTTTGTTTATGAAGTACTTGGATTTGCAAAGCAAACCTACAAGGCTAGATGACATTAAGTTGGATATATTTTAACTTTTGTTTATGGAAGAATCAAATCCATGATGCTTGATTCAAAAGACTTGGGTGTATGATGTACTAGAGTTGCAAAGCAAAAAGGCTAGCCACTAGATTACAAGTCGACTCATAAATGTCGCAAGTGCTACATGTTGTTAGAATGCCACACTTAAAACTATCATGCCCGTAAATATGGAAACAAGGACATTGATGATGTCCATGTAGAAACGATCACCATTTGACATGTTAGATCACTCTTTTGTGGTGTGAAACACAATGCTCGTGTGACTAGCATGTGATTACATATGCTTGTTGATACCATATACCAATGTATGCTAGGTTAGGATTGATGTGAAACAAGCAAGCCTATTATTAGGTCTAGTGGCCAAATTGTGTATCTCCCCATGCTAGAAGGCCTTGTGTTGGAACTTTCTAGTATGTGGCGGGCGTGCCTATGGATAAATCACTTACTCCTCGACAACCAAGTTTATACTTTCCTAATGTTGGCAATGCGAGTGAGAGAGCTTAGAATTCGGAAATGGAGGATGTGCTAGCCATTGTGCTCTATTGTAGCTAACCACTTGGTAATGATGCCACACAATTCTAGTCTAAAAGAGTTGATTGGATTCACCATGTATTGAAATAACTTGTTGAGAGTCAAACCCAACTCCCCAATGGAATGGCTTTCACACTAGCAATGGACACTCTAGGTTCAAGCTAGTTTTGTAAATAGTAGAAAGGGTAGTTGCCCTAAGGTAGTCGGTATTTAAACCAACACTTTTTTAACAAAGTAACGATTGAATGTGTTGAGAATCAAACTCAACATCCCTAGTGTGGGAACACATCTTAGTAACTAATGTGTGAACATCCTACCTCCTTTGTATCATAACTAATGTGTCATAGAAGTCAAGTCTTAAGACACATTAGTTTGATCATTTTCAAAGTTGGTACGGTATGTTTTCGACATTTAATATACTTATAGGAGCTCGTTTATATAATCATAATGGCAATTTTTATTGTTATGAAGTTTTGGACAATAGTAGATTGATATTAGTGGCGGAGGAGTCTCCAATTATGTCCGATGCAAAGCAGTTGCTAGTGAGAGTAATTGCTAGATTAGATAAAAAAAATTTGATCGATCCTAGTCCGTTAATTGCTAACTATGCATCTCATATTTGGGTTTTACACTCTACGCCACTTGTCGATATGCAGTGGGATCCATCAGATTATGGTTGGAAATTGTCCATGTCTGACACAGCAAATAAGATCCTTCCATTCTTCTCATATTCGGTGGCGTTGGGTAGAAACTTTATGTTGAATTAGACCGAGTTGGTCCCAGTGGGAAAAAAGTATTGGGAGGAAAGTAATGTCTCGTCGTCTCATATGCGGATGTTTTGGAAACGGTTTTGGGTAACTAAATGTATGAATAAGATATTGCATTTTCGTTGGTTGATGATTCATTATGCATTGCCAGTAGGTGAACTATTGAGGGGTTCAGTGCGTGATCGGTCATGTGTTATGTGTGGGTTTGCATCTAAGTCATTGCATCATGTATTTTGGGAATGCATGTTCGCTAAAAGGTTTTGGTTTCAATTTCTTAGGCTTTTAGGTCGTAAGTATACCTCGGGTCTCTTCACGTGGGGTGCAGTCTTTTAGAATGTTGGATCAACAAACGGCCTTTTATCATTATCAGCATTCTTCCTTGTCCTTACATGTGAGAAGTTTTCAAGTATATGCTAGTTCAAGTTCCTTGCAGGGAATCAAGTTCTTCTCGCGGAGTTATGTTTGGCAAATTGTTTCCTCTTTGGGTTTATGGGTTCTTTGGAAAGCTAGGTGTTCCAAGCTATACAAGGATGAAAATACTCATGTTGTAGAACAAGTTAAGTCTTTTTGGGACTTATTGGTACATACGGTTAAAGGTGATTATGACAATTGTAAGGGATCATGAAACACAACTAGTCGAAAAAGAAGGAGAATTAGAAGAGTTTGGTCATCTATTCCTATCATGTTGGATGCAGAGGCTAATGTCAAGTGGAATTACATACCACCTCGTTGGTTGTTCCCGCCACCAGCACCGTCCTTAGAGCACACACCATGAATCAACATGGAAGAGGTGATTGTGACACATAACAATAGTCTTTTCATAAAAGAAGCTTTTGGCGGCAATCTCCGATATGCTTGGTGCGGATAGTAAAACAGATGCTTTACCTTAGATAGGGATGACTAATAATGATTTTCATAAAGAGAGGAGAGTGTGTATTCATGTTTGTTTCTGTAGGTTTAAACTATTGGGGATACTCGATGATAGTGAGCCGATTGATGGGGTATTGAGGAAGTTGTTTTTTTTGTTTTTTATTATGCTGAGTGTTTATGGTGTGGGAATGGAAGTTTTATGTTGTTAATACAGGATTTTCGTGGACATTGGCAAGATGCTAATCGGCGAGATGACTGATGTGAATTGAATGAAGAAATTTTTCTGTGATAAGGATGAGTGAAGATGGTGGGGGGGGGGGGTCGAAGCCGACTATCATGAGTGGGTGAGTAGCAATGGGCACGGTTTCGGCTCAAACTGAACCGAACCATTAAACCGTGGCTTAATGGTTTATCGGTTCAAATATAAATAGACAGTTTGGTTTGGTTTATAAAGTGTTAGGTCGCTTTGGTTTTAAACTTGACGGTTTATCGGTTTCTTATATATGTGGTTCGGTTTATCGGTTTATAGGTTCATACATACCCCTAGCCCTTGGGCCCTAATTTTTCACACCAGTTTCTAAGTTCCCACTTTTTAGTGCTCATTTTCAACTTTTCATTTAAAAAATTAAACCTCATCCCTCGGGCCTCTGTCACGACTCACTGACTCCTCTGTACAAGAAGTTCGAAAAGGAAGTGCAGGCGGCAATAGGCTAACAGGCTACAACCACTTCATCCCTCTTCCTATTATTTTATCTTCCTCAGGTATCATACCTCCATACTCTACTCCACTCTTCTACCTCAACCACTTCTATTGTAGGCTTTAGATATTAATCAAATAAAACGTATATAAGCTATATCAGAAATCAACATTAGACATTCCTCCAATAACAAATAGGTCAAATGGTGTCAAACAAACATCTTGGCATCCCAGAGCCAGGACATATTTCTAGTGAAAAAAGCATTCCAAACAAAAGAGTATCAATGCTCATTCAGTTTTCTAAGCACTTGAAGCTTCATGAAGAAGTTCCATTGTGAAAGTAGGTCCAAGACAGGAAAATTCGTAGTTGGTTACGGATGTCCAATCTATGGAGGATCTTGGATTCGGATTGTATAAGCGTTCATCTCAATTTTGATGTGTGTAATGATGATGAGGGCATCAAGAAGAGGGTAGTAGGATACATTATTTCTCGTGTTCCAAAATTCTTTACACAATAGGATGTTCTCTTTACTCCCTTAAGTTAGCCAGATTCCTAGAAAGAAAAGTTGAATGATAATTAGTTATAATTGAAAATACAGCAGGGTGATAGTAAGGGAGTGCATTTTCTCACCATTGATACATAGTCTCATGATAATATGCTATATATATATAGAACACAAAAAATTTAATTACCATTGAAATACCAAACTGATTGATGCTATGGCGTTTTTCTTGGGTCTGTACAGAGTCTTCCCTTGGGTTGTAAAGTTCACACCCAAGAAGACTGAACTTGGAAAACATTTGTGTAAAATATTCTGGTCTTATTGTAACATGAATATTGATATTTTAATCGTTATTGTTATTTCATTTGTTGCGGATTTTAATGTGGTAGAGGTTATTTCATTTTTGTCTTTTTGTGTTTTTTAATTTGTCCTAATAGGAGCTCCATTTCAGTGGGGTAATGATTCTTGAGATATATAATAATGATAAAGATGATAATAATGAGCTCTACGAATGCATTTTGTGAGAATTTGATAACAAATTTAGCCAGAAATTGGATAAGAAATTTTCACGGGTGAAGCTCACTAAATATTGGTAAATCAGCTTATAAAACATGTGGGAAGGAATCTTTGAAGTGCATCCATGTTTCTCTTTACTTTCTTAAATAGCCTTTAATTTTTGTTATTTCTCCAAATATCCAAATCTATGGATTAAGCACCTAATTGTTGAAGTGCGTAATTGTTTGAAATTGGGGTCAACCAATGTCAAGTAAAGCAGTTTTGAAAAAGTAGGGGCATTTGCAAGTTTTAACCTATTCAAAATAATGAATAAATTAAGGATTATGTCAGTGGTTCACATTTGATAATTTAATTTGCTTCGATTAACTTTAGGTTTGTTCAATCCTCAAAACTCATGTTCTTCACTGTTGACAAAAAATTCTCCTTTACTTAGTGGAGAAATATTTTGCACCTCATCACCACCAACGTTTGTGTATGTCCCATGCATGTAAAAGTAACCTATCATCTTCAATGGATTACCATGTCCTACACATTATCTATTTGTAAGATGCTATATGTTTTATAAATGAGAATGTGATTTTTCGTTACAAGTGGTTGGTTTGAATCTAACGTCATTTAGCTTGAGGTCATGTAAAATAATCATTATCCTCGGAAAGTATCACGACATTGATATTGAGTGAATCAATACTAAGAAGACTTAATATGTTAAACTACAATTTGAAGATTTTGTCTTCCATACATCATATAAAAGGACTACATATCTCTCATTGCTTATTATGAACATAAAAATTAGGCCTTATCAATTTTGGAATTAGCTGGGCCATTGCTTCCAACAAACAATATTTAGGAACATTTTACCACATGCTTGGTAAGTAGGCTCAATCTTTTGATGCTTGATGACCTTCATGTGTTTAAACCAAAAAATTTTGTGGGTGAGTTTTTAGTAATCTGATTCAATTCTATATAACATTTTATAGCAAAGAAGGAACTATATGTGTTATTTGAGTGATTGATATGTGCTGATTGAGTTTTATAGGAATAACATTGAATGGAATCATCATCTCAAACTAATGCAACAATAGAGTCATCTTCAGTTAATGTTAGCCATGGGCCAACAACTACAAGCAACTCAAGAAAAAGGCAACGAACATCATGGACAAATGCTCACATCATATCATATATGGATAATGGCACACCTCGACAACGATGCCATCATTGTGCTGTTTGTTGGTCTTCTACAACATCCACAGGTACTATAGCAAAGAATTTGGCAGAAAAGCATCGTCTATCCGGCGATTCAAACCAAAATTCAGGTATATCACAACAAATTCAATCTTCTATTGAGTCTGCTAAAGTATCTCGTGTTTTAGAGAATAAAATTGATGCTGCCATCACAAAGTATATTGTGATGGGAATATTGCCCCATGCACATGTGGAGTCACTTGAATTTAAGGAGTTCATACATCAAATTGTGCCTGGATATCAAGTGAAGACAAGGCGCACGATTAAACGTTCTATCTTAGAAATGTATGTGGTGTTGCGCCATCAGGTGATAGATTTGCTATCTAAATGCGAATCAAGATTTTCCATAACTTTTGATGGCTGGTCAAATAGAAGTCTAAAGGGCTTCTGCTCGGTGACACTTCATTGGGCATGTCCTGAGACAGCAAGGTCGAGGTCAATGTTATTGGATTTTGTGCATGTATTTCCAAGTGTAGGATCAGGGAAACGTTGTGCACATGCCCTCTTTCGTCGACTTCGATCCTTTAATATTTCTAGTTGATTATTAGCTACAATTTTTGATGGAGTTAGTGATGCACAAGCGGTTGCAAAGGAGTTGAGCATGTTGTTACAAAATGAGCATGGTAAGGAAATTTTGGCTCCGTCACATATGTTACAGTGTATGGTACATACTTTTCAGTTGGGCATCAAGTCAGCTTTAGAGGTTATCTCACCCTCAACAGAAAAGTTGAGAACAGTTCTCTCGACTATAAGATCTAGTAAGGTTCGAAGGGAAGTATTTAGGAAGTATGCTAGGCTAGTTGAACATCGTGAAAGAGAACCCCCAAGGCTTGATGTTGTTACAAGATGGAATTCTACCTTGGAAATGTTTAGGCAAGCTATCAAGAATAGAGATGTATTGACTTTAACAGTTTCAGATTTAACAATATCAAGTGATTTCAATGGTTATGTCTTGACTTGAGAAGATTGGAGCCACATACATGCCATGGAGGAATGGCTAGATACACCTGCAGAGGTTTCTACTTTTCTAGGAGGGTCAAGATATCCCACATTATCGCTAGCATCTCTAGCGTATAATTGTTTACTAAATCATTATAATCAATTATTGGATTCTTCACTTCCAACATCATCTAGATTCACACAAGAGGTACTTCAAAGTGCGTCTGAGAATTGCTTACAATATTTAATTAAGTATCAAGAATCGTTGAAGTCTATTTCATCTCGCATAACAATGTTTCTTGATCCCAGGTAATGCTTACCTTTATGTCTTACAATTGTCATCATGCTTGCTGATTTTTTATTTGGGTTTTAATTCTTTTTATTCGTTACATAGATTGCCTCTTCCAAATGATCATATAGAAAGAGAGTTAGATATTAAGTTGGTTGAAAGCATGATTACATCCCATTACCACTCGTTCTTGAGTGATGTTGAACCATCGTTGGCTTCAACCATAATTCCTCCAAATGATAATAACTCTAAAATTTGGAGATTAATGGGTGTAAATAATAAAAGTCTTGTTTCTGATTCACAATCAGAAATTGAGCACTTTATAAGACTTCCTTCAGCTGGCACAGACAATGATCCATTACAATGGTGGAATGATAATAAATCTGCAATGCCACAACTATATAGGATGGCATGTGATTACCTCGCTGTACTGGCATCAACAGTACCTGCTGAAGAGGCTAATTCAGTAGCAAAAATGACCTTTGATAACAAGATCAAACTTAATTCATGCACATTCAAAGCTAAAATGTGTATTCGATCATGGATGGATGTTTTAAAAGAATCTAATGTTCAATTTCCCGATAATTTTCACACTATTTATGAAGAACTAATAATGAATTTGGATGATCTTGTTAGTGAAGATGAGGTAATAGATTACATCTTACATGATAGTCAAAGGAAAATTAAGGTGTGCATACTTTTTACTTGGTTGTTTTTTATTTGAGACATTACTTGTTATTTTGATTACTAATTACTTATGTGTTTTATGTATTTTATATATACAGGAATCATGTTGATTCTTCACAAGTTAATGACTATGGTGGTTGCAATTGGAGATCCTCAAAGTCAATGTAATTTTTACTACATACTTTTTACTATTTTGTTTTTCATTTGATTTTTTATAAATTTATTATTATTAATTACTTAATTCTTTTATATATTTTATACTTTTAGGAATCCCTAATTCAAACTTAAAGAAAAGATTGGAAATGAGAAGATGAACACTCATTTACATATATGGATTTGGAAAATGCTTCATTTGAAGTATAAACTCTATTATATGGATTGTGTAAAGAATCAAGAGATGGATTCTTGTGAAGCGGAAGAGATATGAGTTATGTGTGTGTATGAGAGAGAGAGAGAGAGAGTGAGAGAGACAAGGAATACGCAAGGTAAAAGTATATTGACAAAGGAGAAAGACTCAACATTATACAAGGTGGGAGGAGGGTGCTTTATGTAGACACCCTATCTCTTCATTAACTACAAGACTCATGGAGCATGGGGAATGTGAAAGCTCATAAGTTATGTGTCATAGAATATGATTCTATGACTCATACTAAATGCTAGAATACAAAGTGGTGACATAATGGTGACTCTTGACCGTTGGAGTGTCTCTTCACTCTCAAGGTGAGTTCACACACTAGACCAAGTTGAGCTTGATACTCAACACGCCCCCTCAAGCTCAAGTCAGGTCGGTTTCAAACGGTATCCGAAATCCGCTTCGACTCGCGTTCTAGAGTCTGTGTCGACTAACTTTATGCGGAGTTGCGGAATCCATGCTCCAGTTTGCGTTGTGCGTAGTTGCGAAGTCTGTGCTTCGGCTTGTGTCTTTCTTCCCGGCTTCGTTGCGTGGTTGCGTAATCCACGTGTTCTTGCGGAATCCACGCGTGATTGCGTAATGTGCGCGGTTTGTAGAATCCACGCTTTATTGCGTAATGTCTTCAGTACTCCCCCTCAAGGTTGGCAGGTCAGGGATTGTTAATCTGAGATCGGTCATGAATTGCCATAGCTTGTCGGCTCCTAAGGCTTTAGTGAAGATGTCGGCCGTTTGAAGATTTGTGCTAATGTGTTGTAGGTCGACATCGCCAGCTAGAACGTGCTCTCGGATGAAGTGATAGTGCACTTCGATGTGCTTTGTCCGCGCGTGGAACACTGGGTTCCGAGCCAGATAGATAGTGCTCATGTTGTCGCGGTAAAGGGGAGTCGGATCCTTGATGGGTATGCCTAGATCCTTCAAAATCCTCTTGAGCCATACGGCTTCACACGTAGCTACGGCTGCAGCCCTATATTCCGCCTCTGTACTCGAAAGAGCGACGATAGGCTACTTCTTGCTACTCCAGGATATTGCTCTGCTATTGAGGGAGAAAACAAATCCGGAGGTTGATCTTCTATCAACTTTGTAGCCAGCCCAATCGGTGTCTATGTACCCCTCAAGTCGTATTGGCATCGCGGTCTTGTAGAGGATGCCGCAATCCATTGTGCCTCTCACGTAGCGTAGAACTCGCTTAGCGCAATCCAAGTGAGTATCAAAGGAGCGCATGAAGACTGACCCGCTGAAGCAGCTCCCGGATATGCAACATGGGAGCAAGCCACAAGCCGCGTGATGTATTGTTTGGCGACATGTGTTCACGACCACATGCTCGGTTACATTCGAGAAGCCAAGACACCGAAGGAAGCGTGGGAAAATCTACGAAAGATTTTCGCCGCCAACACGACCGCGAGGAAGCTTCAACTCCGCCAAGAGTTGAACAACATTCAATAAAGGGACATGTCCATCACGACATATACCTTGAAGATCAAGCAGCTTTGCGACTCGCTCGGCTCAATAAGCGTAAGTATAGATGATGATGAGATGGTGCAAATATGCCTCGACGGCCTCGCACCACGGTTCGGCGCGATGCGAACCGCCGTTCTAGCACAGGAGAAATCTCCCTCCTTCGAGCTCCAATCAATGCTATTGGTCGAAGAAAACCACGTGCGTACAAGGAGCAATGAGTCGGAAGGCCACATGCTCTACACGCACTCTAACGGAAGAAGAGGACGCGGACGAACGAGAGGCCGATTCGGCCAAGGACAAGGCGGACGAGGTCCGACCTACGACAACAACTCCCAATTTCGGCCGCAAAACGGAGGCCAACGAGGAACCTTCGCAAGAAGGGGGAGCTTCCACTCCGGCCCGAGCCGTCAAAACGCAACCGAATGCGGATATTGCGGAAAGCTCGGCCACCACGAAGAAGAGTGCCGAAAGAAGATGCGTGAATCGGCTTCCACAAGCCGACAACTCACGAATTACGCACACAACTCCGACTACGAAGATCGTGGCGGAATGTACGCGCACAACTCCGACCGTGGCGAAATGTACGGGCACAACTCCGACTACGAAGATCGTGGCGGAATGTTCATGATGAAACATAGAGCAAACTCTATGTTGGCCGCTACCTCAACTAGTGCCTCCGGTCCGGAAGACGTATGGTTCGTCGATTCCGGTGCCTCGAACCATATGACATTGCATCAAGAATGGTTCTGAGAACTTCGAGAGCCGGACCGACCCGGCTATGTCGAAACCGGAGATGACACTACGCACCCGATTCGGCACATTGGCAATGTTCCGTTCGGAAAAGAAGGTAAGAAAAATTAAATTAAAAATGTCTTGCATGTACCGACCATTACGAAGAATTTGGTCTCCGGTGGCCAAATTGTAGAGCAAGGGATGCAAGTTCGATTTAATCAAGGCGGTTGCTTCATCGAAAAAGAGGGCCGACTCATCGTACGCGGACGAAGAGAGGGCCGGATGTTCATTCTCGATTCACGCGAGATGAAATCCGCCATGTTCGTGAAAAACACGAAAGCCGACTCCAACATAGAGCTATGGCACAAGCGAATGGGCCACATCAATCTTAACAAACTCAAAGCAATGAAATAGAAAGAAGTCGTCATCGGACTCCCGACATTCAAAGAGAAGGAGATTGAAGGTGTATGCGAAGCATGCCAATTCGGCAAGCAACACCGACACCCATTCCCGAAAGAGCGGAATGTGAGCAAAGGTCTACTCGACGTAGTCCATTCCGACGTATGGGGACCGGCGCAGACGGCTACATTCGGCGGATGCCGATATTACGTGCTCTTCATTGACGACTTCTCTAGGCACACTTGGATCTACCTGATGTGGCAAAAGAGCGAAGTGTTCGGACACTTCCAAAATTTCAAGAATGAAGTCAAGAAAGCCACGGGCCGACATGTACGATGCCTTCGATCGGATGGCGGCAAGGAGTACTTCTCGGACGATTTCACAGCGTATCTCCGAAAGGCAAGAATTCGGCGAGAATTCACTTGCCGACACACTCCGCAACAAAACAGAGTAGCCGAGTGCAAAAATCGGCACATCCTCGAAGTAGCGCTGGCCGTGATGAATGAGAAGCATATGCCCAAGTCATATTGGGCCGAAGTTGCAAATACGGTCATCTACCTAATGAACCGGTGTACAACATCTGGCGTGCACGAGGTCACTCCACATGAAAAATACTTCGGAAAGAAGCCGGACTTATTGCACATCCGGATATTCGGCGCGATAGCGTACATGCACATCCCTGAAGAGAAGCTTGACCCGAAGTTGGAGAAATGTATCCTCGTAGGATACTCATTGGAGCAAAAGGGGTACAAGTGCTACAACCCTCAACTCGAAAATCTCGAGTAAGTCGAGATGTCATTTTTGACGAGTCCGCATCCTGGTACGCACGAGAGACAACTTTTCCTCCGCTCAACCTGGAATTTGCCGAACAAGAGATCGAGGATGAAGATCGCCCTACGCGCATGATCGAAGAAAGTCCGATCACGACCCGACTGAGCAGACCACAAGAGCCTTTGAGCGATCAAAGCACATCACGGCCTAGCCCGAAGATGGACAAAGGCAAGGCGAAAATGGCGGAATATGAAGACGATCGCTTTGATGACGATGAATAGACTCACTCACTCGATAGTGAGTTCAGCGGCTTCGATGTACCAATTGGAGCTAAAAAAGCCCTCATCTCTGCAAATGAAAAGCTCCGCCGATCCACTCATGAAAAGAACCCCGTAAGCCGATTTGGCTATAACGATTATATGGCATACCATTACGCCTTTATGATGAAGGTAGCGACAGTACGGGAGCCGGAAACCTTTTCGGAAGCCGTGAAGGACCCGTGATGGATGGAAGCAATGAACGAGGAGATGCAGGCACTACGGAAGAACGAGACATGGGATCTCGTTCCCACCTCACCACACTAAAAGGCGATCGGATGCAGATGGATCTACAAGGTGAAGTATAACGCCGATGGCTCCGTAAACCGCTACAAAGCTCGACTTGTAGCGAAAGGATACGCTCAGACGCATGGCGTCGACTACGAAGAGACCTTTGCCCCGGTGGCAAAGATGACGATGGTGCAGACCGTAATTCCGATTCCGTGGTGAAAGGGTGGCACCTCCATCAAATGGACGTCAAGAACGCCTTTCTACAAGGCGAATTAGAAGAGGTGTACATGATCCAACCACCCGGCTTCAACTCGAGCACCCATCCGAAAGCGATTTGCCGACTCAAGAAGCCACTCTACGGCCTCAAGCAAGCACCGCGTGCTTGGCATTCGAAGATAACACAATATCTTCATCAAATCAGCTTCCGTATGTCAAAATCGGACAACTCCCTCTATATACGAAGCGATTCCGCAAGTCCAATTGTCATCATTTTATATGTGGATGACCTAGTCATTGGAGGTGAGCATCTCGTCGAAATCAATAAAGTCAAATCCCTCCTTTCCGACAAGTTCGAGATGACGGACATGAAGGAGCTCCACTACTTCCTCGGCATCGAGGTAATTCGGACTCCTAAACCCTAAACCCTAAACCCTAAACCCAAAATCCTCAACTTGTTATACAAGTTCGGGATTGCTGAGTGCAAATCTAGATTGTTATTTTTTAGTTACATATTTGGATTTAAAGTTTGAACTCTACTATATGGATTTTAGTATCATTCCAAAAAACATTTATCTTTTTATGTCATATCTTATCATTTTCTAAAAATTAGTAATTCTCAGAAAATGTGGTGTGAATTTCTGTTTATTTTATGATATTTGTTATTCTAGAGTATTTGGTTTGGTTCAATTTGTAGATCCGTTTTCATTGGATTATGGCAAAACAATTTGGTTTGGTTTGGTTTTTTGTACGAAAAACTAGTTTGGTTTTGATTTTTGACAAACCGGTTTCGGTTTGGTTCTAAATTTTTTGTAAACGGTTTGGTTTCACCTACATTTTAAATGGTTTGGTTTAAATGGTTCAGCTCTAAATGGTTCGGTTTAAAGGGCTTCAAAATTTTTAAATGGTTTGGTTTGGTTTCAAGGTCAAGAAACCGAACCGCGCCCATTGCTATGGGTGAGGAAACTTTTAGACTAATTTTTGTTTTTAATACAGGATTTTTGTGGACATTGGCAAGATGCTAATCATCAATGATGGCCGATGTGGACTAAATGAAGAATTTATTTTATTTTATTTTTTGTGATAAGGATGAGGGAAGATGGTGGGGAGGGTCGTAGCCGACTATCATGAGTGGGTGAGGAAACTTTTAGACTAATTTTTTGTTGTTAATACAAGACTTTTGTGGACATTGGCAAGATGCTAATCGGCGAGATGGCTGATGTGGACTGAACAAAGAAATTTTTTCTGTGATAAGGATGAGTGAAGATGGTGGGGAGGTCGAAGCCGACTATCATGAGTGGGTGAGGAAACTTTTACACTAATTTTTTGTTGTTAATACAGGATTTGTGTGGACATTGGCAAGATGCTAATCGGCAAGATGGCTGATGTGGACTAAATGAAGAAACGTTTTCTGTGATAAGGATGAGTGAAGATGGTAGGGGGGTCGAAGCCGACTATCAGGAGTGGGTGAGGAAACGTTTGGACTAATTTTTTCTTGTTAACACAGGATTTTCATGGACATTGGCATTGGCAAGATGTTAATAAGAGAGATGACTGATGTGGACTAAATGAAGAATTTTTTCTGGGATAAGGATGAGTGAAGATGGTGGGGGGGTCAAACCCGACTATCATGAGTGGGTAGATGATTGTGGTGTAACCGGTGCATAGCTGTTGTGAGGACGTGAAGGTTGTGATAAACCAGAGTGTTGATGGTATGGAGATTCAATACAACTCTATTTTCAATGATCGTGGAGATGAAGGACATGGTCGTTTCGACATGGGAGAGGATAGATGGGGGCTGTCCAAGGTGACCAATCATGTTTTACCTCAACCGACATGTGCATCATGGATTGTTTTGGTGTCTTCAACTTCAACAGCTGAAGAAGGCCTTGATGTACAAAAATTTGTCAAAAGCAATATCTTGTGGACAACCATGGTATATATGTTGAGCAGGACTACCAACAAACAAGGTGGACAACCAGGGTATGTTGAGCATGACTACCAACAAGAAATGTATTCTCTTGGACTGAGGGAATTTGGTTATATGTTGAGTATGGTTATGGGGAGATTGATGGTAGTATATACTTGTAGAGATGGACAAGATTATATTCTATTTGTATAGTGCCTATGGCCTTTTTAATTTTAATACCAATGGAGCATAATTTTTATGGAAAAAGTCTTATGACACATATTTAGTAGGTAGTTAAGTCTCCACCTCTTTTGTAAGAGATAGTTGTAGTGAGAGAACATAGAGAGAAGGTGACTACATAAGCACCTCCTCCTCTTTGTAACGGTTGGTTCATTCTTGTTCTTCTTAATATAGTTTTCTGTTTTTTGTATAACACAATGTTTTCTCTCTCTCCCTCTCTCGACTACACAACACATACACACACCTTTCGTTGCACAGAATCATATCCCATTCTTTATAGGATGTATTTCTATCTTTTGCTAATATAGCCTCTTGCTCTCTCTCTCTCTCTCTCTCTCTCTCTCTCTCTCTCTCTCTGTCTTTGTCTATGTCTTTGTCTATGTCTTTGTCTATGTCTTTGTCTTTGTCTTTGTCTTAAACACGCGCGCGCGCACACACACACACACACACAGAGTTCCTTTTGTTGCACAAGATCACCTACACTCTCTGTTTATTTACATGGTATTAGAGCGTGTGGTAGTCTGATTTGCTCAACTATGTTGTGTCTATAGTCGACGATCAAACACAATAGGCCCAATGATAGAGAACAAACAAAAAGGACATGCAATGAACACTCAAATGGGAAGTGCTCTTCCCATCGAGAAACTCAATAGATCGAACTTTGCATTTTGGGAATACAATATGCACCAATACCTTGTTGGTCAAGGCTATTGGAGCTAGGTCGAAGGAGCTCAAGAAAATCAACCCAACCTGGCACATGCCGACTACCTAGTTTGGGAACAGGTGGCGAGTCGCGTGTTGTACTACCTAGCATCATGGGTTCATGATCACATGCTTGGCTACATTCAAGAGGCAAAAATGTTGAAAGAAGGATGGGGTAACCTCAAGAAGCTCTTTGCAGCCAACACGACTACACAAAAACTTCGACTCCCACAAGAGTTGAACAATATTCAGCAAGGGATATGTTGGTCACCAACTACACCTTGAAGATCTAGGAGCTGTGCGATGCCCTTGGATCAATCAACGTCAGCATCGACGATGAAATGGTTTAGATATGCCTCGGTGGTTAGCACCACAATTAAGCACAATCAGATAGGCCATCCTTGCAAGGGAGAATCCTCCCTCCTTTTTTGACCTTAAGTCAATAATGTTGGTTGAAGAAAATCACGTCCAATCAAAGAGTAATGTGCCAGACGGTCAGATGCTTTACTCCCAATCGAGCGAGGGAAGAGGATTCAGCCGAAGAAACAGAGGCCGACATGGTCAGTCGACATGAGAACACAACTCCCACCATTGGCAAGAGGCTAGGAACACACCAGGGGAGTTCGATAGAAGAGGGAGCAATCCTGCCGGACCAAGTTGCCGAAACAGAATGCCGAAAGAAGCCTGGGGTAACCTCAAGAAGCTCTTTGCAACCAACATGACTACACCCAAGCTTCAACTCCCACAGGAGTTGAACTGTTAGAGCTTAGATCTTATGTAAGCATGAGATAAGGATATAATAGATATAAAATAAGAAAGGAGAGAGAGAAAGAAGGGTGCCGATCCACCCGACCACCCTCGAGCGAATGAATCGAGATGGACTCGAGCCTCGATCGGCGTCCCATACCACCGTCGTGGCATCGAGTCGTACCTAGTGCTGGCGCGCTTGCTACAAGAGTTCACCCACCACAACGTCAGAGTTTTGACGTAGTCAAAAGATGATGAAATGAGGGTAGCTAGACCTCATATTGATAACCAGACCTAAGGCCCCCAGGCAAGTTCACAGTTGGCCTAATGGGTTGTCTTAATACCGAGGATTAAAAGTAATCCTCCCCTTCTTTACATTCTCGTTTAACCCTCACACTTTATCCACGTGTATAGAATACTACGGTAAATTCTCACCACGGGATATTATATGGTCATGCCCGTAACATACTCCCCCTCTTTAAAACATTGCACTCTTGCAATGGAAAGTTAGGGAAGTTATTTCTAAGAGTATTTTCACATTCCCATGTGGCATCTTTGATAGATTTATCCATCCATTTAATTTTAAATTCTCGGATTATTTTAGTACGCAGATTTTTTGTTTTAAGATCAAGATTTCTTTTTGGTATACGTGGTTTAGAAGATAATTTTTTGGAAGTAACCAGAGTTTCAGTTGTAACTGTATTGTCACCAGAACCTAAAAGTTCTTTTAGAC
Organism: Azolla caroliniana; assembly: GCF_043228905.1. Taxonomy (NCBI): domain Eukaryota; kingdom Viridiplantae; phylum Streptophyta; class Polypodiopsida; order Salviniales; family Salviniaceae; genus Azolla; species Azolla caroliniana. Next base: position 7,671,889 of record NW_028230442.1, on the reverse strand, counting down.
GACTTACATGAAAAACTGGATGCTGGATGAATTTCAACACCATCGGGAAGAGCGAGATGATAGGCTAATGAACCAATGTGTTTGAAGACTTGAAAAGGTTCACAAAACCGTGGGGCTAACTTAACGCACTTACCCATAGACAATGTCTTAGAATTGTGAGGTACACGTAAAAATACCTTCTGTCCAGGGTTGAATACACGAGGTTGCCTATTATGATCGACGTAAAAATGCGCTCTATCTGAGCTGTTTTTATATTATCTCATGCAATATGCAACATATCTTGCATATCCCGAAGAAAGTTTTGTGTAATTCGCAACTCATCATGATGTATATTAACATCAATTGGGGCTCGTGGCTGAAAACCATACATCAACATAAAAGGACTATATCCCGTTGACGTATGGTTGGAGTTGTTATAAGCAAACTCCAAAATTGGGAGATAACGTTCCCATATTGTTGGTTTTGCACCAATGCATGCTTGAAGCATGTCCTCAATAATTTGATTTACTCGTTCTGCCTGTCCATCGGATTGAGGATGATCCGTGGAGCTCATGCTCAACGTAGTTTCTAACTTCTTAAAGACTTGTGTCCAGAAGTCACTTGTAAACTTTGGATCTCGATCACTCACGATATCCATCGGTAACCCATAAAAACGAAATAACTCGTCAACAAATTGGTAAGCCAATTCAGGAGCTGTTCCCGTGGTGTTAGTAGCAATAAATCTGGCCATTTTAGTTAGTCTATCAACCACAACTCAGACGGCATCATGGCCTTTTTGGGTGCGAGGAAGGCTAACAATAAAATCCATGGATATACTTTCCCACTTATTATTGGGAATGTCCAAGGCATGTAAAAGTCCTGCGGCTTTAAGTTACTCGACTTTGTTAACCTGACATTGGTGACATTTAGTCACATAGCTATGTATGTTAGGACGCATCTTAGGCCAATAGAATTGAGTGGAGATGAGAACAAGTGTATGATGTATTCCAGGGTGCCCTGCTGAGGGTGCATCATGGCATTGAAAAAGAATTCTCTTTTTGACCACAGGCAAATTTGGAATACAAACCTTCCCATTACGGTAGAGCAGACCGTTAGCAATGTGGAAGGATTCCTTTGAGGATGTGGTGGTGTCTTTTCCAAACTCAACTCTTGCCCAGTATTTCGCAAAATAACTTTCATCAGGATAATTTCCTCGAAGGTGATCATAAAGATATGATGTTATTTTAGTGAAGCCAAACATGTTAACTTCACGGATGCGACTTAGTGCATCAGCGACAATGTTCATAGAACCTTTACGATATCGTATGGAAAAATCAAAGTCCTGGATGAGATCAACCCATCGTGCATTACAGCCTTTTAGGTCTTGTTGGTCATAGAAATATTTCAAGGACTCGTGGTCCATAGTTACCACAAAACGATTTCCATAAAGATAATGGCGCCATGTTTTGAGCGCATATATAACTTCAATTAATTCCTTTTCTTGAACCATATATCGACATTGAGCAGAATCAAGTTTCTTACTCTCGAATGCTATTGGTTTACCATCTTGATATAAGACTGCACCTATAGCATAATTGCTTGCATTGGTTTCAACTTCAAAAGGTTTTGAAGGATCAGGTAAAAGAAGTGAAGGAGCCTTGCACACCAGGTACTTGAGTTCCTTAAAGGTGAGGTCTAGTGTAGCATTCCACGCAATAGGTTTTGTAGACTTACGCGTTTGACCTTTTAGAAGATCAGTAAACAGGGTCGTTAATTGGGAGTAATTACAAAGGGATTTTCGCAAAAACCCGACAAAACCAAGGAATGATCGAACTTCTCAAATATTCTGATGAGTGGGCCAAAGTTTGATTTTCTCGATGCGAGAAGGATCAATTTCAACTCCTTGTTCAGTTATGAGATGTCAAAGATAAGTAATTGATTTCTTGAAGAACTCGCATTTTGAGATCTTCGTGTAGAATTGCTTGTTGCGCAATGTTTGTAAAATAAAGCGGACATGTTTAGCATGTTCTTCTACTATACGACTATAAACTAGAATATCATCCAAGAAAATAATGACAAATTTTCCAAGTTGTTCTCGGAAAATGTCATTCATTTCTTGTTGAAATGTGGCTGGAGCATTGGTCAAACCAAAAGGCATAACCAAAAACTTATAATGGTCATAACACGTACGAAATGCCGTTTTAGGAACATCGTCCTCACTAATACGAATTTGATGGTAGCCCGTACGGAGATAAAGTTTCGTAAAATACCGAGCTCCCTGGAGACGGTCAATTAGATCGTCAGCCCAGGGCAATGGATTCAAGCGTCACTTTATTCAAGCGTCGGTAATTAATACACATACGCCATGTGCCCTCTTTCTTTTTTACCAAGAGAACAAGTGCACCCCATGGAGATTTACTATAACGTATATAACCCATTTGTAAATAGTCCTTGAGTTGCTTAGATACCTCATCCTCTTCGGATCGACTTAAGTGATAAGGAGGTATACTTATTGGTGCAATGCTATGTACAATATCTATACAATGGTCTATATTACGTTTAGGAGGTAACCCATGTGGTAGTTTACTCGGAAAAACATCACGAAAATCATTTAAGATTTCATCGACTTGTTCAAAATATGATAATTGATCCGAGACATTATTGATATTGTAAATGTGAATGTCCGGATCAAGTATACAATAAAATAAACTAGAACAAGATAACTTGGATATTGATGGCGAGGAAATAATTGAAAGAGATTGTTTTTTAACACATTGAATAAAATGAGTACAATCGTTCAATACAAAAGTAATTGAATGATGAACCCAATCAATAGATAAAGAAGAGTTTTTATTAAAAAACCAGGGATAACCAAGGAATGATTATTTCTGGCAAAGAAATAGGATAAGGTTAGAAAAATAGTCATAACATCAAGTCGTGATGTAAACATATCATGGGCCAACATTAATCGAGATCATGATCTCATGTCAATACCCCTCTAGACGTAGGAGATGAAATTCAAGATCAAGTTGCTATGGTAACACAAAGGTGTTTTAAAAACCATGGGGGTGACAAATGAATGCCTTTCCCTAATCTCTATATCGATTTCATGGCGGCTCCCTGAGGTGCAACCATGTATGTTCGCGTCATGAATAGTTTATACACGAAAAAAATGTTAACAATAAACTATGTTTTTGTGCCCACATATGTGGTTTCGGCTCTTAAGTCCTATTACGAGGACCGCGAAGTGCACTTAAACCTAAAGTCTAAACATTTACTATAATAATATGTATCAACAATGTTGTATGTCTTTCCCAACGATTTATCATCTTTTGTCCTTTTATATTGTCAAAACGATTGTTGTAGCGAAGGACAAAAGATCCTTTTGAAAAAGTATATTTTCTTGACCTTTTATCGTAATACTTCCTCCTCCTCCAAGCATGTTGTATATAATGATCTACTGCTTCCTCCCTTGAATATTGTAGAATATGGTTTTGTGACAACCTATCCATCATGAAACATTCTTCACCATGTAGAGATGCTCTTAAGAGTCTATTGCTTCTAACTTGAAGTTCGATCAGAAATAAAGCTTCTTGTCTATACACTAAGAAAAAAGGTGTAAAACCTGTGGATGACTTATATGATATACGATAGGCCCATAGAGCATCATCAAGGAACTCATCCCATGTTCTTATTCTATTTGTTACAAGTTTTTGAAGATTTTTAACCAAAATACCATTTACCTTTTCGACTACTCCATTAGCTTGAGGATAATAAGGAGTAGAATACCTATGTTTAATCTTTAACCTTTCTAATAAGCAAGCCAACACTTCACCACGAAAACTTGGACCGTGATAAGATACAATCTCTAGCGGTACACTGAATCTTGTACAAATATTACGGTAGATGAATTGGGCCACATCCCTTGCTTTAATCAAGGATGTTGCTATTGCTTCTACCCACATAGTCATGTAATCAGTAGCTACCAATATGAATTCTTTACTGCTTTGGGTTCTTGGAAGGGGACCCACTGCATCAATTCCCCATTTTTCAAAGGGAGCAAAAACCACAATAGGATGCAAAGGGCCTGCTTGAATATGTCTTCTTCCTGCCTTTTGACAAGCATCACACGACTTGCACCATTCATGAATATCTTTGAGAATAGAAGCCCATGTAAAACCTGTTAATAAAATTTTTCTCAACATGATATCATGAGAAAAATGCCCTCCACAAGCCTCCTCATGCATCTTTTGTAAGATCTCCACAATTTCCTCCTTAATAGGCACTCGTCATAAAACACCATCTTTGCCTTTATGGTATAAGTCCTTATCCACCATCATATATTGGGATGCTCTCACTACCAATCGTTTTCTTTGTGTAGAATTTAAACCTTTAGAAAAATTACCACCATCAAGAAACTCACATACCTCCATAAGAGATGTCGCATCTTTACACTCTTCCAGAACGCATATTGTCTCAAGTTTCAATTTCTTTAGTTGACCTTGAGCAAGTGCATCAGCCTCTTTTTTGTCCAAACGACTTACATGTTTTAGTTGAACTTTATGAAAACACTTAATTAAAGTTAGTGCCTCCTTAAAAAATGTACGTAAACCATCACTTTGACATTTCCACACTCCTTGAATTTGTTTGATAACCAAAAGGGAATCACCTTCTAATATCTCTTGCCTTTCAAATTCGAAGGCCATAGCACAAAGTGGCATACTCAGCATCATTGTTGGTATTGGCATTGGATAAAATAATACCCTCCGTGTGCATGGTCTCTCCATTAGGGTCTCTAATAATGAGGTCTCCAACCGCTGAATGTGTCGCCTTACGAAACGCTCCATCAAAGAATAATGTAAAAGCATCCTCATATCTGGTTTAAGAAGAGATTCTCTTATCTTTATCAATTCCTCCTCATGAAGGTTTCTCTAAAAGTGAGAAGATCTGCCAACTCCGCACGCATGGTAGAATCAAGCTTAACCTCAAAATCATATTCAACTAATTGTAGAGCCCATTTCATAATCCTAGCTGACACACTAACATGTTGGAGAATATATGGTAGTAAGGGCATACTAGTGATGATTATAAAGTGTTGGGAAATTAGAAAACTCTTAAACTTTTTGCATGCATAAATTAGGGTTAACATCCACTTCTCTATATCCATGAAAGGCTTTTCCACATCACTTATGACTCTACTAATAAAGTAAATAGGATGCATAAGTTTATTATGAGGATCTTGTTGCTTAAGAATAACACCAACAACATGGGAACTAACACTAGAGAGAGGAAGAAAGTGGAACTACTATTTGGAGGCTTAAGGATAGGAGCTTTCTATAATAGATCTCTTATTGTATTAAAATTTTCTTCTAGAAAAGGATTCCACACAAAGACATTGGTGCGTAGGATGACTCTAAACGGATAAAGTACTTGGGCTAGCATATGGATGAACCTTTCAATATAACACAACTTTTGTACAAATGTTTCCAATGACTTAATATCGTTCGGGTAAGGTAGATCTTCTAGCGCCTTAATCTTTGATGGATCCACCTTGATTCCTTGAAGAGATACCACATGTCCAAGCATCACCACCTGTTTTTCACCAATGCGACACTTGTCAGGGTTGAGTTGTCCTTTGCACTCATCGAGTCGTTTGAAAGCTACTTGCACCTTCTCTAGATGATCAATCTTTTTTGCTATATATAGCAAAATCATTGATAAACACCCTTACAAACTTTCCAAAAAAAGGTTGAAATACATGAATAGCCAAACGATTAAAAGTAAAGAAAACATTAGTTAATCCAAAGAGCATACACCTATATGCAAAACAACCCCAAGGAATAATAAATGTTGTTTTTCTTTGGTCTTCTTCGGCGATTCTTATTTGAAAATAACCAGAGTAACCATCACAAATGGTGTATAGATCGTGCCCAACAATCTCATCCAAAAACTCATCTTGGAAAGGAAGTGGAAAATGATCTCGTTTGGTGGAAGCATTCAAGGGTTTGAAGTCGACACATACCCACCACTTGCCATTCTTTTTCGGAACCACAACAACTGGTGACACTCACTCAAAATCCTCCATGGGGTAAATGAAACCCGCTCTCAACAATGCTTTGACTTCCTTTAAAAGAGCTTCCTTTTGTACCATACCTTATCGGCGAAGCTTTTGAGCAACCGGTACACTTCCTTCCTTTAAATTGATGTGATGCTTGATGACGTCTACTCCTCTTATTTGCGAATAGTCATTTATGAATAATTTTGGAAACTCAGAAATAAGAGAAATAAACCTTTGACGTTCTTCTCCTTGGATGTCTTTGGAAATCATCTTCTCTTTCTCCTCGAAGGTGATAATGCTTTCTTCTTCAATGCCTTCTCCTTCGTCCTTAGACACCACATAGGATGTATTTTCCTCCCAATCCGACGAGTATTCATCACTTGATAAACTTTCCCTTTCTCGCTCGCTATTGTAAGAAGAAGATTCTTTCTCCTTTTTACCTTTAAATACTCGTTGTAGATGCATGTTGTAAAAGGTGTTGAACCCCTCCGATGGTGATAAGTTCATGATGCCATTACTCCAATCCTAGATTACATTTAACTCTTGCATCCAAGGTATTCCTAATACTAAGGAATAAGATGGGCCTTTAAGAGGTATGACATGAAAATCCATCGAAATAGATATACCAAAACATTCAATCACCACATCCTCTATAATTCCCAAACAAGGAACCAAACCCCCATCAACTACAACTACTTTTGCCGAGGATTTCTTACAAATGGGAATTCCAATCTTAGTTACTAAAACCTCAGATATAAGGCTTATTCTAGCACCACTATCTACGAAGGCATCCTTACTTAAAAAACCTTTGATGGTTACCGGGATAGTTGGTTGAATATCCTTTCGATCTTTTACTTGCACAACTCCCACATAATGTAATGTCCTTACGCTCTTTCGTATGCTCGATAGGCATCCTCACTCCTTGCGTAGTGATGGGGAAAGTTGGAGAAGTTGTGGCCAAGTGATGCGCGGTCCACTAGAGATTAGCTCTTGCTTGAGATCGAACGGTTCCACACCTTTCCCCATCGGCATATCATCAATTTTAATCTTTCTTTGCGAATGTTTCTTTCTAGGTTCATCCTCCAAGTTGGTCTCCTTAGTCTTCTTCTTTTGTTGAGAGTTACTAGTTTCTCCTTCCACTGCTATATTTTTTTGTGATTCCCTAGTTCTCTTTATGGGTGCAACATCACATTCTTCATCTGTAATACATAAAGTCAAGAAGATTTACATTAGGGGGAATTGTTGGAATTTGAGTTGTGATGTTTTCCCCTCCCGCCACTTGCATGTTGAGCTGGTTAATATTATTGTTTTGATTGCCTTGTAGTTGGTGCATGCCTCGACCCCAACCACCTTGTCGTCATGGAGGGTATCGTGTTGATATGTTCCCCTCGACACCACACGTGTAGCACACAACCACTCTTCTTTCCCTTGGAGCATCTCGAGTTTGACTTACATTAAAATTCGCTTGCACTTGTTGGATTTGTCGAGTAACTTCATCCAAACGTTGACTTAATTGCTCGGAGAAATCCCCCTCTAATTTAGGTGGAATAGTTTCTTGCAATACAGAGGTATTAGTTTGATATGTTGTTGGAGATGTCATAAAAACATTAGGAAAAACTTGCCCACCATGCAATATTGATGATTGATTAAGAATAGGGGATGCAATTAGATTACCTCCTATTTCCGCCACCGTCGAATCGGCTCTTGCTTGTAGAACCATGATTTGTCTATTGTAAGCTTGACAAGTTTGCACGAGCACTTGGAAAGTCGTAGGATTCTTTAGATTTGCTTCCAACACAAAGTGCAACTTAATCCTGCTTTAAAGCGGTCCATCTTAAACCATTCATCCTCCGTACCCCCACGTAACCGAATCCATGTAGTCCAAAGGTCAATAAACTCTCTCTCGTAATCGTTATACTCCATTGTTGAGGACATCCGCAAACGAAAGGGCTCCTCCCGCACTTCCATTGCATTACGACGTCTAATATACTTTGCTTTAAATTGTTGCACCAACAGTTGGTAATTAACTTGTTGGTTAGTTGGCAAGGACTCATACCAATCCCTTACTTGTCCATAAAAAGTTGCCACCAATAGAGGAAGCATCTCCAAATCTGTCATCTTCCCTATTGATACCGCGTGATGTTCGAAGGCGGCCAAGAATGCTCCCCCATCTTGGACCCCATCCATCTCTTGCAAAAGAAAATTGAAAAGCCATATCGGCTAAAAATAAGACCTTCTGACAATATGGACAGAATTTTCCTTCCCTTCGATACAGAAAGAATTTGCCCTCCCTGGAGCCCCAAAATGATGAGGAGAGAGAGAAAAATGATAGAGAAGAGAAGAGGAAGAGAAAAGAATACTTGAATATATTATTAAGAAAAGAATACAATCTTCTTATACTCCAAGAGTAACAACCCCAAATAACTACTTCAATATACTATTACTAAAATAGTCTTTCCGTCTTCTCTCTTTCTTCTACTAATCGTCTTCTCACTTCTTCTAATCTTGTTCTTCTTCCTCACTTCTTCTTGTAGATCTTCTATCTCTCCTTTTCCCCCAATAGCTACAATTACCCTCATATTTATAGGTTTTTAGTTGCGTTATTCTTGCTTTTTTCTTTTCTTTTCTTTTACATATCCTCGAGTTTGTGTGGTGCTTTTTTCATATCATTATTTCTGGTTTGCCATCCAAATTTATCACACAAAAAAGCTCTCTTTGTTAGCTTTCTTAGGAATATTTTCGTTTGAAATTTGGATAAGAGATGAAGAAATTGTGAGCTTTTTTCTTTGCCTTGCTTTCTTTGCCTTATTATGCTTTTACCCCCCTTTTTTTCTTTTCTCTTGCTTTTTCTACTTTTGGAAAACGCTTCTAACTTCATATCCCTTCAATTTCATTCTTCTTTTAACTCTTGAACCTTTCACATTGTGCTTTATTCTTATAAACCTTAGCATTCGATGTATTTTCCATGGTCTTTTCTTATAGCAAAAATTGACTTCACACTTATCATTCAATGTATGGTATTCCCAATTCTGAATATATGCTTTGTTTAAACAATACCTCCAATTCCCCTGCACACAATGGAAGCAAAAACAAGTTAATTCTCTAACCACAATACAATGACCATCCAACCTAGAATAACCCCCCCGAACAACATGGAGAGATCACAATTCGGGAATTCCTTGGCATTCCCATGTCTTCTCCCTATTTACTTCATCTATCCTCACTTCCCAAAATACGTGTTTGATATCTCGGACCTGCGAGGTAAACACCAGTTGCACTCGTTGACGTATTAGCTCTTAAAAATTCGACTACATGTGTTGCACAATTCATATGCACGCCATTTGCCTTTAGTTGTTCATGGGTAACTGCCCACTTTATAACTGCACCTGCTCCATCATGTTCACCTTTACCATGGCCAGACCCAAACAAATTCCATCTCATCTCCAAACTTGTTACAGAAGGATACCTCCTAACAAAATAAAATGGACGTCTTGCCTTCAATTGTGATGCAGCTCCGTCAAACCATACCCAATGTTGAGCTAGGTCCAAATGTTGACATAATAACCATTGCCAATGTAACTTAAAATAGTGTTGTACAAACAAGGTATCATGCTTCTTGGCATCAGAAATAAAAAATGAATTACTTTCTTAACATCACCTGAAACTCGAAAATATGTTATGTGCACAAAAATGGTTACTTGCACTGAACACCAATGCATGGATTGAATTTCATTCTACTGCCTGAAAATATAATTCTCTGTGAAATCTATTACTGAGACTACTACATCATTTGGAAAATCAGATATGCAAGTCTTAAACTGATGGCCCTGCTATTAATAAATGAAGTTGTGTTTAATGAACTTTCCTAGAGATGCCAAATCCCTTGGTTTAAGTGACTTCCGAACTAGATCCTTTCTTTTACACACCTTTCCTTCGAAATTAGTGTCCACAAACTCAAATAACTTGACAGAGATTAATATTTCACTACTCAACTATTTTGGACACCACCTAAATCTACTAGGTCCACAATCTTGACATAAACCCATGACACATTTATAACTGTGGAAGATAGCCTCAGATTCTCTTGGACACAATAGTGAATCTAAAAGACCACTCATGGAAGAGATAACATGCTCTGATGACTTACAGTGCTCTTGCAGGCTAGATCGACAAATTGTGCACTCACAAGTGCAAACTGCATCCTCTAGGGAGGAGCTATGGTGACGTAGTAGATTAACAGAGTCCTTGAGAAAACCCATTTGTACATGGTAAATGCAACAACCTGTGTATCGATCCTTTAAGCGTTTCACAAAGTGTGGCTTAAGAAACTCGAATGTTCATAGTTGAACTTTGATATTTGGATGCATTCGCCTGAACCTAGTAAATAAATCGGCCCGCGTAATAAAAAGGGAGTCCAATGAGTATTCTATTACCAATACCTAATTAGCTATTACCAGTAGCTAGTTAGATATAGTATGGTAGCTAATTAGCTATGGTCATTCTCTCGTGTAGCTAATTAGCTATTACCACGGTAGTTAGCTATTTCCAGTAGCTAGTTAGCTATGATCATATTCTGATGTAGCTAATTAGTTGATAATAGCTAGTTAGCTATTGCCAATAATTAATTAGCTATTAAGAGTAGCTGATTAGCTATTAAGAGTAGATAAATACCTATTACCAATAGCTAGTTAGCTATTTCCAGTAGCTAGTTAGCTATGATCATATTTTGATGTAGCTAATTAGTTGATAATACCTAGTTAGCTAATAATGGTCATATTTTGATGCTAATTAGCAACGGTTGTAGCGAACTAGCTATTACCTGTAGCTAGTAGGAGACACAATTAACTAAACCTCTTATGTAGTTAAGTACGAGACATAACTATCTAGACCTAATGTTGCTAACGAGCTATGCCCCTACCAAATGTAGCAAATTAGTTATGGCCAATACCGTATGTCGTTAATTAGCTATGGCCAATACCGTATATCGCTAATTAGTTATGCCTGATCCTTGATGTAGCTAATTGCCTAGTGATTCTAATCTCAATAGTGTATAGACTTGTGACAATATGCTCAAAAATCAAAACAAAAGTTGAGATAAATGTAAATACCTGAGTTACATCAAGAAGATGAATGGGATGCTCCTCGTATTGACTCCTTCCAACACGTTTCCTGCATATATCCTTCTTATTGGGTGAAACCCTACTCTCATTAGTACAAAATATGGTGATTATATTCTTGATTTTTGATGTTATGGGTGTCATTGGCTTACATCTTCTTGTTAGCTTCAGCAAACTAGTTCCTTCACCGCTTGAAATAATCTAGTTCATTGTATTGTAGCCACTTTTTCTACTAACACCAATTACCTTAGATAACACATTGATGTTAAGATCGTCAACATCTTGATTAAGTAACATCATTAGATTGGACATTTTTAAGACAAGATCATCTTCTGACCTGCTCATGGATACGAAACTATTACAAAGATTATTTACTAGTACAGATGTTATGTTTGCATTAAGACCATCACAATCAACTAACTCCTTTATCAATGGATCATTTAATATTCCATAAAACAATACCTTCTTGTCTTCATTGCTGATGTGCTTGGTCTGAACATTGAAATAGTCTACAACCTTTCTCTCTCTACGATAGTAGTCTCATTACTTCCATTCTCGGTGGTATTCAGACCTACATCGCAACGAATACTATCCTTACCTTTAGTGAACATGTCTTTCTTATCGCTCAACATTTGACAATGTTTCCTTTTTTTTCTGCCCAATACTTTTGTATCGCTTGTTGTGTACTGATAGCATCATCCCTATCTTGTTGATCCATGAGGGTTGTTGGTAAACACTGTCCTTCCCCTTCCATTTGGCTTGAAATATTCATTAGTAAATTGAAACAAAAAATAGACATGTAGCAATTTACTAAACCACATGCAAACCGGTTATTGACTGTTGAGAATCAAACTCAACCTAGTGCAACGTGTGAACACACCCTTTGAGAATCTATTATCACTCAAAGGTCAAGAGTCACACCACTACTCTCTACACATTAACTATGTGTCATAGAATCATATTCTATGACACATAACTAATGAGTTCCATATTCCCCATAACTATGAGTCTTCACATTCCCCAAGAGAGAGTAGTTGTTGTGGTGAGTTAATGAAGAGAGAGGGTGACCTTAATAAAGCACCCTTCTCCTATGTTATACTAAGTCAGTTGTGACTCCTTGTAATGCTACATTTTGTAGTTGTTCTACTTGTGAAAATACACCTTCTTGAGTATTCTATTTTCCATCCTATCTAATCTATCTTGTGTTTTCTCTTCTCATCTCCTTCCTCTCACTCACACATACACATAACACACATCTCTTCCTCTACACAAGAATCATATCCGATTCTTTACATGGTATCAGAGCAATTTGGTAGCTCGATCAAGCCGATCCGCGTATGTTGTGTTTTATGCCGACGTTCAAGAAGAACTGGCTCATCATTATCGTAGTGGGACTACATAGCTCGTGTTTGAGAGAGAAGGAAAAGAAGAAAGAAAGCTTCATCGACAATGAATACTCAAATGGGGAGCCCTCCCTAACGAGAAGTTGGATCAAAACAACGTTGCATCTTAGGAGTACAAGATGCACCAATACCTTGTCGGTCAAGGATATTGGAGTTACATCAAAGGAGCACAAGAAATTTGACCCAACTCGAAGGACACCGACTACTCAGCATGGGAGCAAGCGATGAGTCGAGTAATGTATTGCTTGGCGACATGTGTTCACGACCACATGTTCGGCTACATTCGAAAATCTAAGACGCCGAAGGAAGTGTGGGAAAATCAACGAAAGATTTTCGTCGCCAACACAACCCCGAGAAAGCTTCAACTCCGCCAAGAGTCGAACAACATCCAACAAAGGGATATGTCCATCACGACCTACACCTGAAGATCAAGGAGCTTTGTGACTCGCTCGACTCGATAAGCATCAACGTGGAGGATGATGAGATGGTGCAAATATGCCTCGGTGGACTTGCACCATGGTTCGGCGGACCGCCGTACTAGCAAGGGAGAATCCTCCCTTTGTCTTCGATCTTCAATCCATGGTTTTGGTCGAAGAAAACCATGTTCAAACAAGGAGCAATGCCTCAGAAGGCCACATGCTCTACATGCATTCGAACGGAGGAAGAGGACGCGGCCGAGCAAGAGGCCGATTCGGTCAAGGACGAAGCGGACGAGGTTCGACTCACGAAAACAACTCCCAATTTCAGCAACAAGACGGAAGCCATCAAGGAACCTTCGGAGGAAGGGGGAGCTTCCATTCCGGTCCGAACCAACAAAACTCGATCGAATACGGATATTGCGACAAACTCGGCCACCATGAAGAAGAGTGCCAAAAGAAGATGCGCAAGTCGGCTTCCACTAGCCGATAACTCACCAATTACGCAACCAACTCCGACTATGATGATCATGGTGGATTGTTCGTGATGAGACATAGAGCAAATTCTATGTCGGCTTCTACTTCAACTAGTGCCTCTCGTCCAAAATATGTATGGTTTGTCGACTCTGGTGCATCGAACCATATGACGTCTCATCAAGAATGGTTCCGAGAACTTCGAGAGCCGGACCGAGCCGGCTATGTCGAAACCGGAGACGACACTACGCATCCGATTTGACACATCGGCAATGTCTCATTCGGCAAAGAAGGTAACCAAAAGAATGTCTTGCATGTACCCACCATTACGAAGAATTTGGTCTCTGTTGGCCAAATTGTTGAGTAAGGGATGCGAATTCGATTTAATCAAGGTGGTTGCTTCATCGAGAAAGAGGGTTGACTCATCACTCGCGGGCGAAGAGAGGGCTGAATGTTCATTCTCGACTCGCATGAGATGAAATCGACCATGTTTGCAAAAGGCACGAAAGCCGATTCCGACATAGAGCTATGGCACAAGTGGATTGGCCACGTCAATCTCAATAAACTCAAGGCGATGCAATCAAAGGAGTCATCATCGGGCTCCCGACCTTCAAAGAGAAGGAGATTGAAGGCGTGTGTGCAGCTTGCCAATTCGGCAAACAACATTGACACCCGTTCCCGAAGGAGAGGAACGTGAGCAAAGACGTACTCGACATCATTCATTCTGATGTATGGGGACCAACTCAAATGGCTACATTCAGCGGATGCCGATACTATGTGGCCTTCATTGATGACTTCTCCAAACACACCTGGATCTACCCCATGTGTCAAAAGAGTGAAGTGTTCGAACACTTCCAAAAATTTAAGAATGAAGTCGAGAAAGCCACGGGCTGACATGTACGATGTCTTCGGTCAGATGGAGGAAAGGAGTACTTCTCCGACAAATTTTCGGCTTTTCTACAAAAAGAAGGAATTCAACGAGATTTTTCGTGTCGACATACGCCACAACAGAATGGAGTAGCCGAACAAAAGAATTGGCACATCCTCGAAGTAGCACCGGCCATGATGAACGAAAAGCACTTGTTGAAGTCATATTGGACCGAAGCAGCGAATATTGTCGTCTACCTCATGAATCAGTGCATGACATCCGAAGTGCATGAGGTTACCCCGCACGGGAAGTTTTTCGGAAAGAAGCCCGATCTATCACATGTTCGGATATTCGGCTCCATTGCATACGTGCACATCCCCGACGAGAAGCGACAAAAGCTCGATTCAAAGTCAGAGAAATGTATCCTCGTAGGATACTCATTGGAGAAAAATGGTACAAGTGCTATAACCCATCTGCTCGAAAAGTTAGAGTAAGTGGAGATGTCGTTTTCGACGAGTCAACATCCTGGTACGCACTAGAGACAACTTCAAGTTTGATCCCGCACAACCCGGAATCCGCCGAACAAGAGATAGAAGATGGAGATCGACTCGAACACATGTTTGAAGAAAGTCCGATTACGATAAAGCTTAGTGGGTCACAAGAGCCCCCGAGCGACCAAAGCACATCTCGGTCTAGTCTGAAGATGGACAAAGGCAAGGTGAAAATGCCGGAGTATGAGGACGATCAATTCAACGGCAACGAATCAACTCACTCCCTCCATAGTGAGTTCAATGGCTTTGATGTACCTATCATGAGGACACCTAGCATAAAGAAAGCCATTGCCACGACAAACGAAAAACTCCATCGTTCCACCCGTGAGAAGAATCCTGATAGTCGATTCGGCTACGACGATTATATGGCATACCACTATGCCTTTATGATGAAGGTGGCGACAGTTCGAGAACCGGAAAGTTTTTCGGAAGTAGTCAAGGATCCATGATGGTTCGAAGCAATGAACAAGGAGATGCGGGCACAATGCAAGAACGAGACATGGGATCTCGTTCCCCACTCACCGCACAAGAAGGCAATTGGTTGCAGATGGATTTACAAGGTGAAGTATAATGCAGACGGTTCCGTCAACTGCTACAAAGCCCGACTCGTAGCGAAAGGATACGCACAAACACATGGAGTCGACTATGAAGAGACCTTTGCCCCTGTGGTAAAGATGATGATTGATTGCACTTGCAGCGGCGAAAGTGTGGCACCTCCATCAAATGGACGTAAAGAACGCCTTTCTTCAAGGCGAATTAGAAGAGGAGGTGTACATGGTACAACCACCCGGCTTCGAATCGAACATCCATCCAAAAGCAGTCTACTGACTGAAGAAGCCACTTTATGGCCTTAAGCAAGCACCGCGTGCTTGGCACTCAAAGATAACACAATATCTTCATCGAATTGGAACTCGAAGAACTTGATGGACATGAAGGAGCTCCATTACTTCCTTGGAATCGAAGTAATTCGGATTTCGACCGACATTATGATCTCTCAATGGCATTACATCCTCAACTTGTTAAACAAGTTCGGGATGGCTGAGTGCAAATCTGTGGCAACCCCTCTCGATCAAAACCTCAAAATAGATGTTGATTCTGACACAGACGAGTGCAAGCCGACTCAATATTGTCAACTGATCGGGAGCCTCATCTATCTCACGATCATTGGACCTGACCTTAACTATCCAGTCAGACTCCTTAGCCAATTCATGCAAACTCTGCAAGATATCCATTTCGATTGTGCTAAGCGAGTATTACGATACATGAGCGACACAATGGATCACGGAATTCTCTACAAATCGGCCACACCAATTCGACTTGAAGGGTACACAGATGCCGACTGGGCCGACTACAAGGCCGATCAATGATCAACCTCCGGATTTGTTTTCTCTCTCAACAGCGGAGCAATATCTTGGAGTAGTAAGAAGTAGCCTACCGTTGCACTTTCGAGCACAGAGGCCGAATAAAGGGGAGCAGTCGTGGCTACATGTGAAGCCGTATGGCTCAAGAGGATTTTGAAGGATCTAGGCGTTCTCATCAAGGATTCGACTCTCCTTTACTGCGACAACATGAGCAATATTTTTTTGGACTCGGAACCCGGTGTTCCACGCATGCACAAAGCATATTGAAGTGCACTATCATTTCATTCGAGAGCGCGTACAGGCCGGAGATGTCAACCTTCAACACATCAACACGAATCTTCAGACGATCGACATCTTCACCAAGGCCCTAGGAGTCGACACGCTTCGGCAATTCATGTCAAACCTTGTATTGACGATCCCTGACATGCCAAGCTTGAGGGGGAGTACAAGAGAGAACCGGATACCGTCCGAACCGGGTATGAGCCGAAGCGGACACCGGAGATCGTCCGAACTTGATACCAACCGAAGCGGACATCAACCAAAAGGAACCGACCCAAGTTGAGCTTGAGGGGGTGTGTTGAGAATCAAGCTCAACCTAGTGCAATGTGTGAACACACCCTTTGAGAATCTATGATCACTCAAAGGTCAAGAGCCACACCACTACTCTCTACACATTAACTATGTGTCATAGAATCATAACTACGACACATAACTAATGAGTTCGATATTCCCCATGACTATGAGTCTTCACATTCCCCAAGAGAGAGTAGTTGTTGTAGTGAGTTAATGAAGAGAGAGGGTGACCTTATATAAAGCACCCTTCTCGTACTTGATACTAAGTCAGTTGTGACTCCTTGTAATGCTACATTTTGTATTTGCTATTCTACTTGTGAATATACACCTTCTTCTTGAGTATTCTATTTCCCATCCTATCTAATCTATCTTGTGTTTTCTCTTCTCATCTCCTTCTTCTCACACATACACATAACACACATCTCTTCCGCTACACAAGAATCATATCCGATTCTTTACATTGACAAACGAATATTATAAACAAAATTATACACAACAATACATAAGATAATCAACAGAAGAAGATGTAGTTGCAATGGCTACTTGTCGGAGCGAACAATTATTGCAATCCAGGACCGAATAGTGGCAGCAACTGAGAGTGACAATGGAGGAGTGAACTTAGTCGGATCGAACAGTGGCAACAATCCAGAACCAAACAGTGGTAGCAACTGGGTGTAGAATGGCGACAATGGAGGAGTGAACTCCGTTGGATCGAACAGTGGCAACAAACTAGGATCGAATAGTGGCAACAATCTAGGACCAAACAATGGCGGCAACTGAAAGTGCAATGGTGACAATGGAGTGAACTCTGTCGGATCAAACAATGACAATCATCCAGGACCGAACAGTGGCAACAACTCAGTGTAGAATGGCGGCAATGGAGGAGTGAACTCTGCCGGATCGAGCAGTGGCAGCAATCCAGAACCATATAGTGGTGGAAACTGAGTGTAGAATGGCGGCAATGGAGGAGTGAACTCCGTCGGATCAAACAATGGCAACAATCCAAAACTGAACAGTGATGGCAACTGAGTGTAGAATGGCGGAAATGGAGGAGTGAACTCCGTCGGATTGAATAGTGGCAACAATCCAAGACCGAACAGTGGCGGAAATTGAGTGTAGAATGGCGCAGTGGAGTGAACTCCGTCAAATCGAACAATGGCAACAATCCAGGAATGAATAGTGGTGGCAACTGAGTGTAGAATGGCGACAATGGAGGAATGAACTCAATAGGAGCGAACAGTGGCAGTAATCTAAGACTGAATAGTCATAAAGTGATGACCAACGTGATGTGGAAATGGATCATGCATAATGGACCTAGGATTTTGGTATATAATTTATGGTGCACATTTCCATTTATGATGCATATTTATGTTGCGCATTTATGGTGCTCATTTATATCATTAAAACATTCTAATGTTTTCATTCATGGTGCAAAAAAGACTAGTTATCACTAGTAACCTTTTGCATAGCTAATTACCTATGTCAAGGACATAGCTAATTGTTTCTACTCCCATGTACAAGTTATGTATGAACTCCTTAAATTTAGGTGATTCCACATGTGCATGGGGCAATGTTCCCTTCACAATATACTTCATGATGGCACCATCAATTTTCTTCTCTAAAACACAAGATACTTTAGCAAATTCAATAGAAAATTGAATGGATTGTGAAATGCTTGAATTTTGGTTTAGATTGTGTAACAGACAATGTTTTTTCGCCAAATGCTTTGCTATAGTACTTGTGGGTGTTGTAGAAGATCAACAAACATGACAATGATGGCATTATTGTTGAAGTGTGCAATTAATAAAATATGATGTGAGCATCGGTCCATGATTTGTATTGTTGTACAATTCATGTTCGATGCATCAAACCGCAAGCCTGATTTTGTACGAGGAGAGTTCGTAACAAAAGTCGAGAGAGAGAGAGCATGGACAAGGATAGAGATAATGTATGATTCAAGAAGCAAGGGTATATGATAAGAACAAGCTTTATTACATTGAGAATACAAGGGTGTAACTAAAACAAGAGTATATCATAAGAGCAAGCTTTATTATATTGAGAGCACATGATTTTATTACAATTACAATGCTCAAACGCAAAGATGATACTTTATCTTTGCCAAACTCTAGTGTGAAGTTTTGACTTCAATTTTGAAAGACAAGACATTTCACAGATGAGCTAGCTTGATTACTTGATCAATTATTCATTTGATCGATTGTTTGCTTGCCCAATTATCTACTGGTCTTATGCCTACATGCTTCCCTCCCCTCTCTTTATATAGGCGCTCACATACATGTGATGTATGTGAGGGTGCATGATATGCATGTGATGAATGTGATATATGATTGCCATTTGGCAGACATGGGTTACATGTGATGCATGATAACTATCCTACTGATTTGAATCACCGTCTATGGAATAACTTATCCTAATGGTTTATACCTTATGCTTTATCTATAAGCTTACAGGTTCAAGCCTCACAAATATCACTTGATATAATATTTGAGTTTGTTTCTACATCGAGGCAATTTACCTCACGACAATGTTGCCTTTTTCTTGATATGCTTGTTGAACCATGTTTTGCAATTGCCTTGACTATCGAGACCATGAATTCTTTCTATCTTCCCATTCGCCGCATGATTATGTGCAGTCGTCAATGATAGCAGAATTCCAATAGTATCAAAGAATTCTCGTGCTTCGTCCGAATTGAGCTCATGTCTATCGGCCACTATCTTTCCTACACACCTATATCTATACAATGTATCCTATGGTATAAATTGACATATTGCCGGTGTGATCTTGGATCTTAGTGCTCTCTTTTATACCATTAATTTGTAAGGTCTTCTTTGGTTAACACCAATAATTTCTTCTAACTTGCCCCCATCGGCATCGCCACCATATCCACCATCTACTTGTAGTGTACACCCGGCAAGTAGGTTGGGTGCAACTCATCCCTATACTTAATGTTGGAGTAGAATTGACACGTTTGGCATGTTTCAACATACTCTTAATTTCATTGTAGAATTCCGACCAATATATTTCCTTTATTTTTCTAAATGTTACCCAGACTCCATGATGCCCAACTCACTCCATGTCATGCAACTCCTTTAATATTTGCTCCCATTGCTCTTGGTTGCATAAATTCTCATGTGGTTTTCCTGTCTCTAGGTTCCTTCTTTCCACAACGCTTGTAGATACTTCCCAATCTCTTTAAATTCTTCATAAATTCTTTTTCCTTGAACTCCTCACCCCCTCTAATTGCATTTATGGCTAAAGTTGATTGCCCTTCTTCTTCATTATCGGATTCCCCTACTTCCTCATCTTCACATCTTGCCCTAGACAACATATTAGCTATTGCATTCTTTTCTCCCAAGATATGTCGAACCTCAAGGTTGATGGATTTGATATAGACACACCATGTAAACATTGTTTGGGTGCTGAATATTGCAATTTGCAAAAATTCCGAGAACTGGTAAACAATTCGTCTCTAAAATCACTTTTTACCAATTAGATAGTCCCTGTCCTAGAAATTCTATAGGAAATCCTCCACATCTTGCAGTGGATGATCCCATAGATGCTCCTTGTTCCTCTCATCTTCCCATCTTCCCATCTTGACTCCAGATCCTAGAGAATGCCGCTTCATTGTCAATCATCTTAGTGTCCATCCGTGCTAGTGTGATGTAGGACTGCCCTAGGATTACTAGTTAGAAGGATTTCTTGTGGATGAAGAAGTTTTGATTGTCGGACACATCCCCAATCGTAACCTTTACATTGGGACATGCACCTCGGTTGTTGCTCAGACCTTCCAACCATGGTTTCTCTCTATTGGTGATTGCAGAAATAAGATGATACTTACTTTATGGGGGTGTTTTCTTCTCTCTATATATTCTGACTATTGTTGTGCATCCCTCCTACCATATGTACTACCCATTACGGGGTGCATGTTGAAGGGTAATGTGCGCCACATACACTTTTGTCCCTTTTCGCACTTGTATATTGTATATAAAGGGGAGAGGTGACCCCTCCACTATGAGTGGATTAATGTCTTATGTTTTATGTGTGCTCTCTTTCTTTCTCTCTTCCACATTTGCATTTTCTTCCCACACCTAGAGCTCCACAACCTTGGTTCTACTCTCACCTTACTCTCCACTAGAGCTCCTCTCAATAGCTCTTGAATTTTCGAACTTTAGATAATTCTCTAGCCTCTCTTTCTCTACGCTTGAAGTGACGGGCTTGAGTCTTAAGTACTTGATCTTCTCATAATAACTAAGCTTGACAACTAAATTTAGTTGAAGTTTGTTGCCTTTACTGTATTTTTCATATTTTTTAAGTTGGTCAACATATTGATTATGTCTTTAGAGTTAAGTGTAAGAGCTTCTTGACTCAATATGATGTTTAATGAAGTGCCCAAATTTGTGAACAATATTTGTACCACTAAGCTTAGATATGATTGATGCCCATATCTATTCGTGTCTCTTGTAGTAGAGTAGACATCAATTCACCCTCGCTAAACGATGTTGGCATAGAGGAGGGGATCAACCAAGAAATGCATGTGCTTGGGAAGAATACTTAAGATTAACATACACAAGTGACATAACGCATATCCCCAATGTTAAAGTGTGGCATGTCGTCCTTGCACCAAAATGTGATACCGTATGAGATGTGAGTTGGGCAGAAATGATTGACTTACATGATTGTCAGATCTTGGATTCCTTCACATGATCTACAACCATTTGTACATCCAAAATATCGTTATTATTAAGGATGTCCCACATTGGCAATAAATCAATTCCGTATGCTTTTCAAAGTCAACTTGCCATTACTCTTTAGCAAACATATTGTACCATGAAGGCCAATCTCCTTCGCTCATAAAAAGGACAGACAACTTTGGATAGAGCTTGAATGAAAACCAAGCGTAATGGTTTGATCGGTGTCAAGGAAATGCGACTGTGGCCACAACTAGGAGCCGATCGGTCCACAATCTTGATAGTCCTGACAATGTCCACACATCCCGACTCTCTTTGGCGACACCTCCGGAGAGTCTCGAGCAATGTCCACACGTCCCGGCTCTGGCGGCTCCCGAGAGTCCTGGCTCTAGCAGTTCCTGAAAGTCTTAGGCAATGTCCGCACATCCCAGCTCATGCAACTCTTGAGAGTCTCGGCAATGTCCACACGTTACAACTCTAGGAGCCGAAACTAGGAATTGGTCAGACACTCACAATCCGGGGAGTCTCCAGTCAGTTTCACACACTATGACTCGATCGAGAGAGTGTCCCACAAAGCTATACATTTTTATGGTTGTCCATTTGACAAATGAGAGAGGTTAGTGGCATTGGATCCACCAAGAAAGAAGAAGAAGAAGAAGAAGATGGCATCAATGGCTGGATTCAGGTTTTATATGTATAACCAAATTTAGGGTTTTTATGGAGCTCCCCCCCCCTCCCCTGCGTTTCTGTCTCTGACACACAGCCGTCCTTCCTCTTAAACTTTCTCCTGCTAAATACCTAAAACAAGAAAAAAAGGAAGATAAAGTTGTGGGGTTCCTTTCATTCCAGCCTGTTTTTTCTCTATAGCTCTCCATGATCTCTCTCTCTCTCTCTCTCTCAAAAGACGTTAATATGTATCGCTCTCTCTCTCTCTCTCTCACACACACACACACACACAGCTATGACCGTGATTTACTGTTCAAGGTTCTGAACTCGATGACAGTTTCTGATTAGGTTAATCTGAACCGTGAAAACTTGGATTAGAGTTTCTGGTTAGCTTAAAATCCGAGTTTCCCATTTGGATTAAGGTTGCTGGTTGGCTTAATCCCCGTATCTTCCTGACTGATAGAGTTTCTAACCAGCTAAAATCTGCACCATCCATTTCCGTTAGGGTTTCCGATTTGCTTCATTGGATCTGTTGAGGTTTCTGATTAGTTTAAACTGGACTGCTCATTCGGACTTATGTTTTGAATTGGTTGAATCTGGTCCACTCATCTCGATTTGGATTTTGACCTCTCTACCCATCTAGATTAGGGTATCGAATTGGCTGAATCTGAATCGCCCCATTTGAATTAGGGCTTGGAATTGGCTTAAGCCACCTTCCTTAATTGGGGTTTGGAATCACACAATCTGCACCATCTATCACAGTTTGGGTTTTCAATCGAGTTATACTACTCAAACATCTTGATTTGGGTTCCAATTACGCTTTCTAAGGTATGTCTGTGTTTCTTCATTGTATAAAAGGAAAAAGAAGAAGTATTATGATCTGTTCTTATATTTAGTATCTAGATCTCTTTGATCTACATTTGAAGCTTTGAGCTATGTCCAGTTGAGCAGAGTATTGGTGCGTATCATAATAGAAAATATTGGTTTAATGTCCACAATAGAAATGTATCTGATATTAAGCTCGTCTAAATCAGCATTGGGTTATGGCCATTTAGGTAGCAGCATATCATAATAAAATGGATCATGCTGGTTGAGCAAATATATCAGTAATTCTTTTGGATTAAAGTAATAACCTTGCTTTTGCTCGTCAATCACGTCTAAATATTGCATTCTATCATATCTTCAATGAGATCTACATCTTGCATCCTATATGTATTTTGAGAGATCTAGATCTGGATTTCCATCATATCTTCAGTGAGATCTAAATCTTGCGTTTGATCACATTATAACAGATTCTTGTTTTCCGTGAATTATAGATCTGAACAAGATGAGAGGACGCCATGATGGAATTCAGAAGAGTAAAAACTTGATTGTTTATGTGTGCTTAGCCATTGTGGCGTTGTCTTTAGTATTTGTGTTCTATGGATCGTTCTTCAACTCTACTAGTGAATCAACGAATTCTGAAAGAGTCAAGCAGAGAAGTGTGAGAAGGTCGGTAAAAGACATTGATGTAGATGAAGAAGGAAATGATGGTGGCTCAGTGGAAGAAGAAACTAATATTAGGCTGAAGAATGAGAACAGAAAGAGTGGTGCAGAGGAGAATGATTTCGATGTTTCACTAAAGTCTTTTCCTGTAAGTGATTTTAATGTTAAACTCAAGTCTTTCCGTGTAAATGAGCTCAATGTTTTCCAAGATCAGTATAAGCATATGCGGAACTGCCCATTATAGGTCGAATCAAGTCTAGAGATAGATCCGAAGTCATGTGGTAATCATGGATTATGGGTCAGATTAAGGCTTTATGTAGATCCAATGTTGTGCATTATCATCCATTAGGGGTTGAATTACGGCTTTAGAGATAGAGACAAAGGTGTGCATCATGGATAAAATTACTGTTAGAACTAGATCCAGTGTTTGTGTACTAATGAGATGTTTGGGGTGAAATCAAGGCTAGAGATAGGTCCCAATCTATGCAGTAATTATGTAGTAAGAATCAAATTAAGGCTCTGGAGATAGATAAGAATCTACTTATTAGCATACATTGGCGTCAAATTAAGGGTAGTGGTAGATCCAGAGTTATATGCATTATCATACGTTAGATTTTGAATTAAGGGTCTAGAGATAGATCCAAAGTTATGTATTGATCATGCATTAGGGGTCAAATTAAGTCTACATATAGATCCGGAGTTCATTTATTAATCATGGATTTGGGGGCAGAGATAGATCCAAAGGTATGCATGATTACCAAAAACTGTGTATTAATCATGGATTAGAAGTCAGATTAAGGCTAGAGAATAATCCAAAAGTATGCATTAAGCCTATAGATAGATTTCATGTTGCAAACATATGCATTAGGGGTGAAGCTAATGCCAGATATACATCCAAAGCAATGCATCATGGATCTGACTAAGACTAGGACTAGACCCAAAGGGCATGTAGTCTTGGTAGCTGTGGCCTCAAAATCAAGTATGGGTATTAGTTGGGTGGAGAGTATGATAGCAAGACTTTCTCTTATTAATCTAATTAATCATGCTTAGTAAGTGATCTGTTACAAACATCTAGTCGTGTCTGTTACAAACATCTAGTCATGTCATTGGAGTCTAACATGTGTACTTTGAGTAACCACATTATAATGGGGTTTCATATTTCAGGTTTGTGATTCTCGCCACTCTGAGCTGATTCCATGTCTCGATAGGCAGCTTCACAGCCAACTGAAGTTGAAGTTGAATCTCTCACTGATGGAACATTATGAGCGGCATTGTCCGCCTCCACATCGCAGACTGAATTGCCTTATACCTCCACCACCCAACTATAAGGTATGCTTAACATATGCAGGACAGATCTTGGCTGATTACTTTTATGTGAAAACTCTCAAATACACCCAAAATTTTCTTTATTTCCCTGCATGCCCCAAATATTTTGTTATTTCTCCTAATGCCAATTGTGTTTTTCTGAAGTATATGTCCTATTTCAGTAGTTATAGTCAATTTTCGTTTTTCTCACATGCACATGCTATTTGGGCGATTGTATAGTCAGTTTATCTCATTTTTTTAGACTATATGTGATATTGAGCAATTTTATGTTGGGATTGACCAAGAATATTTGGAGAAATAACGAAAAGTCAGGGGCATTTCTAGAAATAGAAAAACTCTGGCTATTTCAGTGTTTTTCATGTATTTTTATCAAGTGTATGACATGAATGCTAATATTACTACTTTCTGAAAACTTGATAAGGTTATGCTATCTGTCAATATGAAATGCAAATTTTACGCTGCTTGAAAAATATATTCTCAGGTATACTAGTTGGATTATTATGTATTGTGATAGGAAGGTTATGCAATGCATTTATTTGCATTTCTCTATTCTTGGTAGTCTATTAGTTGAGGACATCTATAAATTCAATTGCACAAAAAAGGTGGGAGATAATTGAGGCTTTTCATTATTTCTCTTAAATAAATGTGATTAAGTGTCTTAAAGCCATCCAGATGCAAATGGTCTTATGTCTGATCTTGGTAGTCTATTATGTGAGGACATGTATAATTTCATACGTATGAAAAAGACGAGGCCTATTCAAGGCTTTGCATCGTTGCGTATGGGCAACCGTGATTTAGAATCTTAAAGGCATTTAAATGTACGTGGTCTTACCATAATATTGGCTTGTCAAGGTTGTGTGCATTGCGTGGGCATTGACTTAATATGATTAATTAGTCTCCATTTCTCAATCAAACTAAAGCCTTCACAGTTGCACTATATGATCCCAAAACTGTATGAAAAGGCAACAGCTTTACTTTTGGTAACAGTTTTCTTCTTTTTCGACGGCAGGTGTCAATACCATGGCCTGCAAGCAGAGATGAAGTGTGGCAATCTAATGTTCCTCATACGTTCCTTGCCATGGAGAAATCAGATCAACATTGGATGGTCATCAATGGTGATAAAGTGAACTTTCCAGGTGGAGGAACCCACTTCCATGATGGTGCTGAAAAGTATATTGCATCACTTGCTAAGGTTAGTATCATACTCTAGACCAACTAATATTTATCTAGATTCAAGTTCTAGCAAGATTTTTTCTTAACCCACCATACTTTGCACCTAATCCATTCTTTCTAACCAATGTATAGATGCTAAAGTACCCAGATGACAACTTGAGCAACCGTGGAAAACTTAGAACTGTCCTTGATGTGGGATGTGGGGTTGCAAGCTTTGGTGCTTATTTGTTACCTTTGGAGATTATGGCGATGTCAATTGCTCCCAATGATGTACATGAGAATCAAATACAGTTTGCCTTAGAGAGGGGAATTCCTTCTACTCTCGGTGTACTAGGGACTAAAAGGCTGCCTTTTCCAAGCAAGTCTTTTGATCTTGCACATTGTTCTCGTTGTCGGATTGATTGGCTACAACGTGATGGCATACTTCTTTTGGAGGTAGATAGAATGCTTAGGCCAGGTGGATTTTTTGCTTGGTCCTCGCCTCCTGCTTATAGAGATGACCCAGAAGATGTGAAAATATGGAATGATATGTCAGATCTTGTGAAAAGAATGTGTTGGTCTGTGGCAGCTAAAGAAGGCCAAACTGTTATTTGGATGAAGCCTTTGACAAATCAGTGTTATGAAGATAGGGTGGAAGGTACTGATCCTCCATTGTGTGATAAAAATGATGATCCTGATGCTTCCTGGGATGTACCAATGCAGGCATGCATTTCACCATTACCAGAGGGTAAGTAAAGATGAAGAAACAGGCTCTATTACAAGTAAATCATTTTCATTTTATGTCCTAAGAGTTGGTTTATGCATGATTTTTTTCTTGGTCTTCATCTAGGTGATGCTCATCCTTTACAACCTTGGCCAAGCCGTCTGACTTCGATTTCACCACGCCTGAAAGAATTGGGTGTCAGCAATGGCCATTTCCAGAAAGACAAAGTAGGATTATCAACTAACTATTATCAACTTCTAACTTGTTATTTGGAAAGCTAAAACGATGTTATATGTTAACATGTTAGATGGTTTGGCGTGCAAGAGTGGATTTCTACTGGGAACAGTTGAGCTCAGAAATTGAAGAAAACACATTTCGGAATGTAATGGATATGAAGGCTCATTTCGGGGGCTTTGCCGCTGCCTTGAAAGACAAGCCAGTTTGGGTGATGAATGTTGTTCCGAGCTTTGGCAGCAACACATTGAAGGTGATATATGACCGTGGCTTGATTGGATCTCTACATGACTGGTGAGTGTAAAAATCGTTATCCCCCCAAATGCTTTTACATTTGACCATTATTACACACACACACCCTCGATATATAAACACCAAATTATAAATGATAATAATAAATGAACTCATAAAAATTTCCTTCGCAGTATCTAATGCCTAAATTTTGGATCCCAAATTCTAAACCTTTAAACCCTAAACTCTAAATAGTATAAACGGACTCAAAAACTTTGTATCTACAGGTGTCAAGCTTTCTCAACATACCCAAGGACATACGATCTTCTACATGCTTGGAATCTTTTTACAGACATCGATAACCCGAGCTGTAGTGGCATGGAAGATCTTCTTCTTGAGATGGATAGGCTTTTGAGACCTCGAGGCTTTGTGATAATTAGAGACAAAGGTCAAGTGATAGATCAGATTAGCATGCATCTAACTGCGCTTCACTGGGATGCGTGGTCAAAAGTTGTGAAAGCAGAGCGGGATGACATTTCGAGTGATGATGAGAAAATCCTTTTTGCAAGAAAACAACTCTGGCAACCCGATGATGATGCAAGATAGGAGGGCTATACATACACATATGTATGTTCATATGATGATGATGATACAATATAGGATTGCATCACATCATATATGATGATGATGTAACCATATAGGTGAGTGTCAGTCACATCATGTATATGTTCATATTATGATGATGAAACCACATATAGGAGAGCATCACATCATGCACATTTATATGTTCATATGATGAAGAAGATGATGATAACGATACCATATAGGTGAGCATCATCACATCATGTATATGTTCATATGATGATGTTTTTTATGCCATGTTTGTATGGAGAAGGAACTGGAACTTTTTTTCTTTTTTGTTTCGGTTTTTTGCTTTCGATTTTTTATTTTTATTTTTTCATTTATTGTTTTGCTACTGGCAGAACCTCTGCCAGATTAAGCTTGGGTAGCTTGTGTTGTATAATTTTGTTATAATTCATATTCTTTTTGATATATACAAATGGATTTTTCACAATTTTACGAATCAGAAACTTGTTGCATATTATAGTGGCAAAATATAAGCAACTTCAAGCCTATATTATTATTATACACTTCAATTGTTGAAAGTCATCAGATTTTATCCTCTCTAAGATATATGTAACACATGTGAAGAATCGTAGTTTGATCTCTCTCTCTCTTGCTGGAGAAGGTATGAAATACAGGTTCTAGATTTTTTGTCCATGTTTGTCTGCTTTTTTTGCAATATTTGATCCTTCGCGTTGAACCATAGCTATGTTTGTCTACGTTTTTTGCAATATCTAATCCTTTGCGTCTTTTGTAATGTTTGATCCTTTCTGTATTTTGCCAAATTTGATTCTTTGTAATTTTTGTCAAGTTTGAACCTTTGTGTTTTTGCAAGTAGAAATTCTTGGAATCTTTATTGTTCCCTCAACCCTTTGCATTCCATACCTTGTACCTGAAGTCTTAAGACACCATGGAGTTTGAATGGAGAGAAAATGAAGGTATGGATCTCAATAGCCATGAAGCGGGTCTAGATCCATAGAAGACCCCAAGAAGATATCATAGACGAAAAGGAAGGGAATAACGTTGACGTCATTTGTGTTGAGGATGAACATCCTCCCTTCCCTGTGCCCTTGCGCAATTATCCGGCCTTCTTCCTCGATGAAGCACCCAAGGTGCGTAAACCGCACTTGCATTCCCTGGTTGATGATTTGTCTGACCGACACCAGGTTCTTTGTGATTGTCGGAACATGTAGTACGTTCATCAGCTTTCCCATTTGTCCAACATGGCTTAAAGGGACTTCTCCGAGATGCACAATCGGGTGAAGGGTATTGTCTCCGGTTTCGACGATTCCCGGTTGTTCCGGTTTCTCCAAAAACAAGAACCGCTCTTCGTGGCTCGTCATGTGGTTTGACGCTCCGGAATCAACATACCATACTTTCTCCGATCCGGAAGTGGTCTTCTTCATCGAGTTTGCCTTGTGCTTCATCACGAAGGTTGGCCCTTTTCAGGTCTTCCCGGTTTCGGATCCTTCCGATCCTTCTGTGTTGTGCAAGCTTTGTCGGTTCCCTTGTCCGGCCTTGCCAGATCCGGATTTATCCGAATCGGCATGCTTCTTCCAACACTCGCTCTCTCTGTGGCCTTTCTTGCCATAGTACCAGCATTCCGTGTCAGTTTTCGACTGGCGGTTTCTGGCTCCGACTTGACTCCCCCTACTTGTGGAGGGTCCGGAACTGTTGTTCGCACCATCTCTGTGCCTTCGGTTCTACTCTTGCCGGCCGCCTCCATTGCGTGCCAACCCACCTTGTCCTCCATGCCCACAGGGTCGATCCACCTCCGTGTACATCATCCGGTTGTCCGATTGAGTGGTCCTCGATCCACTTGCGTGGTTTTCTTCGACCATCAACATGGATTGTAAGTTGAAGAAGGACGGTGGCTTCTCCTGGGTGCAAATTGCCGTCCGGATTGGCCCGTACCGTTGTGCTAGACCACAAAGACAGATCTTGACCATCTCGTCTTCTTCCACCGTTACATTGATGGATCTGAGTGCATCACAGATCTCCTTAATCTTGGTGGTGTAGTCCGCAACCAACATATTTCTCTCCCGGATGTTGTTCACCTCTTGATGGAGCTACAACTTACGGGTTGTGGTACTTGCGGCGAAAATCTTCCGTAGATTTTCCTAGGCCTCCTTTGGCATTTTTGCATCCTTGATGTAGCCGAGCATCTGATCATGCACGCCAAACGTGAGGCAGTACAATACTTGAATCGCTACTTGCTCCCATGCCGGGAAGTCTTTGTGTGCCGGCTCCGGTGCTACCTCGTTAGTTCCTTCCACATAGCTCCAATATCCATGCCCCATCAGGTACTGATGCATTTTATATGACCAGGATGCATAGTTGCACTGGTTGAGCTTTTCTATGGGAAGCGAACTTGCCATACCTCTGTCCATTTCGGTTCTCTACTATTCTTCACCGAGTGTTAGGGTTTGTCTTCGAAAGCATGTGTCGGCTGCAGAGGAGTCTCAACCCTCACGCTCTTATACCATGTAAAAGTTAGCGTGGGAAAGCTTGACAAAACCGGTTTAGCTAGGCAGCAATAGAGAATAGAAAATACAAGTTCAATGGAAGCTTGAGAATATTTAGCATACAAGGGATAGACAGAGAGAGAGAGAGAGAGAGAGAGAGAGAGAGTAGAACATAAAACTCTATTCTAAAATAATAATCCTCTGTGTAGATAGAATGTGCTCAGAGAGCACTTTTATACAAGTCCATAAAGGACTGACAGAAGTACTAACAAGTACTTCAATGCTCATACGAGCGACTATCACTGACTCCCAAAAATATGCCTACGTACTAGGCTGGATCCGTAGACCTCTAACGGCCTATCGGTTTCAATCCGATCCGGCTCCTGGTTCCGAACACAGATCCGGATCCAGTTGAGCTTGCTCGCTCAACAAGACAATTATGCACAACTAAGATATATACATGAGCAACAAATTACATCTCCGGCCTCGAGCCGGACCAAGCGGACTAGATACAACGAGTATTTGCAAGCAAGCCTCCAGTCGGGGAGTTCATGGGCTCGCCCCGCAAGTGGAGGCCTTGCGCCCAAGACACAACAGAAAACCAGAATCCTCAAAGCATAAGAGCTCAAGCAAAACTAAGCCCTACACCAAAACGGAACCCCAAACCCTAATAGACAAATCCGTTACAGACTCGAATCGGTGACTGAACAAAACAGAGAAAAACAACCAAAACTAGGGAAAACCAAACCAACACGGGGAACCCCTTCACAAGAGAACCCTCCCTCCTTTTATAGCACAAGGATGGAGGTACGTCACAAGTCAGTCAAATATACCCCCTTTCGAGGAAATACTTGCCTCGATATCTGGAGTGTTGATGGGAGAAGTACATTTAATTTCCCTCACTTTCACACTCCCCCACTACCCTATGCGTGTGCATGTGAACCGTTGTACACATCACACTTATTCCTCTCATTAATTCTACCAACATCCTCCACCCTTCCTTTTCCCCTTTTTATTTTATATACATTTCGAAATGTATTTTATATGTGCACACGGTGCACATCGCCGACTTCGCCCATTCCACCCGGTTTTCTTACTATCATCGAAAATCTTCACGACACTATACACATTGATACATGTTAGAGCCCATTTTGTAGTCTTCCATTCAAACCATTGCTTACATGTGACTTAGCTCTCATGCATTGCGATCTGAGACGGGGCGTTGGGACACAAGTGATGAGAGTGGTGGACTGTGCACACTTTGCCCTAAACAAGTTTGAGAGTTTGAGTATCACACTTTGATACAATGCTCTGCCTTTGATCATATTCGACCATGCTTTGCACACATCTTCGACCAAGCCCAATACTTGCACAAATTTCTCTCACAAGCACAATCTACACTCTCGATTGTAACATTCATTGGTAAAGTTCTTGAACATAGAGAGTCCCTACTCACTTTCACACATATCACGTGAAATGTAATATTTTTTGTCTCATAGGTTATATTTGACCTCCAAAGACAATAATATAATCTATCTATTTATCTCTCATTGGCCCTAACTAGTGAACCAAACTCAAACCTGGGAGGTTAGATCATATATGTTGGCCGAAAAACATAGGTGTTTCTCCTTTGTTGAGTGCAAACCATAGGTTTCTAAAATTACGATTGTTGGCCGGTCAAAGGCGGAAGGACAAGTGGGAAAGCTGAACCGGATATATATGGATATATATATATAGTATAGTTATTATAATTATGATTCGGAGGGACGGATCCGGGATAGTTGTACCGATCCGGATTCGGACCGATTCGGAGCCGGTTTCCTAAAGGGCACCGTTTTGTAACTTTGCCGGATGCCTATAAAAGGATACGATGGGATGTAATGTTTTCATACAAGTTATCATTGAGCACTTATCTTTGTATCTGTATTTCCTTACCGTCTATGTTATTAATCTTTATCTTACGCGTGTGATCTAACATCCTAACCTTACCACCCCTTTGGAGAAGTGTTCGGGAAGAACACCTATGTTGTGGCTAGTCCGGCTAGAAGGCAACACTATTTTGGCGACCACAATTCCTACGGAGTGCAGAGAACAACCGGGGGATGGATGTCTAGACCGAACAACAACCACATTACCAAACGAGGAAGACGATTCGCCGAACGACAACAACGACAGGAAGCCTTGCAGCAAGCTGCCAAGGAAATCCGGCAGGATCAGTCCTTTTCCAGAACACTTCGGATAGTCGCAGAAGAAGCATTGCAGTTCCGGAGGCAGCAATTCTCCGACGAAGGCAGTAGCCTGACTAGTCTGCAAGAAGCAGAATCAATACTACAAGCGCTTGCCGGTGGCGACGGAGACGCAGGAGCATTCGCAACCCTAGAGTCGGATTCGGATAGCGAAGAGAGCGTTGCGTCACCGTATAAAAGCAATCACGACACACCGTACGATCCGGAGGAAGACGGGTCGGACGGCTCATCAACACTGGAACCAACGGAAGAAATAACCTTGGAGTTCGGGGACCGGCAATCGCCAAGAGAGACTAATCGTATATCGACACCACCCACGGAGGAAGCGAAGGATCGTGTATCGACACCACCCGTGGAGGAAGTGAAGGATCGTATACCAACACCACCCACGGAAGAAGCGAAGGATCGTATACCGACACCACCCGCGGAGGAAGCGAAGGATCAAATACCAACACCACCCGCGGAAGAAGCAAAAGAGCGTATACCGACACCACCCGCGGAAGAAGCGGAGGACGCAAGGAATCGCACGCCACCAGAACAACAGGAGGACACCATGTTGTATCCTTACCCAAAATACCGGGATGATCCCGACGCGGAGGCTCATGTGTACGCATTTCTCCAGACATGGGAAGCCAACCATGTCTCTCAGAGATTGACGGAGCCCGAGGCAGAGCAGTCCAAAGTCGCCGAATTCGGCATGACACTGGAAGGACCGGCCGCACATTGGCATGCAAAACATTTGCCCGGCAGTTTTGCCACATTCGACGCCCTGAAGGCAAAATTCCTTTGGCTGTTCCATGGACAAGTAGAACAGAGGGAATTAGTCGGGCAATTTTATACCACCCGGCAGGAGGCGCACGAAACTGTGCCACAGTTTATAATCAGGTTCCAGACCTTGCACAGCCAGTTGACAAGAGCACCTCCTGAGGACGAAGCAAAAGCAGTATTTTTGGCTGCATTAAGGGAACCACTTAGAACAATGTGCGGAGTCCTCAACTTCCGTACCAGCACGGTGGACCAGGTTATTGACCGAGTACTAGAGATGGACAAAAACAGTTCATTCATGTCACTAGGAATGCTACACCAAGCCCTACCGAAGGAAGAAGATTTGAGGTTCCAGCAATCTCTACAATGCACAACGTGTCTCAATTCGGGCTACTCAACGGTCGACTGCACTATGCGCACACAGTGCATGATATGCCACTCTCGGGCACATACGACGGACCGATGTGAGTACAACTTGCTCAATCGATAGGCGGCACCGGTCCGACACATAGAACCACGAAACAATCAGGACCCGGAAGAAGACCGATTCCGGAGAGACGACCGCGACCAATGCGAGCGTGGTGATAGATACACTGATCAGCAACGTGACGAATATGATCGCGATGACTATCGCAGGGACCGGTATGAACGAGATGACTTCCCGGAATATGACCGACGTAGAGACAATAGACGTCAAGGGAACCGTAATTTCTAGCGGAATCAGAAGCGAGGGTTTTTCCGTTGAGAAGAGCGTCGAGAGGCAGCAAGGGATAACAACCCAGCATCAGCACCAGATAACCGGAAAACAGAAGACAACCACCGGGTAATCCCCACCTCCCAAACCAGAAGCAAAGGAGAATCAAGTACCAACCACAAAGTATATTGTTACTACTACCGAAAGGAAGGGCATTACAGTAACCAATGCCCAATCAAAACAAATGAAAAGCAGCTGGCGGTCAATATGGTCATGGTCGAGGTGACAGACGTTCAACAGGTTACAACCCGGTCGAAAGGGAAGGCGGCAGAATGGGAAGCCCAGGAAGAAATCCGAAAGCAGGCATCGAAATGGATTAAAAAAGCCAACGAACAGAACATGGCGGAGATAACAAACCAGAATACGCAGCTTGAGGAAACAATCACACAACCGGAGGACAACCCGACGTGGCAAGCACTACAAGATTGTCAGATCGTGCTACCATTAGCACGATTGCACCAGTTGGTACCACGATTCACGGCGAATCTACAGGCAACCGTCGCCAAACCAAAGCCAGCGCCAGCACCGGCATTTTTCTCCAACCCGGAAGAAGGACCGACCGTGGTGGACACAAGCAGCCCGGCAATCACAATACTTGTGAAGGGCAAGGAAATCACCGGAACGATCATCGACGGAGGATCAAGAGTGAACGTCATCAGTCGACGAACATGCGACAACCTGGGCATCCAGGAATGGGAGTCGTGTCCCTTCTGGTTACGCATGGCAGATACCAGTTCGGTCCGACCGACCGGGCTTATTCGAGACCTAGAGGTCACAATCGGGGGCCACGTATTCCGCATATTGGCCGTGGTACTGCAACTAAACGTTCAAGGATCATACCCTCTACTGTTGGGACGGCCATGGCTACGAACGGCACATATCAAACAAAATTGGCAAAAGAATATCATCACATTCCGGCGTGGGAAGACGAAGGTACGGGTGGCCACACAGCAACGAGCAGTCACTAGTAAAGAAGAACCACCACTATACGCAGAGAGTATCAATATGCTGGAAGGATTGCCAGACGAGGAGATCGATCGTTATATGGAGGAACACCCAAAGATCGTCCCACTCTTTGAAGTCGACATCACTGCAGCTATCGGGTCGTATATCACTACCCCGGAACCGGTTGAGCCGGATCAAGCAGCAATCCGAGAATTGCGCCAAGCACAGGAGTCACTCGAGAGGGAAATAACGATATCACAGAGAGTGGAAGTGTCCCAGTTGGAGGAGGTGGACCTCAGAACGATGGGCAAACCAAGGCCGGTAAAAGTGGCAAAAGAATTGTCGGACAAGGAGAAGAAGGCAATGGTCGCATTGTTAACAGACTTTCGGGATGTATTCGCATGGTCGTACGAAGACATGCAAGGGCTGGACCCCCAGTTGTATCAACACCAAATTCACCTCAGTACAGATGCTAAACCAGTAGCACAACGAAGGTATCGCATGAACCCAAATTATGTGGCAAAGGTCAAAGAAGAAATTGACAAATTGATCAGGGTCGGGTTTATCCGACTAGTGAAGCAGGCAACCTGGTTAAGCCCGATAGTGTTCGTTCCAAAGAAAAACGGCAAGATCCGGGTGTGCGTGGATTACAGGAAGTTGAACGCAGCCACGGTAACCGACGTATTTCCATTACCATTCACGGACAGGGTATTGGATGCGATCGCCGGACACGAGGTCTACAGCTTCCTAGACGGATTCAGTGGCTACAACCAAATTCGGATGCGCCTGGCGGACCAGGAAAAGACGGCCTTCATTACGGAATGGGGGGTATTTGTAGCGGTAGTAATGATGTTCGGGTTAAAGACGGCTCCACAAACATTCCAGTGGATTATAATGGAGATATTCGGAGAATACATCCATGGGTTTATGTAGGTGTTCCTCGACGATTTTGCGGTATACAGCCAGCAAACAGAACATCTCGACCACCTTCGGTTATGCTTAGAGAAGTGCAGAGAATACCGATTGAGCTTGAACCCAGCCAAGTGTGTCTTTGGAGTAGCGAGCGGCAACCTACTAGGACATGTTGTTAGCAAAGAAGGGATTGTGGTGGATCTGGACAAGGTAAGAGCAATCCTTGAGGCACCAGCACCAAACAACGCAAAAGCCCTGAGCCAGTTCTTAGGTCAAATAAGGTGGCACAGCCGGATGATACGGCACCTTGTGGATTTTGCTACACCACTACATGCCGCAATACATCGGGTGCCCTTTCAATGGGCAAAAACCGAGGAAAAGGCATACCAAGCACTGAAGGTAATGCTATCACAAGCCCCGGTGGTTCAACCTCTAGATTGGGCAAAGAGTTTCCATGTCTTCGTAGATGCGTCCAACATCGCAATTGGAAGCGTCTTAATGCAGTTGACTGAGCCAAAATGGTACAGGCCGGTATACTACGTCAGCCGGAAACTCTCGAAGGCAGAACGAAATTATTCCACAACCGAGAGGGAAGCCCTAGGCATGGTATACAACGTCACAAAATACCGACACTACTTACTAGGAAGAAAGTGACGGGAACCCAACATTCCTTATGCGCAACGCTCGGCCACAACCAAGCTTAGAATGATACACAGAAAACGGGAAATAAAACGCGACACAAAGAAGGAGAGGATACACAGGAGGTTTACGTGGAAAACCCCAAACTAGGGGAAAAACCACGGCAGCCCATAGGCTGCAAACTGTCACTATGTAGGAATATACAACAGTGAGTTCACTGAGGCACCGACCTCGTGCTCACTAATCTTCGCCACAGGCGGCGGTTACAACAGAGGCAACAACCTCTTTCTCTCTCTCTCTCTCTGTACAGTTACGCACACTAATCTCGTGCAAAACAGAAAATGACAACAACTACTAAAAGTTTGCCCTAAGTCATATTTATACTAATATGACTTTTCGGCTATTTACAAATATAGCCTTGATGGGCTCTCAAAAACATATTTACGAATATGTCTCTTCCTCCGGTTCTCACCGGTTCTGCACCATCCGGCTCTCCATAGCCGGGTACTCCTCATCCGGTTCACACCGGGCCTGCACCATCCGGCTCTCCGTAGCCGGGTACTCCTCATCCGGTTCACACCGGGCCTGCACCATCCGGCTCTCCATAGCCGGGTACTCCTCATCCGGTTCACACCGGGCCTGCACCATCCGGCTCTCCGTAGCCGGGTACTCCTCATCCGATTCACACCGGGCCTGCACCATCCGGCTCTCCGTAGCCGGGTACTCCTCATCTGGTTCACACCGGGCCTGCACCATCCGGCTCTCCGTAGCCGGGTACTCCTCATCCGGTTCACACCAGGCATGCACCATCCGGCTCTCCGTAACCGGGTACTCCTCATCCGGTTTCGGCCTCGGCCGAGTTTGTTCATCGGCACTGTTCTTCTCCCTTCCCATCCGGAGGGACCTGTCTCCCAACAGAAAGTTCTCCTTCCACGTAGATCATTCGGCGCTGCTATACCTACTATCGAAGGCATCACTGACCGGTAGGATCGCACGGTGGACGTTGCTACTACAGGAGTTCGAATTTGATATCTTCCACCGACCCGGAGTGCAGCACGCTGTAGCTGACTACCTAAGCAGACTCGAATCCGGTGAAGTGGGCAACGGCGTGTAGGACGAATTTCCCGATGCCGAATTGTTCCGAATAACGACGAAACCAGCCACAAACGCAACAGTAGCCGAGGACAAGTGGCTAACCGACATGCACCAATTCTTGAGCACCGGATTACCTCCTGAGAACATGGATCGAGATGAGCGGAAGCGTGTGGCGGTCCGAAGCAGGCACTTCTGTCTGGTCGGGGACACCCTCTACCACAAGGGGGCGGATGGTATCTGGCGACGAACAGTGCGAAGTGACGAAAAGGAGATGATCCTAAGGGAAGCTCACTACGGTATAGCTGGAGGGCATTATGCCAGAGAAGCAACAGCCCGGAAAATATGGCAAAGCGGGTTATGGTGGCCAACCACCCTCAAGGATGTCGTCAGGTCTAGCAAAGAATGCGATCTGTGCCAGCGGCTAGGTCAACCAATGGAGCAGGCCCGAATGCCTCACCACCCGGTTCTGCCTCTGGAGCCATTTCAAAAATGGGGACTAGACTTTGTCGGTCCATTTAAACCCCCGGCAATGAGAACCGAGAATCGGTACATTATAGTGGCCACCGATTACTGCACAAAGTGGGTAGAAGCAAAGGCATTAAGAGATAACACAATCGCTTCTACAGCAAATTTTTTGTATGAATGCATATGGTGCCGATATGGCTGCCCGATCGAGTTGATAAGTGATCAAGGAGGGTATTTCCTCGGGCAAGTAGTGGAGAGCTTGACGTCGTTCTATGCGGTGGTGCACAAACGAAGCACACCTTATTACCCGCAGGCCAACGGAATGGCTAAGTCGACCAACAAGACCCTGCAGAACATTTTACGGAAAATTGTCAATGAGAATCGGACAGATTGGGACACGAAACTACAAAGCGCACTGTGGGCATACCGGACAACATACAAGACCAGCATCCGGACAACCCCGTTCCGATTGGCATTCGGATTGGAAGCAGTGATGCCGGTAGAGTTTCAAATTCCGAGTTTACGAATCCAGGTGAAGGAACGCCTGAGCGAGAAGGAGTCCGAGAAAATTCGGTTGGCAACATTGTGCGAGTTGGAGGAAAACCGAATAACCAGCTTGTTACAGCTTGAGCTCGAACAACGGAGGAGGAAGGCATTCGTAGACCGACATCGGAGAGGTAATGAAAAGGAATTCAAAATCGGGAAACCGGTCCTACTGTTCCAGACCCAAATGGGCAACATGCCGGGAAAACTATGGTTTCGGTGGACCGGACCGTTCTAGATTACGAAGGAATACAATGGGTCGTATCAGCTCGGCCCGTTAGCAGGCGAGATCATAGACAAATGGGCAAACAGATTCCGTTTGAAGCCATACAAAGGACGTATGCCGGCTAACCCGTTTCAAAAGAACAAGGACTCACGAGATTCGGAAAACCGGCAGGAAGAAGGTCCGGCACCGGAGGTAACCAATCCGGGTCGCCCGGGTACAACCAACAAGTAACGTAATAAACTTCAGAAAAATAAAAAACAGAAAAGAAAATAAACAGAAAAAGAAATACATACGCAATGATGAAGGAGAATGGAAAAGGTGGGAGCGCCAGCAATTAATTGAAAAAGATTAATGAAGCGCCACCATTGAATAAGCGAAAAGGTGGGGGGGTTGCTATTTAAGGCACAACCATGAACAACGAGGACAGGACATACTAATTATGGCAGGAGATATGCATGCGCGGGAATCAAGAAACGACGGCTCGAAGAGACTGAACCTACAAAAGGCAAAGGCATGTGAAGTATTCACATTTCGTGAATTTTCTTTGAAGCAAGCGCGAGAAAACAGAAGAGAACCCGGACGCACAGAGCTTAGCTTCTACACCGACCAACACATCCACGCGGAAGACATAGGTCCTATGGCGCTCTCAAAGGAAGCAAGACAGTGGCTGATAGAAAACGGGTTGGAAGGACTTCTGCGCATCGCCGACACACCACCGCACGCGGAACCAGAGCAAGCAGCCGCAACCATTGACCTATCTGAGATCACAGAAGGCGCGGTGCAGGCGCTCACAGGGCTACAGGCAGGAGGATTGCGATCAATAGAGTGCCCCTCCAACCAGATCTTGTTCGAGTACTTCGGGGAGTACTCTCTGAGTAGCAAGGCATACCGAACGCAAGGGGGACAGAACCTGTTGTTCAGGGAAGTGGCCCGCGCAATGATGGAATACGGGTTTGTACACCCTCGTCCCCCAGCCATACCAAAGTACCGGGCCGGGTTCGTGATTGCGGCATATGAAGGACTGAGGGTGGACTGGCTCCACTTCATCACCGAAGGTTTGAAAGATGCGATCGGGAACCTGGTAGAAGGAAAGAAATCATGGGCCGGGATAGCACAGTGGCTGATTGTGTTGGTCCCACCTATTCTCCCCATCAAGCAAAAGAAAAGGGGTCGCCAGGAGACGACACCAAAGAAGACTGCGAAACGCCAGCAGCTCCTGGAGAAGCATACCTCGAGATGGACCCAGGAGGAGGACGAACAGCTGGAAGAAGGGCCATCCAACAGACGGCAACCGGAGCAGTTGGGAAAAGCAAAACCAGCGGGGAAAGGAAAAGAGAAATCGGCGAAGAAGACCACCCGCGCACAGGAACCGGCAGAGGAGGAGCCGGTGGTGCAAAAGCCGATAAAAATCACAGTGCGAATGCCAGGACCAGAACCAGCGGACTTTGTACAAAAGTTCTGTCTGGGAACCACCACGAAGGAGGAGGCTGAGGAGGAGGACTCCGCCGAGCCATTGGAAAGACACGCACCAAAGCGGGGTCGGGAGCAACGGGCGAACGAATCGGCTCCACCAGTTGGCGGCACTCAGCAACGGGCGAAGGGACCGACTCCAATAACCAAGGAGGTAGAGGAACAGGAAGAATCAAGGGCCGCAAAACAAGAGGCAGCACTAGATCAGAGGTTGTCGGACGTCGCCAGCGAACCAATCTTCCCGGACTTGGGAAGTGAACAAGTCTTGGAATCGGAAACAGGCGCAAAGCAGCCGGAGGGAAGACAAGAGCAACAACCGGAGCCACCAAGCGGGAGCGCGCAAAGCACCCCGACAGAGGGAGTAAGCCAGGGACTAGAGAACAACACAATGCAACAATGGCTAAGATGGCTTTCAGAACAAGTGTTGGGGGTAGCAGACCAACTGGACGAGGAAGAGAGGCATAGGGAATACCTTACGCGAACAACAACACAGGAATTGGTCTCGCTCCGGACGCAGATCCAGGGGTTGCAGGAGGAGCTGACAAAGGCAAAGGAAAGAGCGGCCAATACGGCCACAGCGGGCCAACAAGCACAGGTCGTCACCGAGCCGGTCGGGACAACAAGGAAGGAAGCCACCCCAGAACCGATGGAAGGAGAGGCCTTGCAAACCGGCCCTGAGTCTGGGAAAATAATAGCAACCTTAAGAGAAGAGTTGAGGGCTCAGGAGGCGTTGAGAGAGAAGGAAAGAGAACAAAGGAAGTTGGCAGAAGAAGAAAGGCGGAGGATGGAAGAAAGCCTCCGGAAAAGCCAGGCCAACAACGATCGACTGAGGGAAGAAAAAGACAAGCTGCAGCAAGAGAAGGACAGACTGCGCCGGCATGCGGAGACAGAAATAGAACGTCTCAAGGAAGAACTTCGGCAACAAAAGGAGGTAAACCGACGCTTGAAACAGAAAACTAAGGATTTTGACAGGTTGTATCGAGAGCACAAGCAAGCCAAGGTGGATTACAAAAAACGGGGAGCGGAGTTCGACCGGCAGATGGAGAAGATAAAGGAGCAGCTGAAAGAGACCCGGTTGGATCTTGCCAAGACAATGGACGAATTAGATGTAAAAAAGGAAGCATTGTCGGTAGAGGAAACCCAAGTGGTGGTGCGAGTAAAGGAGTTGGAAGCAGCGGCAAGGGAGAAGTTGGAGCTAACCAAGAACCGGAATGAAGAGAAGGAACGGGCCACCTATGCGCTCAACAAACTTAGGAGTACATATGAAAAGAAGGCAGCGGAGTATGAAAGCCAAGCCCAGGCCGCGGTTGCGATTATAGTACGGTTGAGACAGGAAAAGCAAGAGGCCAATTCACGTGCTCAACTG
This sequence comes from Azolla caroliniana, assembly GCF_043228905.1. Lineage (NCBI taxonomy): Eukaryota > Viridiplantae > Streptophyta > Polypodiopsida > Salviniales > Salviniaceae > Azolla > Azolla caroliniana. The sequence goes on along the minus strand of NW_028230442.1, from coordinate 7,630,050 downwards.
GGGGTGGACCAGATCCGGCTCATCATGTCAGCATGGAGGTACTGAGCTCAGACCAACATCAATGAATGTGCTGAGAAGGTATGGAAGGAGTGGTCACAACAAGCAGCAGAGCTGCAAACACTCCGGGCGGATGCAGAGAACCGGATGAAGGCAAGTGACAAGTTCTAACAAGATGGATGAAGAAAGCATTGTGACCATTCGGGAAGAACTGTCCGAGGATTTCTTCGCTTTAGCAGAAGAACATCTAAGGGAGATCTGGGGGTTGGTGGAAAGATTGGATGACGGACAACTCGAAACTCAGTTGGAGTTGGAGAAGTACGAGCAGGACCGTCAACAAGAAGAAGCTGAGGGTAAGACAACGCCCATCACAATTAGTGACGAGGAGCAACCGGCTAGGGAACAACCAACCAACACCGAACAACCCCGACAAGAAGGACCCGAGGAGGAGCCACCAGTCCAGATCAATCAAGGGACAACTGTGTTGACAAAGGAACAGTTGCAGGCAAACGCCGGGACGGAAGAGGAGCAGTTGCAAGTAAACGCCAAGGCAGAGGAAGAGTTAGCAGCCAACCGACCAGTCGAGACCGGTGAAAGTGACACCGATAATAGATCAGAGCCGGAAATGGAAGAAAAACAAGACGAACCCGGAAGGAGCGGAGAGGAAGCACCAGTACAGCAAGAACAAGCAAAGGCAGATGAACCAGAGCAACAACCAATCCAGCCGGAAATCGGAAGGGAGACAGGCACGGAACAGGAAACCGGGGAGGCACCAACCACTTGATACCTTCGAGCAAAGTTTGCTCGATATATTGGAGGAAGAATGAGGCCGTGTGTGGGTTCAAAGTGCAAGGCACTTTCCTACGGGCGTGCCATGTGTTGGCCGGTCAAAGGCGGAAGGACAAGTGGGAAAGCAGAACCGGATATATATGGATATATATATAGTATAGTTATTATAATTATGATTCGGAGGGACGGATCCGGGATAGTTGTACCGATCCGGATCCGGACCAATTCGGAGCCGGTTGCCTAAAGGGCACCGTTTTGTAACTTTGCCGGATGCCTATAAAAGGATATGATGGGATGTAATGTTTTCTTACGGAAGTAATACAAGTTATCATTGAGCACTTATCTTTGTATCTGTATTTCCTTACTGTCTATGCTATTAATCTTTATCTTACGCGTGTGATCTAACATCCTAACCTTACCACCCCTTTGGAGAAGTGCTCGGGAAGAACACTTGTGTTGTGGCTAGTTCGGCCAGAAGGCAACAACGATGTTCGATTTTGTAAACTCATAAACAAACAAGACACATTAATACACCCTCATAATGGCTAATTAGGATTCAATAAACTCAAGTTTAGTTTAATTCGTCTTTTTACTTCCGATGTTCAAATTGACAAGTTGCAAACCTGCTCTATGAAACCATTTCTAAAAATTAGGTGCATAGTAATTCTTACTTGAGGAAGGGGTAGTTTTGTTGCTTTTAAAAAGCTCTGGGTTTTCTTGTTTAAATATCAAAATGTCTATATGGTTACTATTTAGGCAAAATCTATGAAGAACAAGCTAACCAAGGAAAAGCCTTCACGGTGTCTTTCGTCATTTTATCGAAAGCTTCCAGATTAGTTCTTTTCAAGTGTTTACAAAAATTCCTGCCCATAAGAACAATATGGAAGCATTGTCCTCCTGTTTTTGTAGTTTGCATTTACAATTACTAATAGAACTCAAAGTTTCAAAACAATAAATAAATCTTGTGCTTGTAATGTTAGGGTTGTGGGTTTGTTGACACATTTAGAATAAAAGCTCTTCAATGTTTATAATTTAGGTTGCTCCTAACGATGGCTTTAAAACATTAACATGCCATTTTTTCCCATGGTACAAAATAGAAGTGAGACGAGTTTAGATGATGAATATCACCAAAAACAATTGCCAATTTTAACGTAATATGAAAGATCAAAAAAGATAACATTGCCCTTTCAAAGGCAAACCCGATAAAATTTCCTATTGATCTTGTTAGACATTAGTCTCAAAGTTTAGTTTGAATTTGTAGATGTTCATGATGGGATCTTGCATAAGGATTGACCAAAGTGCTCTATGTCATGTAAGAAAGACCACGAAGGGATGTAGCGCGAACACCACAAATAAAGAGGATTGCTCTATGGAAACACGAATTGAGTTATTATATGAGAATTTTGCCATGGGAAATCTATCAACCCAGGCAGGGTTTTTTTATTTTTATCACAACTGATAAAACAAACATAAATACCGCTCTAAAAGTTTGATTACATAGATTAACGTTGGCGAAACCATCTTAACTATTCGTAATTGGTATCGCATACGTTGATCCTAGAAGTGTGCTTGATCAACTTTGAACCAGGAGAATCGTCTCCAAAACAAAGCGTCGAGGGCCCTATACAGCGTAGCCGCCGGAAGGAAGCCTAGTGACAGGATGGGAAACAACCTTCCGAACTTTGTCTATGGCCATGTCGGACCTCTAAACTTGAACCGAACTGAACCGAACCGAACCGGGCCGGGCTGGTCACTGGACTGGACTGGACTGAACTGGTTAAGCTGCGGTTCGGCTTGGGCTCAAATTGGGGTGCTAGAGCCTAGATCGCAGAGAGAGAAGTGCCATAGACTTCCCATTACCAGTCTGCAGCAGAGAGACAGAGAGACAGAGAGACAGAGCGAGAGAATGAGGAAGGAAGAGAAAGAAGGGATTGGTGGTGATGGTGATGGTGATGGTGATGATGGTACAATTTTGTACAGGGCTTGCTTCCTCTGCAACGAAGAGGGCACGATTGGGTACGAGAGCATTCGATGGCTCATGTTGTCTCTGGCCCTGCTCCCCGCTTGGGGCATCGGACTCCTCATGCTCCTCTACCTCCCTCTCCGCCGCCTTGTTGTCCGCCGTGACCTCCGATCCCGGCGCCTCTATGTCACCCCGTACGCCATCGTTTACAAGGTAGGATTAGCTCTTCTCTTTCTTTCTCTTTACCTCCCTCCATGTGATTCCACCTCTTGGGTGGAGTGGAAAATGTTTTCCTCTTAGTGCGCATGCTCTTGTATTAGTAAGTAGTTTTAGATTGACCATAATTTTCTGGTATTGACCAAAATCTGACTTGAAATTGGTCGATATTGACCTGAAAACACGCCAATGAGTGTCAATATTGATGAAAAAATCCGTCCAAACTTTGTCGATAATGAACAAAATCATTCATTAAATTGTCAATAATGACCACAAGAACAAAAAAAATAATCTAGCTATTTACTTTTGTGCAAGGAAAATGGCATTCAATTTGTTGATCCTTGATCAGTCTTCATAATGACTATCCTTTTTTCATATCTAATAGAAAGCTGTAATGCTGATTGCTATTGACTTGGATTCATCTTAGGTTGGCAGTTTGTTGAGTTTCTGTTGATCCAACTGTTGGAGTACATCTTTTGTGTATGGTCTGAAATTGAAGCCAAGAGTCCCGGGCCAAAATCTAGTTATTTCTTCCTTTGTAGAAGAAATAGGACATCCAAATTGCTAATCTGGAGCCAATCTTCATTAGTACATGTTAGCCATTGGATTACAGCCATCATGATGGTCTCACAAAAGTGAGGGCAAAAATATGGCTGACTGAATGGAAAATGGGGTACGATTTGTTGATATCTACCCTATCTTCACATTCTTCCACATACTAAATAGAACGGTACTCTGTTGATTGATATTGACTAAGGCAGAATTTTTTCTATGTTATCTTTTGCTCTGTTTGCCATTTAAGCCAAATACACACAAGACCAAATGTTAGTATTCATGTGTTTATACTTTCACATCTGCCATTTGGAAGTCCCTTACGTCAGTTTCAGCTAACACCTCATCTCGTACGAAGGAATGTCACAAAAAAAAACACATGAATATGTTCCAACGGATAAATTTAGGGAATGTTGCTTATCTTTATGTATCGTAAGAGCACTCAAAGAATGAATCCACCCAACAATAGACTCCATGGAGTGCAAAGTTATTTGTGGAAGTGCATGCATAGGATCATCTGTCTCAATGAATATACTAATAGTGACGCCAACAACAAGGAGAATGCCGTGCTACTATGATCTATCACAATTGCAAGATGGGCATACGATGATTGATAGGTTTAGTTGTACAAGCATGAAACATATCTCTCGGTGGGCATACAACGATCAAGAGGTTTAGTCATACAAGAATCCATCCAAACAGCTAAGTCTTTTGACTTTGAACAGCAAGTCTTTGTATTTATTTATTCTCGTGTATCTTTCTAATTTCAGTAAGATCTAAAGTTGCATGAACAAGTCAAAATCCAAAATTCATGAACGATATGTGTTAAGAGTTGAAATATAAAGGACAAATAAATCAAGGCAAATATAATTTAGAACAGTGAATTGTAAAGTGCCACAAATCCTCAGTTTTCCTTTCTTTTCTGCTCTTTTGAATATTTTGCTTTATGTTGTACTTTTACAGGTAGAGAAGCCCGTCTTTTTGCCTTGTTTTGGGTTATACCGTAGAGAGAAACATATCCTCTTGCCTCTTGTCACTGATGTTGCTATTGAACAAGGTATTTTTCATTCTAGTGTCTTTGCGTGTAAATCTTTTTCCTAATTAATTATAATGCTTATTAAAGTTTGAAAATATTAGTCAGGCTGCTTACAGTCAGCATATGGGATATATTCCATAAGGATTGAAAATGCTAGTCGTAGAAAGCCTCCTCCCGGGGATGATTTGCAGATTTTAGGGGTTGATGACCCAAAAACGTTCCGAAAGGTACTTGCTTTAATATCATCAACTTAGAGACATCGTTGGTCAAATTCAATGCATGGTTTTTTAAATTTGACAATATGATCAATGAGATTCAATGACGTGATTGATCAATGACAACATGCTCTATGAAATCTAATGAAAAAGTTGGATCAATTTAATGATGTGAATTTGTTAAATTTAACAACATGAAAATCAATCAAATGTAATGACATGATCTGTCAGATTTGGTGACACCATTTAGTATCAATCAAATTTAATGGAATGAGATCTGTCAAAATTTGTGGGCAGAAAGTGTTATTGGCTGTCTCCAATCTGAGGAAAGAGCAAGCGAAGAGTGAAGGAGAAGCTCAGCTGAATTTGACTAATGATGATGATGATGTACATGAAGATACCCACATTCCTGTCTTTCGAAGGGCTCTATCACAGAGTTGGGCATGGCAACAAGGAACTGGTTTGTCTTCATGGCAGGTGAGAGAATTATGTGTGTTTGTGTGTGTATCAAATTCAATGAAATAAATCTATGAGCTCTAATGTTATGTTTCAGTTTTTCATCTAACAAATCAGAGAAATCTGTTTGTTTGGTTCATGGTGCATTGCTCTTTCACTTTTGTATTGAAAAAAGAGAGGACTTTGGTATTTGTGAAATTTTCTTTCTCACTTTTCATCTGGAAAAAGAGATGATTTTGATTGTTTAATATTTGTAAAATCCTTAGTTCTTAGATCTAGAGTTTTCTTATTAAATTATGAAAAACAGCAATAGATATGGCACCATGATCTAATAGATTTTAGAATGTTTAAAACGTTTTTCACAAACACAAATCGACCTACCAAATTTTAAAATATATTAAAACATGAAAATGTTAGTTTTTAAAAACAATTTAGTAGTTTTTCGGGAAAATTTATTACATAAAGCTATCCAAATGTATTGGAATGGGAAAGGCTCTAATCACCAGGATGATTCTTCATTCCAGATGTCATACTCTCCGTCTGACGAGGCAACATTAGAAAGTGCATCCACTCTTCGTAAAGATACAATTATAAGAAAGCTGGATGACATAGGAAATTCCATAAAGGTACGAGTGATGGGGTATGAATCTGAAAATGTGCTAATACACTCACCTAAAAGTCTTCATATGAGAATTTGTTAGTTTACTGTCAGTGTACAAATCTTCAGCTGAAATTGTGCCAACTGTTGTTAGTTAAACAATCTTCGTATGAAATTATTTGAGTTACTGTTAGTGGAAAGCACTTCAACTGAAATTGTTTTAGTTAACTGTTAGTGATACATTCTGCAACTGAAATTGTGTTAGTTAACGGTTGGTGGAAATCTTCCTATGAAGAAAGTGTTGATTAACAGCTGGTGGAAACATTGTTCATGTGAATGCTTAGTACGATGATTAACACATTAGACCCATTTTTCTGGACTTTTAACTCGTGACATAAAGGTTTTAAAGGCTTCATAAGCTTTCACCATTACACCACAATTTTTTTATAAATTAAGATGTATGTAGGGCCAATACATTTTCCAGGATGCTGTTTTAGCACATGATCTCTTTTCAATTGTATTTAACTCAAATCTTTTCCATTTCATTTTACAGAGAATTGAAGTGTTGATAGAGCAATCAGAAACATTGACACCAAAAGCTCCATCATAAACCTATATTTTAATCTCTTAAAACATGGTTTTATCGTGTTATTTATATGAATGTACAGACCAGTGGGAAGGATTCTTTGTCCCTTATATTAAGGCAATCCTGGATTGACATTTTTTTGTTCCCATTTTATTGATACTAAAGACGGATGTACATTAAATGTTAAGGAGGTTGCCATGGCTAATCCAATTGATGTACTCATCATTTTATTAGCTGGAGTGTTAGTGTGTTTATGATTGATGTAGTGAATTTGTTTGTCTTGAAGAAACCGAACGATGCTTGAGACTTAATGAATGTTTTTGGAACTCTCGTCACCATCTTGTTTTTAAGAAAAAATGTGCCACCCCCTTTTTGAATATGATAAAATATGAATGCTTTTAATTTATGCCACATTGGCCCAACCTTCCCTAGTTTATGCTTCCGAACTTTCTATATTGCAGTTTACATAAGTAAGTCAGCCAGATTCACTTGTAATTTTGATTATGAAGCAAGGAAGAGACCATAATTCACATATGTTTTTTATAAACATATTGCAAGGCAACATGATTCACTTCGAGTTTTGAAGCCATGTAGAGAGACAACGTGATTTGCTTTGATCTTGAATTTGAATAGCAATAGATCACAATAGAAAACAATAGAAAGAAACATTGTTTTGTGTGTCCTTGGTAAGATTGTGTACTTGTTTCATTCTCATTTTATAGCATTGACGTTTAACTTCTTGATAGAGACTTGCTTTGCATTTAATTTGGGTTGTCACTTGGACCTTTTCGATGGTTTGTATCGATATTTTTGTCATTGGTATTTTGGCAATGTTACAATTTGCCTTTGGGACTTAAGCATGCTAGCCATGATGTTGATTCTCTTTGTAGTTACTAGTACCTTTGGACCTTTCCAAGTTATCTTGCCAGTTGCACGGTAATCAGTGGAAGAAGTTTCCTTTGCCCTTGATTTACTACTGTTTGTTGTACCAATCAAGGTTTATATTCAGGATTTGCTCCACCGATTGCGATGGTTGGTCTCTTTTTGGTTGCCATCAATGTGTCTGTGTCACGTGAAGATCAAGAAAATTATAAATCTCCCTATCAATACAAGAGCATTATGCGCACGTGTCACCCATATAGCATCACATGTATAGGCTACAACAATGACACCTATATCCTCGCAACTAATTATCCAATATATGATTGCCCCCAATGTCAATGTTAACACGGGAACATCCTACACTTTTGGGGCTCATGAACCATGCATTGGACCATTATGTGCTCTAGTAGTCGGTAGCAGTACTCTTTAACCCCCACATGACTGAGGGTTTTGCTTAATTTGATATGAAACGTACACAACCTAGGCAAGGAGAATTTCGCTCTCTTGCTAACTTTTTTGTTTTTGTTTTCAAGGGTGGTTCAAAATTCATGATGTCCCTCTTGATTTAAAAAAATATACCATACTAATCTTAAATGGTTGGATGTCCTTCCAAATTCCCATAAAATGAAACATTACCACTTCTTTTTAGGGGGAAGTTAGTTAATTTACTAATTCTTATCCAAGTTTGGTTTTGATTAGAACTAGTTGGGGAGGGGGGAGTATCATAAGACACATGTAGTTGCATCATTAATTTGCATGGCTTTATATATGGTGATCCATTGAAGGTACATACCCCCCGGAGAGTCGCTAAATGTTATTGTCATACTTATTGGGCACAAATGTTGAGATTTCGCACACATTTCAAAAAATCCATCAATTCAGCAAATACATAGATATTGCCTTTGTGTGAATTGTTATCATTTATCAATCTATTACCAAGTAGAGTATCCCTAACTTCTATTGAATTGGATAAAGATTAGTTCTCCATTGGCACTTGGAATCAAGTATCATGATATAGTATGAATTAATTTTAATATAGAGATGGAACAATCTTTAATAATATTGAGTAAGATGGGCTTTTCCAAAGTTGTTGAGAATAGTAATACACTTGGGTTAAGAAGTTGCTTTTTAACAAGATTCCCTTGTTTATTGTAAGGAAATCACTAAAAGGCAAAACGTTGGAAGAAAATCAGAAGGCAAGGAGTATGGATATGTGACAGTTGTGGTTCTCCCATTGAATCGGTTTACCATGTTTCATGGATATGTCCTATTGCAAGAGCAATTTGGAAAAGAATGTTGAGAATGTTATATCCTATTTAAGGTAGACAAGTGTACACATGGGGTTTTGTGAGATGGGGAAGATTGGCTAAAGAAATTCAAAACTATGAAAAGGAGTATGGTGATTTCCTTCTCCTCTCTGATGGAAGACATGTATTGGAGGTCTCTAATATTACATCAGTTCGTTGTTTGGAAGAGGATATGGTTTGGTCTACGATATCTTCTCTAGTCATTTGGGTATTGTGGAAGGCTAGATGTAAATGTGTATTTTAGAAAGTTAAACAAAATGCAGTTGAGTTAGTCAAAGAGGTATGGTTAATGCTCGTACACACTTTAAGAGGTCAATATGATGCAATAACTGGTGAGCCCGAGGTTGTGATTCAGAGACAACAACAGTTTAGAGAAATTTGGAAAAGCGTTCAGGTCTTCGTCTCTTTTGGAGAAAGAATAAAGTGGAGATATGCTCCACCAAGATGGCTTTTTCCACCCCCCGCCTTGGAACAACCTTCATGAGGGCTTTTGATACTTGACATGCTGGTTGATGTGGATATGAGGGTTGTAATATATTGTATGAACTCGTTGTAGCCTTTCGGCATCTTTCCATTAATACCAAGGTGAACCTTCTTTAAAATAAATAATAATAAAACAGAAGGCAAGGAGGCCTCATAGGCAATAATTGTAGGTTACAACTATGCATAATCTTCTTGAGTTATATTAGAGGAGCTAACAAAACATTGATTAATAGATGATCACTCGACAATGCAAATGCAAAGTTACATTTGTAGTTGCCACTTGACATGGCAACAAACAATGTCACGACTCACAACTAAACATGCAAAAATGACCAAAACAAGCTTATGCACTCGTGCAATTGCTAGATGGACATCCCAATTCATTCTAAAGATTATTAGGAGGTTGCATCATTCCATGGAAAGAAACTTTTGTAGCTTTGTCTTTTGGATTGTTTTAAAGATTAGGAGCATAGTGGAAAGTTAGCATTTCTTGGGTGTTAGCTAGTTGAACAAAACAATATGCGTAAGATATTTTTTTATTAGCTATTGAGAAAATGAATATTTGTGTGAGGGACTCATTTTAAGCCAAAAGGTGGGAGACTATAGTCCATGGCCTAGTCTCTACTTGGATCCCTAAAGTTTTTTAGGCAAAGATGTTCGCCCGTACTAAACCTAGAGTGGTCTACATAGAAAGAGAGATATTCAAGGAGTGGATATGAAAAATACACAATATTGCCAAATATAAGGTCGTACCATAGACTATGCGCATGCATTAGGCCAAGGGGATGTTAATTATTCATTGGTAGTTACATTCATTGTACCTTTCCAATGGCTCAACATTACAAGTTGTAAAGGAGATCCTTACATCATAGTCCTAATATGTTTCTTGATGGATGAGAAGGGAAGTGTTTGGGACAAACGATTGTATCAAGACTAGTATGGAGTTGCAATAAAAAAACCAATGGTAATAAAGGTTATATACATGATGTGTATGATTTCACAGTCGTTAGGCAATGTTCTCTTTATCTTTTACTTTTGATATAGATACTTGTGATTTAAAACAGTGTCATTCTAAAATTTAGGAAATTCTCTAGAATATGAAAAACAACATGATAGATCTTCAACGGATAAGAGATTGTTGCAAACCATTCGTGTGCCTTTTTAGAGAAACTCAATCACACACAAATAACCACTCATGAGGGGCACTTCCCTCAGATTAGTAATGAAAGTTCAAAATCAATGCAAATATGGCATATGGTGATAGATGCATATTATTAATCTTCTTTGTTTAGATTTGGATAACTATGACCCACATATGAAAGCATGTATGCATACGTTGAACAAGCAACATATATATACATAAATATTAAACTGAAAGCTAACATATTTTAGCATGTATTCATGATTATGCTTCTTTTGTGAGGTCCATCAACTCCAGGGAGTATATATTTCAAACCATGGTAGGAAAGAGACACATGCATAAAGTAACTCGGTGATTCTCGCACGATGGCTCAACCTTATTCAAATGATGAATGTATAAAGATTGTGGCTTTTGATTTCCCTCAATTAACATAACTATTCGTTGCTTCTTGTTTATTGCCCAAAAGTTTTGGTAGCACATGGGCACTCATCAATATAGTGCCACCAATTCCTATTACAAAATGTGTATAATAATGTTGTACTTTTAGTGTCAATTTGTTGTGAGCACATTGCTGACATTTTTTTCAAAACAGGTACATTTTCACACAAGAAGCATGAGAGAGAGAGAGAGATAGTGTCCAAACGAGACCAACGAATTGTGCTTGAGCCCATGGTGTGTGATGGGTGGTACGAAGAAACACTTTCTAAGTTTTCACCATAGATTTTATTTTCCTCTTTGCATTTAAATTTGCATGATAATGATAGCATCTTAGCAGTTCAATAACTTCTCAATCTATGATGTAAATTGATTTGATTCAAGTATATGGCTTATGGATCACGTTGGATGCCTCAACTTTGGTTTAATAGAGTATGCTATTGAAAGAAACTCGATCAATGATCTTTTCGTGACTTATCTAAGGAAACCATTTTTTTTAAGTTGCAATCCTCAGTGTCAAGTTAGTTATGTACAAAGATAACAAGGCATCAATAAAATTTCGTTCAAAATAAATGGTGTTGAAGTGATCATGGCAACTTTCCTACATAGCATTTTCCTTCCATATTACTTGAATATAATCGTCTTTGCCAAACACAAACAAGAGGCAATGGGAAATTTACCGACGATAAGTGAAAATCCCTGCACAAAGTTTGGCGTGATGTTAATAAAGTAAAACAAAAAATACATGAGGTATTCAATAGGTAATGGCTTTTGTAAATCAATGGCTCGAACTACAAGGAGTTGCATGTGGTAGATAAATGAATCAAGGTAAGGGCCCCCGAGTGACAAATAATATATTCTATTGCTTATTTTAGTTTTATATGTATGAGTCATGACATCTCGCCACCCCAATTGTTATTGAAGTGTCTAGGTTTTCAAGATGATAGACATGGGGATAAGTACTTGTGAAATTTTAGTGGCTCCTATGTCTATATTAACATAGATACACATGTTCTTTAGAAAGGTTTGGCATCTTGAATTGGATTTTTGAAATCTTTGACTTTCTTGATCAACCATCAAATTCTCATATGTGATGGTCACACCGAGTCTCTATAATGATGAGAAGAGTCGTGATGGTGGTGAAGATAGTTGCAAATAGTTATTAGCATGCAATAAGTGACAATTCATAATCGATAATTCAATATTCTACGGCCTTTTGTTGGGGATTGTTGTGTTCTAGAAAACTCTAGGAAAGAGCTACATGCATTTTCGTTGGTTGATAAATGAAAAGAACTTGAGATGGGCCCGACATGAACCAACAATACTACAAAAAAGAGATATACAGCCTTTGTTTCTTTTCAAATAAAAATTCATTTGCTAATTACAAAGTTTTAGCTTTAGGGTTAACTGCCGAGACAATATATAAGTTAACAGGCTAAAGCAAATGTTGCTTGTGAGTGGGTGGAATGCATTATGTTAAAATAATATACTTAAATCTTTTGTGAAGAGCGGTGGGGTTGTGTTATGTCGGTGCTCAAAAAAAGTAGCTTAACACTATATTTACCATCGAATATATTGTGCAATCATCATGAATGTTGCAAGATTGCCTTCAAAATTATTGATCATAGTATGTCGAAAAATGATAATTCATGAAAGAATCAATAAAATATGCAATCTGGTAGAGCTAAGACACTAAATGATAAAATTTTGGATTGTGTTATGGTTGGTGCCACTATGAAACCATTACACTAGATGATGCACTTGGAACTTTGCACACACATGCAAGTTTTTGTTTGTGTGTGCATGTGTTTTTCTAACATAATTATGGACGTAAACTCAAAACATATGTGTTTCTTCCTAAGGGCTCATGATCCCTTAAAACTACAAAACATGCTTTCTTGCACATATCTATGATCAATACATTGTTTGTTATAACATACCTTATATCTCTGCAATATCACATATATGGAGGCTTGTATGACAAACATGCATTGTGGTTTCAAGTTCTATGCCCTATGAACTCAATTTGGATGTTTCATATAAAGTTCAAGTTCCATTATAGATTATGCAAATGTACCAGCATAAAAGGGAAACCCAATGGGTGGGAGACTCTAGTTCAAGGTATAGCATATGCCACATAATGTGCTCATATACATTACTCTATTAGGCTTCTATTCCACGTGACCTGACCTTGCGATCGTATAGGTTCTTGGTAAGATTGACAAATCACACTCTTCAAAGAATTTTACGAATTTCAAGCTTAAGCTTAGGCTAGGAAGCTTGATATTGCTTTAATCGTAAGGTTATGAACAAGAATTTTATTCATAGCCCATTTGAGGGGGCTCATGGGTTTGTTGATGGTGGTCATCCATATTCTAGCTTGAGTGGTTAAAATAGGTATTGTTTTTGGCTCACCAATGGCAAACACGCTTAATTTGTTTTACACTTATGACCTCATTGACCTTTATTTTTTATTTAAGGCATTGTTTCATCAACATGGTTTCCTTTCCAAAGGCGTATTTGATTGTTTAACGCATGAGCCATGAGATATTTGAATGCTTCCATGACTAGCTAGCTAGTAACACCTTGCACTCTACTAGGAAAGTGTCAAATTTGTCTCATAGTTAGGCTTAGTGTACATATAGAGAGGGAGAGATATGTTCATATATTATCTATGCCATGCTACCTCTAAGCTTTATAGTGAATGGAAAGATGTGACAGGGGGCATGTGGGATGGATACTGGTGATGATGCATGGATGATAGGGGTATAGTAAGAATGTACGCCATTCGCGTTGGCTTTGATATGCCTCATGGGTCCCATGTCCCTACTTTTGGTTTCGCAAAACATACACATGCATATACATAACACATGATACAGATACACATAACACATACAAATACATATACATATACATATAGACATACAGATACACATAACACATGATACAGATACACATAACACATACAAATACATATACATATACATATAGACATACAGATACACATAACACATGATACAGATACACATAACACATACAAATACATATACATATACATATAGACATACAGATACACATAACACATGATACAGATACACATAACACATGATACAGATACACATAACACATAACACATGATACAGATACACATAACACATAACACATGATACAGATACACATAACACATAACACATAACACATAACACATAACACATAACACATGATACAGATACACATAACACATAACACATAACACATAACACATAACACATAACACATAACACATGATACAGATACACATAACACATGATACAGATACACATAACACATAACACATGATACAAATACACATAACACATAACACATGATACAAATACACATAACACATAACACATAACACATAACACATAACACATAACACATAACACATAACACATAACACATAACACATGATACACATACACATACACATACACATACACATACACATACACATAAACATAACTCATGATGCACATACACATACACATAACACATGATGCACATACACATACACATGACACACATACACATAAACACATGATACACATACACATACAAATACAAATACAGATACAAATACAGATACAGATACAAATACAAATACACATACGGATACAGATACCTTGGCTAGAGATCATGGCCTTTATTATGATTAGATCATGTATGTACATTAATCTTGACCATACGGTCGGCCGGAGGGCCAATATCCCGACCACTCGACCGTGTTCCCATTGTTGACATGGAAGAGGTCCCACTCCATGAAACACCAAATAAGACTACTACTAACTAATATGTACACAAATATCCTCCTCTTACCTTTCCCTTTTTCTTCTGCAATTCCTTCCAAATTCTAAATTTTGCTGTTTCACACTTCCATCTTTCTCCTTTCCTCTTTTTCCTGCTACAATTTGTTAAAAACATTTGTACATCAAGAGATAAAAAAGAGAAAAAGGAACAAATTTAAGACAAAACTGATATGATATGCTTTTTCTCTCCACCCCTTCCCCTTCTTTTCATGCTGCTAGATTCTGCAAGGAAGCTTTTCTCCATAGCCATAGTCATTCAAACCTCCTTCCTTCTTCTTTTTTCTTGAGCTTGAAATCTTTAGATTTAGTCCATTATCTCTGGCATTCAGAGCTTCTCTAACCCAATCATTTCTCTTGTTTGGGCTTGTTCCCTTTGCCTAATTTTTTGCAGAGCTTACATGGTTTTGCTTTGCATTAAGAAGGTTAATATACTCTCTGAGAATTTTCTAGTTCCAGAAATAAACAAAGAAAAACAAAGAAAATCAGGAATAATTAGAAAGATTTCAAGCATTTTCAAGAATAGTACCAATTATCCCAGCCCAGAAATATTATCAAATGTATTAGTTGTGGAGATGAAGGTGAAGAGAAAAATATGAAGAAACAAACCTCGATCAATCTCTCTCTTTTCTATAGATATCTGAAATGCCCATGATCATAAGCTCTTCTTCTGTTTCTCCACTTGCAAAGTCACCATGGAAGGTATTTTATCTCTTCATTTTTATTTTCTTGAGCTATACCCTCTTTCTCGATCTTTTATTGGATGAGAATGCTTTAACTCAAATGAAACCCTAATATCACAGCCTCAACTCTCTCTCAAAATGACTATATGGACAAACTAACAATAAAATGTGAACAATAACGTTTAAAACTTCATGTGAATTGTTCACGGAAAGATACTTATTGTGATAACATCTGTGGTACATACATATATCATAAAGATTGTTAATGAACTGCCGAATTTGACCTAATCACTTCTATACATGTAATTCAAGGCCATAGGCCTTCGAAGGGCCTCATTATCAACTGGATGATTAAGTAACAAACACGTGTATTTGCCCAAATCAGTTCCACAATTGAATGAAGTAAGCTCTTAAAAGAGCCTTGTGATCGAGTCTATAAGGAGGAAACATCAATCGATGTTACCCTTGTTTACCTAGAGTTAGCAACTAATCATATCTGATCGAGGAGCTCAAAGATCTCCATCTATCATCAAGGCCGGAATCTTTAATAGTTATACATACACATGCACATAATTGATCATACACATACACATACAAATACAAATACAAATACAAATACACATATGCATATGCATAATAGATCCTACATACATACACATACACAAAATACATCATATCTCTCTCTCTCTCTCTCTCTCTATATATATATATATAGGCATATGCATGTATGTATGATGTATTATGTGGATGTATATGCATACATGCCCATGAACTGAAATGCACTATTTTCAGTGCATTTCTACTTGTTAGAAGCATTTAATAAGCTCATCTGCGTGTAAATCTCCACATACTATCTTGTAGTTAAGTATTTTAAGTCGTTCATATTGTGGTTTTCTTGTGATTGGAGCTGAATCTCCTAATATGAACTGTTTTTATTTTGTTAGGTGAGAGGACAAGTGTAAATTCAGAGCTGTGGCACGCATGTGCTGGACCATGTGTTAATTTGCCTTCTGTCGGAAGCCTCGTAGTTTACTTTCCTCAGGGTCACAGTGAACAAGTTAGTGATTTTTTCCTTTTTCTTATGTTTTGTTATTATTTTGGCGTTTATGCATTGTTTTTACAAGAGGTTGTTAGTTGTTATTAGGGAATTGGATTTTTATTTCACACCTTGGAGTTAAAAATTGCGTTTATATCATGCTTTCCATCTCAGGTGGCTGCATCAACATTAAAAGAAGTCGACAGTCACATCCCAAACTATCCGAATGTTCAATCACAACTTGTTTGTCAGCTCCATAACATTGCACTACATGTATACTCTCTCTACATTGTTGTTTCTTTTGAAAAGAGTGTTCTTTCTCGGCAAATCTTAATTCCATATTCCCGTATAATATGTGATAAGAATGGCCTTACGGGACAAATATTAATTTCCTTATTGTCTTATAATGTTGATTTGGATGACTCTAATCTAGGGTCATTGCTCATGACAAGACTTATTTTTTATTGCCTTGCCACTCTGACTACTTTCTTGTCTGGATTACTTCCTTCAGTCATTGAATTTCTCGAATAAGAACATACCAGAGAGATTCAGTAAGAACAGTAGTACAGGAAATGGTGTATTATTAGTTTGTACAATATGTATGTATTGCATGAACATGGTTAATGATAATATAGCCTTACTAGGTTTCTGAATGAAATGGGGTGTTATAATGAAATCCCATAACACATGCCTGCCATATTTTCTAATTCCTTCACGATAACATAAATTCACTTGGTTTTGTAACAAAATAGTGCATAACACACATGTATGCCATGACCACGCTGCATTTTTGTTTCATCGTCCATGATAACACAACCTTACTAGGTTTTGGAATGATTTATTTGCTTCAGGCTGATCTCGAGACTGATGAGGTATTTGCACAAATGACATTGCAGCCAGTGACTGAGGTGGGATTTTTATGTCTTATTTCAAAATTTCTTCCAAGTTTCTAAACTAATTTCATCTTATAGCTTATATTTTTTCAAGTTTTTAACTAAATCACATTGATTTTACCACTTCTCCTTTGGTACTTTGTAGCAAGAGAAAGATCTATTAATGGCCCCAGATATTGGCACTCCAAACCGACAACCAACCGATTTCTTCTGTAAAACCTTAACTGCAAGTGACACAAGCACACATGGAGGTTTCTCGGTCCCAAGGCGAGCTGCTGAGAAAATCTTTCCTACTCTCGTACGTACCTTAAAATCAAGAAGGAAAAAAACATGCAACATACCCGTTGCATGTTGGTTAGGATAATCCTCGCTTTGAAAAATTACGAGAATATATACCCCTTTTTGTAGAAATGATCAAAATACTACTTAGTTTAGTAACCATATTCTGGTAAATATTAGTTCCTTGCACTTGCAATCTTGTTATTCTATAATCATCATATATATATATATATAAGATGCCTTTTGTTTGTGCCTTACAGGATTTTAACAAACAACCTCCAGCTCAAGAGCTTCGGGCCAGGGACTTACATGATAATGTGTGGACTTTTCGACATATTTATAGAGGTGTGTATTTTCCCTTTTTTAAGGAAATCTCTGCCCTATGTCATGAGTGTTAACCAAACTGAATTAGGCAGGTCAACCAAAAAGGCACCTCCTTACTACAGGATGGAGTGTCTTTGTTAGCGCAAAACGTCTGATAGCGCGTGATTCTGTCATGTTTATCAGGTAATATGCCACATTCTATGATGTAGAAAATACATTTTTTCTTTTTTCTTTCTTTAATGCGAACTGGGTTCTATGATTCATGAATACGTTTTTTTTTTGGGGGGGAAGGGGTGGTTTCTTTGACTGATGAATATTTCTTTTGATGATTTGGAGCCCCTTATGCATCTCTTAAAAATGTTGTGTGCATTAGAAATGACCTAAGATATGAATATGCTTTTGGTGGTTTGAAGTGACTTATTTATCTCTTAACACATTGTGGGATTTGGAGATGGCCTTGGATACAAACATTGTGTGCATAAGAAATGGCCTTAGATATAAACATGTTTTTGGTGATTTGATCTGGCTTATTCATCTCTTAAAATATTGTGTGTATTAGAGAGGTCCTTTGTTGAATATGCTTTTTGTGACTAAAAACTGTGCATTAGGGAGGTTTTAGGGTTTAGGGTAACCAACTTATTGTGTGCTTAAAGATGTCATTAAATATGAATGTACTTTTGGTGGTTGATCTGTCTTATTCACATCTCAGAAGTTTTGTGTATATAGAGACGATAAAGGGCAACTCCTCCTCGGAATTAGACGAGCTACAAGCCGGCAACAATCTGTGATGCCTTCTTCAGTGCTTTCCAGTGACAGCATGCATATAGGAGTCCTTGCAGCTGCAGCTCATGCTGCAGCCACAAGCAGCAGATTCCAAGTTTTCTACAATCCAAGGTTTGTCCATTCTATGGTTGAATAGTTAATGGTGGTTTTAATGTGGGGTTACTAAACTTAATTGACGTGAACCAAAATCTTGTTTTACTTTTTTCCAATTCCTAGTATACTTACTGCGATCTTTCTCTGCTAAATGCAAGTGAACCAAAACTTACATAATTCTGTTGTTGTTCAGGACAAGCCCATCGGAGTTTGTTATCCCACTATCAAAATATAGGAAATCAGTGCATTTTACCCAAGTGTCTGTGGGCATGCGATTCCGAATGGTGTTTGAAACAGAGGAATCCACATTAAGGAGGTGTCCTACTACCTATGACCATGTTTCTCTTCCCACTTTGCTACTCCATTCAGATTTTTGGCTTAGCCCTTTTTTATTCATATATTTGACCAACTTAGGTATATGGGAACTGTAACGGGAATTGGGGATTTAAATCCAAACCGCTGGCCAGGATCAAAATGGCGCAGTGTTGAGGTATGTTGTATTGCTCTAAGGCAAGGGTAGTTATTTAGCCTGTCTGGAAACATGTTTGATGACTACATGTGTGACAATTTTTGTAAACGTGTTTTATGAAGCTTTGTGTTTTAAAGGGCAATGCTATGATTTCCTTCCACATTGTGGGAAAATGTTAATGCCAACGATGTATAGTCATTTTTTAGGGGCTACCCATTAGTGTTCTTGATGTCAAAATAAAGTTATGAATAATTGTTATAATGAATGGAACATCAAAGTTTTTTCAAACCCATCTCTCAAGACTTGAACTCACAACTTTAATGTTGTGAAGCAGAAGCTTTATCACAACATTGTCATGTTTTTGAGTATTTGAATTTTAGAATTTCAACAAGGTGATCTCACGAATCTAGAAGAAGTGGCACATTGAAAGTCTCAAATATGTGTATAAAGGAAATCCTTGGTTTTAACTGGTTTTCAAAGGCTGAAATGGTTTATATGGCTGGCTGTCAGGTTGGATGGGATGAATCAAGTGCCAGTGAAAGGCCTCGTCGAGTATCTCTTTGGGAAATTGAGCCTGTATCTACACCAATTCTCATTTGCCCTCCTCATTTTGCATTGAGACCAAAACGCCCACTGCATAATGGTCTGGTAGTTAAGCTTCTCACAGTATTTTCAGCTGAAAAAACTTAAAAATAAGGTCTGACAAGCTAGATTTAATAAGAATTACAAGATAATTATGTAATTCCATTTGATTCTCAGGAGATGAGAGTGACATCGATGGAAGCATGAAAGGGATGCAGACATGGCTTAGAGGGGAGAATGGATCAATAGTCCAAGGTCTGACTGCAGGTGGATCCTCATGGATTCAATTTCAACAAAGGCCAGATCCAGACAGATCAGACATGTATGATACATTTGCAACAGCTGCTCTTCAGGATTTCAGAACGACAGATGTTCCAAAGGCATTAAATTTACCAGGGCAATTGAGGTCTCTACAACAGAGACAACAATCACTTAACCAGCAAGAAGTGAACCAACAATCCCAGGTTATATGGTCACATACTAATAATGGTCATCAGGTTTTTCAAAATCATCAAATCCATAACCAACCACAGTTACCATCACTGGTTTCACAACCATCTTTACCGACAAGTCGAGTTGAGTCACAATTACCACATACACAACCAACTTCCTTGGCACAATCCCGAATGTCTTTACATCTACCGTCAACTCAACACCTGTACACTCCAGAACTCCAGCAGCAACAGCAGGTACAAACTGTGTTACAAAAGCAACTGCATCATTCAGGGCAAGCACAAGCAGCCTCATATACACAGCAGATTTTACCACAGATCTTACAAAGATCCGTAATGTCACATCCAAATCAGCCTGTATCCCATTCAAATCAGCCTGTATCACATTCAAATCAGCCTGCATCACTTTCAAATCAGTCTGTATCACATTCAAATCAGCATGTATCACATCCAAATCAACCTGTGCCACATATGAATCAGTCTGCGCCACATACAAATCAGTCAGTATCACATATAAATCAATCCACACCACATACAAACCAATCTGTACCACACACAAATCAATCTTTTCCCCTTATACAACAACCAACCACACACATGAACGAGATACCTTTAAGTGTGTCACAGATGTTGTCTAGTCGTGCTCAACCATCTATCCATGTGGGTGCTGTTAAGCAATTTACAACTGGAGTTTCAGAGGCAGATGTGAGCTTTTCAGTTCAGGGATCCCATGGACAAACGCCTGGTGGGAGCTTTGGTTCAAATGATAATGGACAATTGTCGAATATTCTACGAACAAATCAAAGCATGGTTCAACTGCCACATCAGCAGCAACATCAGAATGTTATCCAACACCACCATGCTACAGCACATAAACAGAAACAGCTACAGCCACAGCCACAGCCACAACAATTATCACAGCTGCATCATACGTCACAAGAACTCCAAATCGAGACATCGCTATCGGCAAATTGGTTCTCTCTTCCCAGAGAGATGACTCAATGTGAATCACCAATAGGATCAAATATTCAAATATCACATTCTGATATGCTGCCTTCTGCCCCCGTGTCACGGTCATATTCGCTTCCAGTCGAGACTTTAGGTCAGTTGACTTAATTTGACACCAGTTTATGTTTTGTTGGCAATATGGACCATCATAGCCTTAGAATTAGGGGGTTTTAAGGGGGACTTGAATAATGGGGGATGAGGAAGAGAAATGAATATGAGACAAATGAGAAGAGCAAAACCCTCCAGATAAGATATTTGATATATGGAATACAAATGAGATGGGCGTGCCTCCTTTCATAGGACGAACACAACTTCCCTTTGCAATTGAATTATGGCCATCAGTTTCCAATTTCCTTTTGCCAACACGAGGGGTTTACTATGAAATATGAAACTCTTTCACACGACTTCAATAGAAGGCATCTTTTCAGTAGAAAACTGTATAAAAAGGAACCGTATAAAAGGGGTATTTATATGTGCAATAGAATAAAGCATATGTTTATGTGAAAATTTAGGGGAATTTAAGTAGACTTTGACTGAGTACTAACAGTGTTTGTTGGGTTTTTGGGATAACAGATAATCCTTCGGTTCTACCTCCTATAAGTTCATCTCTTCAGACAAGGTTTGACACCACAAATAAAGAGCTGCAGCCCCAGGGACTAAATGAAGCAATCATGGGGCCATTTTCATCACCGAATGGATTGATTACAGCCACAACGCCGGATGAGGTGTGTGGTAATCCTGAGATCATGTCAAGTGGAGCGTTTGACGAGGTAGTTTTGCAAAGAACCTCCAGTAATAATTGGTCACAAGTACCATGTCCAGCTGCCCGAACTTTCACAAAGGTATTTGTTAGGAAAAATACACCAAAAAGGACCCCCAACCTAACTTCTTGTGGATCTATCAGAATACCCCTAAGTTTTTAAAAACTACCGGAATACACTTATGTCGTGGTAAATTTTTGTATTACGGCTGGGCATTCTGGCAAATACCCAGTATCCACGTCTAATGTAAAGTTTATGCATGGTATTTGTAGGTTCATAAATCAGGTTCTGTTGGAAGGTCGGTTGATCTTTCTAGATTGAAAAGCTATGATATGCTGCGGCAAGAACTTGCGCGAATGTTTAATATAGAAGGGCAACTAGAGGATCCTCAAAGATCATACTGGAAATTGGTGTTTGTGGACAATGTTGGAGATATTCTACTTGTTGGGGATGATCCTTGGGAGTAAGTATCAGTCTCGAGAATGCATGATCCTTTAGTATGTTGTTAATGGATGTACATGGTCAGCTATCCATACAGTTATCCCATGCTTACACATCTCATGAAATATACGAATATACAAATTCATACATGTTTAGTATGGAATGCATGACAATATAATGCACATTTTGTTGCAAGAATCATTGATAGAAAGAGTTAACGTCACGATATTTAATGTGTAGACATTGCAGTTGATAGGATCTTTTTTAGTTGAGGATTAGATTGGTTAAGACAAGGCTATTCTTCTGAAATGTGAATATTTGAGCATACTCCGAGAATTACGTCCCTAATAAAATATAATGTCTGCTTTTACTTGAGGATATGTAAACAGAACTGTACATATATACTATATAGAGTGCTATAAATTGAGTCCAATGCTTTTGAGTTTGTTCAATACTACTGCAAAGAGTATCATGTTGTGATGCAAGAGAAAACATTAAACTAAATTTTCTTTGTCTTTTGTTCCACCTTTCCATGAAACAGTGAATTTATTAGTTGCGTACGGGCTATCAAGATTCTTTCAACAGCCCAAGTTCTTCAGATGAACCAAGGTCTTCCTATCCAACAACAAACGAGTAGCAGCTCAGAAGATTGCCATGTTTGGAAAGACACATAATATTAATGTGATGTTTGTCTCGTGCCAAAAAAATGATCTGGATGGTTGTTGGGAAATTTCAGCTAATAATAACTGCTATTTTATCCTTCAACCAAACGAATCTTCTTGTGTTTGTTTGTTTTTTCTCATCTTAACTGCTGAGAAATTTGAGCATTTCAAGCTATGAAGAAGATAAACATCCCAAGAATCTCCTTGTTTTGCAAACATTTTGATTTGATAGCAATCCCAATCAACTTGGTGATGTATGAGAGTGGAAGAGAAGAGTAGTGAGCTTTTAGATGACCCTCCGGAGCCCACTAGACCAAAATTTGTTTTGGCCTAGTTGTATATTATGTTGTACAAATTTGTCAAAGTTCCGATCATCTTTTCATATTTGTAATGGTGCTCAAGTAACAAACTCTGCATAAAGTACAATGATAAAAGGGAAACCAACTCAGCCAAAGCACTGTGACAACATTATGAAATGTAACTTTGTTTGAGTTTATACCATCATATGGGCAAGATGTAAGCATTATGTAGACATGCTAGTTAGATCTAATGCATCAATTGCTAATAAAGTGTACCATTACAATATATCAAAATTTCATCAATCTTTTAATGCCAATGACTTAATTTGGTGTTTTATTTTTTTACATATCTCAAATAAGACTACAATGAGAGACCTTTGAGTTCAGTTGTAAAAATATGGCTAGCTTATGAATTTCAACAATGATAACGGTGTCATAGTTATAGCCTTGACAAGGGCATTTGGTTAGTGGCATGATTCTCGCTTTGGGGGTGAGAGCTCTAGGTTCAATTCTCGGAATGCCCATTTTACAAAACCTTTCTTGATGAGACGTACTTGGGTTTGGTTATAGTGTTGACAAGGGCATTTGGTCTAGTGGCATGATTCTCGCTTTGGGTGCGAGAGGTCCCGAGTTCGATTCTCGGAATGCCCCATTTTACTAACATCGATGGGGTCTTTGAGTCTAGTGGCATGATTCTCGATTTGGGTGCGAGAGGTCCCGAGTTCGATTCTCGGAATGCCCCATTTTACTAACATCGTTGGAGTCTTTGACTTCGGTTGTCCAAGTGTGGTGACGAATTTCAACAAGGAAAGGGCGTCAAAGGCATTGACAAGGACATTTGGTCTAGTGGCATGATTCTTGCTTTGGGTGCAAGAGGTTCCCAGTTCTATTCTCGGAATGCCCCACTTTACTAACCTCGACGAGAGGTCTTTGAGTTCGGTTATCAAAATGTGGCTAGCTTACGAATTTCGACAAGGGCAAAGGTGCAAAGGGCATGATTCTCGCTTTGGGTGTGAGAGGTACGGAATTTGAATCTTGGAATGCCGCACATTACAAACCTCAACGAGAGGTCTTTGACTTCGGTTGTCAAAATGTGGCTAGCTAACGAATTTTGATAAGAACAAAGGCTCAAAGTGCATTTGGTCTAGTGGCATCATTCTCACTTTGGGTGCGACATGTCCTAAGTACGATTCTCAGAATGCCCCATTTTACTAACCTCGATGAAAGGTATTTGAGTTCGGTTGTCAATATGTAGCTACCAGACGAATTTCGATTCCAAGGAAAAAGCACAAAGGACATTTGGTCTAGTGGCATGATTCTCGCTTTGGGTGCGAGAGGTTCCGAGTTCGATTCTCCGAATGCCCGACTTTACTAACATTGATTGTCAAAATATGGCTAGCTGACGAATTTCGACAAGGACAAGGGCACAAAGGGCACATTTGGTTGCTAGTGGCATGATTGTCGTTTTGGGTATGAGAGGTCCTGAGTTCGATTCTCGGAATGCCCAACTTTACTAAGATCAGCGAGAGGTATTTTAGTTTGGTTGTCAAAATGTGGCTAGTTGTTGAATTTTGACAAGGACAAAGGTGCAAAGGGCATTTGTTCTAGTGGCATGATTCTCGCTTTGGGTGCGAGAGGTTCCGAGTTGGTATCTTGGAATGCCCCACTTTACTAAGATCGACTAGAGGTATTTGAGTTCGGTTGTCGAAATGAAATGTGGCTAGCTGACGACTTTCGACAAGGAAAAAGGTGCAAAGGGCATTTGGTGTAGTGGATTGATTCTCGCTTTGGGTGCGAGAGGTCCTGAGTTCGATTCACGGAATGCCCCACTTTACTAAGATCGACGAGAGGTATTTGAGTTCGGTTGTTGAAATTAATTGTGGCTTTTGACAAGGCAAAGGGCACTTGGTCTAGTGGCATGATTCTCTCTTTGGGTGCGAGAGGTTCCGAGTTTGATTCGCGCAATGCCCCACTTTACTAAGATGGACGAGATGTATTTGAGTTCGGTTGTCGAAATGTGGTTAGTTGGGGGCAGTTGGTCTAGTGGCATGATTCTCGCTTTGGGTGCGAGAGGTCCGGATACTAAGATCGACGAGACGTATTTGAGTTCGGTTGTCGAAATGTGGCTAGTTGGGGGCATTTGGTCTAGTCGCATGATTCTCTCTTTGGGTGCGAGAGGTTCCGAGTTCGATTCGCGGTATGCCCTACTTTACTGAGATCGACGAGACGTATTCGAGTTCGGTTGTCGAAATGTGGCTAGTGGGGGCATTTGGTCTAGTCGCATGATTCTCTCTTTGGGTGCGAGAGGTTCCGAGTTCGATTCGCGGTATGCCCCACTTTACTGAGATCGACGAGACGTATTCGAGTTCGGTTGTCGAAATGTGGCTAGTTGGGGGCATTTGGTCTAGTCGCATGATTCTCTCTTTGGGTGCGAGAGGTTCCGAGTTCGATTCGCGGAATGCCCCACTTTACTGAGATCGACGAGACGTATTCGAGTTCGGTTGTCGAAATGTGGCTAGTTGGGGGCATTTGGTCTAGTCGCATGATTCTCGCTTTGGGTGCGAGAGGTTCCGAGTTCGATTCGCGGAATGCCCCACTTTACTGAGATCGATGAGACGTATTCGAGTTCGGTTGTCGAAATGTGGCTAGTTGGGGGCATTTGGTCTAGTCGCATGATTCTCGCTTTGGGTGCGAGAGGTTCCGAGTTCGATTCGCGGTATGCCCCACTTTACTGAGATCGACGAGACGTATTCGAGTTCGGTTGTCGAAATGTGGCTAGTTGGGGGCATGATTCTCGCTTTGGGTGCGAGAGGTCCCGAGTTCGATTCGCGGTATGCCCCACTTTACTGAGATCGACGAGACGTATTCGAGTTCGGTTGTCGAAATGTGGCTAGTTGGGGGCATGATTCTCGCTTTGGGTGCGAGAGGTCCCGAGTTCGATTCGCGGTATGCCCCACTTTACTGAGATCGACGAGACGTATTCGAGTTCGGTTGTCGAAATGTGCCTAGTTGGGGGTAGTTGGTCTAGTGGCAAGATTCTCACTTTGGGTGCGAGAGGTCCCGAGCTCGATTTGCGGTAGTATGCTCTACTTTACTAAGATCGACGAGACGTATTTGGGTTCGGTTGTCGAAATGTGGCTAGCTGAGGGCATTTGGTCTAGTGGCATGATTCTCGATTTGGGTGCAAGAGGTCCCGAGCTCGATTTGCAGTATGCCCTACTTTACTAAGATCTATGAGAGGTATTTGGGTTCGGTTGTCGAAATGTGGCTAGCTAACGAATTTCGACAAGGACCAAGGCGCAAAGGGCATTTGGCCTAGTGGCATGATTCTCACTTTCGGTGGTTGTGAGTTCGATTCTCGGAATGGCCCACTTTACTAAGATCGATCAACCGGACGTATTTGAGTTCGGTTGTCAAAATGTGGCTAGTTGAAGAATTTCGACAAGGACAAGGGCACAAAGGGCATTTGGTCTAGTGGCATGATTCTCGCTTTGGGTGCAAGAGGTCCCAAGTTCAATTCTCGGAATGCCTCACTTTAGTAAGATAGATGAGAGGTATTTTAGTTCCTGAGGTGAAGAACGTGTAACTTGAGAAGTGCACGGATTGCTTGGCCGGTAAGCAGAACCGAACATCCTTCCGAACGAGGCCCCCGATGAGGAAGAAAATGTCCTTGGAACTCGTGTATACGGACGTATGCTACATGGACACGAAGACACATGGTGGTTCACAGTATTTCGTGACCTTCCTTGATGAGTGTAGTCGGACGTTATGTGCTTACGTGTTAAAGACGAAGGATCAAGTGTTATATGGAAACCGGCTGAAAACTGAAGGCAGTCTGAGCGGATAATGGTGAAGAGTATCGTGGACCGTTCGAGGAATACTGCCGAAATCAAGGAATCCGGCTCGAGTATACCATGCTAAAGACTCCAGAGCTTAATGGGTTGGCCATGAGAATGAACCAGACCGTAATGGAAAGGATCCGAAGTATGCTTGCACATGCTCAGTTATTGAAGACGTTTTGGGCTGAGGCGCTGATGAGGGCAGCGTACGTCATAAACCGATCACCCTCAGTACCCTTGGACGGTGATATTCCACAAAGGGTGTGGAGTGGCAAAGATGTATCGTACCGACATTTGAGGGTGTTCGGTTTTCTTGTTTATGTGCATGTGGCAAAGGACTAGAGGGGGAAGTTGGATCCGAAATCTTGGCCATGCATATTTCTCGGCTACGGCAACGATGAATTTGGCTATCGGCTATGGGACTTAGCCAAGAAGAACGTGATTAGGAGCTGCGACATTGTCTTCATGGAGGAAAAGACAATAGTTGACTGGGAGATTGAGAATAAGTCTCCAACTACCGAATCCAACTGAGTCGACACTCGCCCGAATCGAGTAAAAGCCGATTCGATCAAAATCGAATTCGAGCCAGTCAGCCAAGTTAATACTCGGCAAAATCGAGAACCGACCGAAGAACCAAGGAATTTGGTCGAACAAGGAACCGAATTCGACTCGGGCGAAGAAGTCAAAGAAGAATCCACTGTGTCGAACAGAGGCCGAAGATATCCCCTAAGAGAAAGGAGGCCCCCCTGAAGATTTATGGATGAAGAGCATGTATTGCTAACCGATGAGGGGGAGCCAGAAAGCTTTGAAGAAGCTAAAGAAGATACCCACAGCCGAAAGTGGTTGAGTGCCATGCAAGAGGAGATGGATTCCTTGCATGAGTACCACACATATGAACTGACTAAACTGCCGAGAGGGAAGAAGGCACTTCGGAATAAATGGGTATACAAGTTGAAACTGGGAGATGGCGTGAATCCACCCAGGTACAAAGCACGAATCGTCGTGAAAGGCTTTCAGCAGAAGAAGGGTGTCAATTTCAACAAAATATTTGCCCCGGTCGTAAAGATGACGTCAATCCAAACCGTGCTGAGCATCGCGGCCAACATGGATCTCGAAGTCGAGACGAAGTTTTTGCATGGTGATCTTGAAGAGGAGATCGATATGCTCCAGCTGGAAGGATTTGTGGAGAAAGGTAAAGAGAACCTAGTATGCCGATTGAGGAAGAGCTTGTGCGGGTTGAAGCAAGCTCCTTGGCAATGATACTGAAAATTCAAATCCTTCATGACCGACAACGGGTACCACAAAATGTAGGTAGATCATTACGTATTTGTGAAGAAATTCGACGGAGGAGATTTCTTCATCCTTCTTTTGTACGTGGACGACATGTTGATTGTCGGACAAGACCATACGAAGATCCAAGTGTTGAAAAAGGCTTTGAGCAAATCGTTCTATGAAGGATATGGCTCCGGCAAAGCAAATCCTGGGGATGCACATTATTCGGGATCGAACAAAGAAATTGTTGTGGATGTCACAAGAAAAATACGTGACAAAGGTGCTCCAAAAGTTCAGCATGGAAAGCGCGAAACCGGTTGGATCGACACTGCCGACGAATTGCAAGCTAAGCAAAGAACAATGTCCGAAATCAAAAGCCGAGAAGGCCGAGATGTCAAAGGTTCCTTATGCCTTGGCAATCGGAAGCCTGATGTACGCGATGGTATGTACCAGGCCGGACATAGGATACACAATCAGTGTGGTTAGCTGATACATGAGCAACCCTGAAAAAGAGCATTGGGCTACCGTGAAGTTGATACTTCGGTACCTCAAAGGCACCTCAAACATGTGTCTTCGTTTCGGTTCAGGTAACCCCACATTGCAAGGTTATACTGACTTTGACATGTTGGCTGATGTGGATACCAATCGATCCACATCCGAGTACGTAACGACTTATGCAGGGGGAGCCCTTTCATGGCAGTCGAGACTGCAGAAGGTCATGGCACTGTCAACCACGGAAACCGAATATATGGCCGCAGCGGAAGCCGGCAAGGAAATTTATATGGATGAAGGAGTTTATCGATGAGCTAGGAATTCGGCAGGAGGAATTCGAACTCCATTGCGATAACCAGAGTGTCATCCACCTTGCGGAAAATGCCGCCTACCACTCGAGGACCAAACACATCCAGAGAAGATATCATTAGCTCCGAGAGCGAGTAGAAGAAAAGGAGTTTGCACTAGTGAAGATCCACACGGCCGAAAAATGGATCGGATATGTTGACGAAGGTGTTGTCAGCCGAAAAGCTAAATATGTGCCGATAGATAGTCGGGTTGATGAAGTACCCCATGCTGGAGTGAAGGGGGAGTTTGTTGGGAAACATGACCCTCCGGATGGGAAGAGAAGGACTGTGTTGGTGAGTATCTTGGCCTGGGCCGAAACCGAAACCGAAACCGAAATCAAAATCGTAATCGAAAACCGTAATCGTTTCGGAGGACTATAATTGTTGTTGAGAATCAAGCTCAACATAGTGCAACGTGTAAACACACCTTTTGAGAATCTATGATTACTCAAAGGTCAAGAGTCACACCACTAATCTCTACACATTCTATCTGTCATAGAATCATATTCTATGACACATAACTAATAAGTTACATATTCCCCATGACTATGAGTCTTCACATTCCCCAAGAGAGAGAGTGGTTTTTGTAGTTAGTTAATGAAGAGAGAGGGTGACTATATATAAAGCACCCTCCTCACACTTCATACTACTTGTTATGCTACATTTTGTAATTCTTATTCTACTTGTGTAATATACACCTTCTTCTTGAGTATTCTTTTTCCTCTCATTTTATCTATCGTGAGTTCTCTTTTCTCTCTTCTCTTTTCCTCTCACACATAACGCACATAACGCACATCTATTCTGCTGCACAAGAATCACCATCGATTCATTACAATTGTAAATAGTGTAAAATGCCCTTGTCAGTTATACTTGTAAATACCCATAAAGTTGCTTTTGTTTATAAGCAACTAGGGAAAACTTTAGTAAGGATGTAGTTGATTATTATTGAAAAAGTTAGAACGAGGTAGTTCCTCTGTAACCGTGAGTGAGAGAGTGAGAGTGTAACTCTGTAACCGTCTGTCAGACGAAAGAGAACTCAAGGTCGTTGCCTACGAGTTCCGTATTTGTACTTCCTTTCTACTATATAGTGATTTGTTTTTTTAGGGTTTGTGAACCCATGTGGTTTTTCCCATTTCTGGTTTTCCACGTAAAATATCGGTGTCTCTGTATATGCACATTTTTCTATCTCTATATTACTTCTTGTTCTCTGCACACAAATACGAACGTGAAACTGCTTCTACACGGTTGATTTCTAATAGTATTTGACTTCGGTTGTCGAAATGTGGCTAGCTAACGAATTTCAACAAGGACAAAGCCGCGGAGGACATTTGGTCTATTGGCATTATTCTTGCTTTGGGTGTGAGAGATCCCGAGTTCGATTCTCGAAATACCCCACTTTACTAAGATCAACGAGAGGTATTTGAGTTCGGTTTTCGAAATGTGGCTACCTAATGACTTTTAACAAGGACACACACAGGAGTGCAAAGGGCATTTGGTCTAGTGGCATGATTCTCGCTTTGGGTGTGAGAAGTTCCGAGCTCGATTCTCGGAATGCCCCACTTTACTAAGATCGACGAGAGGTATTTGAGTTCGGTTTTCAAAATGTGGCTAGTTGACGACTTTTGACAAGGACGAGGGCGCAAAGGGCATTTGGTCTAGTGGCATGATTCTCACTTTGGGTGCGAGAGGTCCCGAGTTCGATTCTCGGAATGCCCCACTTTACTAAGATCGACGAGAGGTATTTGAGTTTGGTTGTTAGAATGTAGATAGTTGACTAATTTCGACAAGGGCGCAAAGGGCATTTAGTCTAGTAGCATGATTCTCCCTTTGGGTGCGAGAGGTCCCTACTTCAATTCTCGGAATACCACACTTTACAAAGATCGACGAGAAGTAATTGATTGAGTTTGATGGTCAAAATGTGGCTAGCTAATGAATTTCGACAAGCAAAAGGGCGCAAAGGCCAGTTGGTCTAGTGCCATGATTCTCGCTTTGGGTGCGAGAGGTCCCGAGCTCGATTTGCGGTATGCCCTACTTTACTAAGATCGACGAGACGTATTTGAGTTCAGTTTTTGAAATGTGGCTAGTTGAGGGCAGTTGGTCTAGTGGCATGATTCTCACTTTGGGTGCGAGACGTCCCGAGCTCGATTTGCGGTATGCCCTACTTTACTAAGATCGACGAGAGGTATTTCATTTCTGTTGTCGAAATGTTGCTAGCTGAGGGCAATTGGTCTAGTGGCATGATTCTCGCTTTGGGTGCGAAAGGTCCCGAGCTCGATTTGCAATATGCCCTACTTTACTAAGATCGACGAGAGCTATTTGAGTTCGGTTGTCGAAATGTTGCTAGCTAACGAATTTCGACAAGGACCAAGGCGCAAAGGGCATTTGGCCTAATGACATGATTCTCACTTTGGGTGGTTGCGAGTTCGATTCTCGGAATGGCCCACTTTACTAAGATTGATCGACCAGACGTATTTGAGTTTGGTTGTCAAAATATGGCTTGCTAATGAATTTCGACGAGGACAAGGGCGCAAAGGGCATTTGGTCTAGTGGCATGGTTCTCGCTTTGGGTGCGAGAGGTCCTGAGTTCGATTCTCGAAATGCCCCACTTTAGTAAGATCGACGAGAGGTATTTTATTTCGGTTGTCAAAATGTGGCTAACTGACGAATTTCGACGAGTAGAAGGGCACAAAGGGCATTTGGTGTAATTGCATGATTCTTGCTTTGGATGCGAGCAGTATCGAGTTCGATTCTCGGAATGCCCCACTTCACTAAGGAAGATCGACGAGAGTTATTTGAGTTCGGTTGTCAAAATATGGCTAGCTGATGAATTTCGACAATGACAAGGGCGCAAAGGGCATTTGGTCTAGTGGCATGATTCTCGCTTTGGGTGCGAGAGGTCCCGAGTTCGATTCTCGGAATGCCCCACTTTAGTAAGATAGATGAGAGGTATTTTAGTTCGGTTGTCAAAATGTGGCTAGCTGACGAATTTCGACAAGGGCGCAAAGGGGATT
Organism: Azolla caroliniana; assembly: GCF_043228905.1. Classification (NCBI taxonomy): domain Eukaryota; kingdom Viridiplantae; phylum Streptophyta; class Polypodiopsida; order Salviniales; family Salviniaceae; genus Azolla; species Azolla caroliniana. The sequence continues at coordinate 7,597,823 of NW_028230442.1, read as the reverse complement.
TGGTGTAATTGCATGACTCTCGCTTTGGGTGCGAGCGGTCCCGAGTTCGGTTCTCGGAATGCCCGACATTACGAAGATCGGCGAGAGGTAATTGTGTTCGGATGTGAAAATGTGGCTAGTTGATGAATTTCGACAACAGTAAGGGCACAAAGGGCATTTGGTCTAGTGGCATGATTCTTGCTTTGGGTGCAAGAGGTCCCGAGTTCGATTCTCGGAATGCCCCACTTTACTAACTTTCATGAGTAGTCTTTGAGTTCGGTTGTCAAAATGTGGCTAGCTAATGAATTGCGATAGGGACAAGGGTACAAAGGGCATTTGTTCTAGTGTTATGGTTCTCGCTTTGGGTGCGAGAGCTCCTGAGTTCGATTCTCGGAATGCCCCACTTCTCTAAGATCGACAAGAGGTATTTTAGTTCGGTTGTCAAAATGTGGCTGACAAATTTCGACAAGGACAAGGGCACAAAGGGCATTTGGTCTAGTGGCATGGTTCTCGCTTTGGGTGCGAGAGGTCCCGAGTTCACAAATTTCGACGAGGACAAGGGCACAAAGGGCATTTTGTCTTGTCTAGTGGCATGGTTCTTGCTTTCGGTGCAAGAGGTCCTGAGTTTGATTCTCGGAATGCCCCACTTCTCTAAGATCAACGAGAGGTATTTGAGTTCGGTGGTCGAAATGTGCCTACTTGACGAATTTCGACAAGGACAAGAGTGCTACCTGACTAATTTCGATAAGGACAATTGCGCAAAGGGCATTTGGTCTAGTGGCATGATTCTTGCTTTGGGTGCAAGAGGTCCCGACTTCGATTCTCAGAATGCCCCACTTCTCTAAGAATGACGAGAGTTATTTGAGTTCGGTGGTAGAAATTTGGCTACTTGACGAATTTCGCAAAGGGCATTTGCTCTAGTGGCATGATTCTCGCTTACTAAGGTCCCGAGTTCAATTTTCGAAATGCCCGACCTTACTAAGATCGCTGAGAGGTATTTGAGTTTGGTTGTCAAAATGTGGCTAGCTGAAGAATTTCGACAAGGGCACAAAGGGCATTTGGTCTAGTGGCATGATTCTCGCTTTGGTTGCAAGGGGTCTCGAGTTCAATTATCGGAATGACCCACTTTACTAACCTTTACGAGAGGTCTTTGACTTCGGTTGTCAATATGTGGCTAGGTGACGAATTTCGACAATGATAAGAATATCATGGTTATAGTGTTCACAAGGGCATTTGGTATAGTGGCATGATTCTCGCTTTGGTTGCAAGAGGTCTCAAGTTCAATTATCGGAATGACCCACTTCACTAACCTTTACGAGAGGTCTTTGACTCTGGTTGTCAATATGTGGCTAGGTGATGAATTTCGACAATGATAAGAATATCATGGTTATAGTGTTCACAAGAGCATTTGGTCTAGTGGCATGATTCTTGCTTTGGGTGCGAGTGGTCCTGAGTTGAATTCTCGAAATGCCCCACTTTACTGACTTTGATGAGATGTTTTTGAGTTCTGTTGTCAAAATGTGGCTAGCTTACAAAGTTTCGACAAGGACAAGGGCATTTGGTGTAGTTGCATGAGTCTCGCTTTGGGTGCGAGCGGTCCCGAGTTCAATTCTTGGAATGCCACAGTTTACTAATTTCTACGAGAGGACTTTGAGTTCGGTTGTCAAAATGTGGCTAGGTTACGAATTTCGACAAAGATATGGGCGCAAAGGCATTTGGCTTAGTGACATGATTCTCGCTTTGGGTGTAAGAGTTCCCGAGTTCAATTCTCAGAGTGCCCCACTTTACTAACATCGACGAGAGGTCTTTGAGTTCGGTTGTCAAAATGTGGCTTGCTTACGAATTTCGAGAATTGCAAAGGGCGTGGTGGTTGTAGTGTTGATAAGGCCAACTTTATTTATGGTTGTGTATATGAAATATATTATTGAAATTATACGTTTCATAATAACACTCTATCATTGTAATACCATTAGAAGGTACATAGTCTATGCGCCCTATCTTTCAATGCCTATTTTTTTCAATGGACAAGATTTTGGGCACTCTGGACCATTTGGATGGCCTACAATACTAAGGTCTTTGATCAAAACCAACTGCATGAAGCCAGCTTCTTTAAGCAATCCCTCAGGTTATCTATATTTGATTGTCTACAACTTAGAGACATCACATTGCAAATTTACACTCGACTTTACTTTTAGTGCTTTTAAGCTATTTGGTGTGTAATCGACACTTGTATATTTTTCTCTATTCATTGTCGGTACAGGGAACGAGCGCAGTACGACCCGAATATAATGTTACGTTAGCGCTATTTTCGCACTGAAAAAATGATTTTTATGCTCTCATTAAGAGGGCAATTTCCGTATCTATTAACAATCATTGGCAGGGAACCCGGTAGCCAATCATAGCATCTAAAACGAACGATCTAGAAGAAATTTGGTAGATTCATCATTCAAATATATGGTTTAAACTTTTTAATCATGTACAGTCCAATCAGAATGACAGAGCCACGAATTTTTCTTCCGGCCGGGAATCCACTTTACCCTTATCGAACCTGCAACAAAAAGTTCAATCAAATCAATGTAAGACATACTCAAATCTGAGGATTGGCCTATTTTGTTTGTCAAATCGATTATTTTGTTTGTCAAGTCGATTACTTTGTTTGTCAAATCGATTCTGCTGGATCAATTGGCGAGAGGTCTTCTGAGGAATAATGGTCCGATCGTTGATTTCCTCAGCAGAGCCGCCGTGCTAGAACAACAAGACTAAAGCAGCCATTGGACCAACAGGAGGAACGGACTGCCAGGAAGCAACAAAAACAACAGGTTGTAGAGAACCCACACCAGCTGTGTGTCTTTTCGTGCAGAAACTAAGGTAGAAATGGAAGCACTTTTTGCTATTCGCCTCTCGATCTTGCGCTTTCACATAGTGTGAACGGAATGGGACGGAACGGAAGCGGCGTTAAAGTAAAGAACTGCAGCAGAGTGAAGCCGGATTGAACTCTTCATCCAATGCCATTTCCTAGGCAGAAATCAACGATCGAACCGGAGACGTTTACCCATACATCCTCTAATAGATTAGACTGCGGCTTTCAATATTAATGTATAGAATAGCATAGGAATGGAAAAAACTCTGCACTGTGGGCTTCATTTCTGTATATGAGGTAATTATAATATTTTTGAACATATACAAACAGGATACCTACCTAGGCCAAATTATACACATTCAAGGCATTTGCTGTAAATCTTTGTATAAATAGGTGACATCATATTCTTGCATGGATTTCATCAATGCAAGAAGAGTTAAGCACTTTCTTCCCTAGGTCAATAGATTCATCTTGTATATCTTTGAAATCCTTCCATGTTTTCTGCACTTGTGAGGATTCTAGCCATAGCCACAAAAGGGCCAGCTTCATCCCCTTCCATTCCAAGTAAGGATTTAAAGCAATCTTTCCCTAATCTTGCATGACCATGTGTTTTACAATGCTCTAGTAATGATGTCCATCCAAAGACATTGGAATCAAAAGGCAAACTTAGAGTCAAGTCCATGGCTTCGACAAGGCATCCAGCTCGAGCAAGGAGATCAATCATGCAATTATAGACATATACACTTTGCATGAGATCACAACCCCACTTAATAGAACCAAAATGATCAAATCCATATTCCATTAACCCTTCTCGACTACAAGGAGAGAGAAGACAAACAAAGACCTCGGCATCCGGACTCAAGCTATTATGTTTCATTGCTTCAAAATAATGAATTGCAGATTGAAAGTCTCTATTTTAAGCACAAACTGCAAGCATTGTACCATATGCCACCACATCCTTTGTCTCTCCTCTATCAAAAATATTACTTGCATCCTCAAATCTACCACATTTAGAATGCATTTCAATCAGGCTACTCTTCATACATGGATCTACATCATGACCACTCTCAATTATACATCCATGTATGAGCTTTCCTAGATCGAAAGATGCTGGATTGGAGCATGCCTTTACGATACTCAAGTAAGTGACTTCGTTAGGTTCAACTCCATCCTTTTGCATACAGACGAATAATTGAAGTGTATCTTCTATCCGTCCTTGTTCAGCACAACCAGCAATGAGAGAACTCCATGTCACGACATCCCGCAAAAGCATTAGTTCAAAGACCTGAAATGCATCAACAATGCATTTGCAACTCATGTACATGTCAATGAGTGAATTTCCAACCAATATTTCTCTATCCAAACCATATCGACAGATACATAAGTGGATTGATCTGCCATGATGAGGAGATAATAAGCGAGTACAGGCTTTAATAATGCTAGTAAATGTGATAGCATCTGGCAATATACCCTCCTCTAGCATACTCTGATACATGGAGAACACATCATCGGGTGAGCCGTAGTATGAACATGTCGATATCATGGCATTCCACATAGCAACATCTCGTTTGGACATGATAGAAAACACTCGGTATGCATCATGAATAGCCCCACATTTCCCGTACATGTCAATAAGAACACTTCCAACAAACAAATCGAGGTGGAAACCACCCTCAACTATTGCTATATGCACTTTTCTTCCTTGATTCCATGCTGTTAAGGTGGAACAAGCTTTAAGTATATTTACGAAAGTGACCTTATTCGACTCTACTCGGGCCTCGTGCATTTTTTGAAACAGCTCAATTGCTTCAGGACCTTTTTGATGCCGAGCATAGCAAGCAATCATACATGTCCATGTTACTACATCCCGATGTTGAAATCTATCGAAAACTGATCGGGCATCGTTCAACTGACCACATTTACCATACATATCAATAAGAGTATTTACAACATAACTCTCCAATTCAGCCACAGTCTCGACGAGGGTGTGGTGAAGAAGCTCTCCATGGAAAAGGTCCTCTGAATTGGGCACATGCTTTCAAGACTGCAATGTGAACATGCCCATCAGGTTCGATGGTGGATGAAACGCGGAGCTTCCGATAAAGCCGAATTGCATTACTACTAACACAAGCACTCTCACCACTACTATCACCTCTACTACCAATACCATCACCAAAACTACTACTACCACTCATATCACCACTACAACAATTATCGGTACCACCACTGTTACATCTAGTAATATAATCACAACTATTACTACCACTAAAATTACCTTGACTACTACCACTTCCACTGCCACTGGTGCTACAAGTAGTCTTGCCATTATTTCTTCTAGGAGTTACACTACCTTCTTCGAGATTGGCATAAGCCACAATGATGGCACTCCATGAGAACACTGATGGTTCAGGTAGGATTTCAAACACTTGGTTTGCATCTACTAAGCTTGGGAAAGAAGCAAACATTCTGATGAGATGAGTACCTAAGAATGCATTGTAATGTAGCTCATTCTTCTTGATGAGGGCATACAGAGCTCTACCCCATACAACAATATTTCCTTCTCTGATGCAATCCTGTATGAGGTGGAATGCTTCTCCAACTGTAAGGGCTTTAATCCTCTGATTTAAACTCATGCTTTCTTAACAGGATGAAGGAGGGAGAGAGATACTGGCATGGATACACCCATTCTCTCTCACACACATATACACAAATGTGTACATATATATATACATAATACAATTATGTATATATATATATATATAGCTCTGTTTTCAAACAGAGCAAAATAGCATAGATACACTCATTCTCTCTGTCTCTCTCATTTGTTTTCATATATGTATATATATATATATATATATTGCTCTGTTTTAAAACAGAGAAAATTCTGATTTTTTTGAAATTACAAATATACCCCCTCTCTCACACACGATCTTAGTGGGGGGGCTTGCATAATATCCGCGCAAACTTTGTTCATTCGATTGTCGAGTAACCTCAGACACTAACGGAAAATGGTTTGAAGTAACTCGACCATGAGAAACCATGATATGTAGTATCTCAGGTGGAAAAACCCGCATGATTAATTATGTATATTTGGTTAAGGCGAGTTGACATTAACTTATATTGCGTTGATTGTAAAGCATAGAATCAAGATCATTCTTGTAATCAACTTCCATATATCCCATTGCAACACCCATCCTTCTAATCCTTTTCAAATTCACAACTCTGGGGCATGCATCAAGAAATAAATGGAAGTTGATTGACGTGCTTCACAACAAGCATTAAAGTCCCTCATCAGTAAGCGAGCATGTCCCTATTTGATAACATTAGATAATGATTTCCATAATAGTTTGTACACATATGATGAATTTGATTCATATATGTACACCAACCACTTATATCAATTGCCCTTCATACAATATCTCTATGACAATATATTGTTCGTGCGCGTAATTCCTTGCAACCCTTCATTGATAACGATCCTAAATAAACATCATTACGTCTAAATAGTCATTGTGATTCATCTCTACATAGTAGAGTTGACATCCCGTCATACAAGACATGGATAAAATATGTTGGTGATCCTTATGACCTAGTGCATGTAACACATTTTATTGATTACAAACCACCCCAACTTGAACATTTCAAAATGGTGTCGTGATGTCGGCAATGTATATGGGGAAATAAGTTAAACTAGGAATATCAAAAAGATTGAATGATAAACCGAGGGTGTGGTATGAAGGACAATAATAAGTCTTAGTTCAATTGCGAAAAGCTTGTGATATGAGTGGGAAGTCAAAGCTTTTTAGCATCAGGCGCCAAAAGAAAAGTAGAGATTGCAAGTGGGGAAAATAGCATGGTGCGGGCTATAATAAAAATGGGGGGAGAAAAAATGAAGACGCGGAAGTGCTGTCGAAATTGGGGGAGAGAGAGCTAGGGTTGCAAATCAAGAGGGCGTGCAAGACCAACATCGATAAGAGGTGACGTGGTCATCATTTGTTGGGATGTTGTCGCGTAAATATGCGTGCATGTGCCACTTGAGCGGGACCACAGGGTCTTACACCAAGGAGTTGAAAAGGAGGAGTCAAGATGGAGGGCCTTATTTTTCCCACACCCATTTATCCCATTCGTTTTCCCAATATGACCTACGTTTCCCACCTTCGACAACGTTGTGCACTAGTGTTGGGCAAAGTCCCAAGAAAAGTGTCTGTGTGGGGAAAAGAGGATGCATTAGGCGCCAAAAGAAAAGTAGAGTATGCAAGTGGGGAAGAGAGCATGGTGCAGGCTATAATAAAAACACACCCACAGTCTAATTTTGTTGGGGGGGAGAGCAAAATGAAGACGCGGAAGTGTTGCCGAAATTGGGAGAGAGAGCTAGGTTCGTGAATCAAGAGCACGTGCAAGACCAACATCAATAAGAGGTGACGTGGTCATCGTTTGTTGGGATGTTGACGCGTAAACATGGGTGTGTGTGCCACTTGAGCGGGACCATAGGGATCTTACACCAAGGAGTCGAAAAGATGGAGGAGTCAAGATGGAGGGCCTTGTTTTTCCCATGCGCATTTACCCCATTCATTTTCCCATTTTCACCTGTGTTTCCCACCTTCGGCAACATTGTGCACCAGTCTTGGGCAAAGTCCCAAGAACAGTGTCAGCATTTCGATTAGGTTAGAACTTTTGCCGGCCAATGTGGGGGACAATAAGAATTGATTCCGGCTAGGTTTTCCTACCAATCAGAATCTAGTTGGTTCATATTTTCTGAACCAGCTATTTATATAGTTTTGCAACAAAAAAGTAAAAGAAAAACATTTTTATGGTTCTTTAGATTGAATTCCCTGTTTCCCCCCCTTTTCCCCTCTTTGCGTGTATGTCTGACATCTTATTTCATTCAATGTAGTTTGAGTTGGTTCGTGTAGTTCTTCGTAAACTAGTTTATGATTTCATTCAATGTAATCCATAGTCTTGAGAATCTAGTTATCCTCATGCTTAGGTTTCATCATCTAGAGATTGATCGAAGAAAAGAAGCAATCCTCAAATCCCATACAAACCACACATCAAGCTTCCCTATTATTCTAAACTCAATTCCAATGTGTCATCAAATCTCAACAATTTCTTCAAAAAGGATGAATACCTTACTTCCAATCAAATAGCAAGACTTCAAAGATGTCTTTAATAAAGAAAAGGCTAGTATGCTCCTTGAACATCAACTTTATGATTGTCCGATTGATCGTCATTCCAGAAAATAATATGCCAAAGACTAACGCTAAACCGAAATGCAATACTTGACTACATGCTTATATAGCATACTTAACACAGATGCATCTTCACCACCTTGCAAGCATGACACTTGGTGATGATGCATTAGTCTATTTGGGATGGTGACATTTCATAATATTATATATTTATTATAGGTAAAAGTTATAAAACGATTATATAATATGGTTTATCTATTGAGTATTGTGGAATAGGATTGAGAACTAGTTAGTGAGTCTAGCAAACAACGCAAGTAGTGATTGAGGTAGAGATATGTACTATGAATATATTCAGGAGAATGAGAGTAGACAGTTGCACAGACAAAGAGAGAAAGAGATATATGCTCAAAGAAAGACGATCTTACATTAGCCTTCGAACTCCATTTATAATGCTTAGTCTCTCACTTATATAGTTAGGGTAACTTAGCCCTAGCTGTGAGGACGTGTTCACACTAGGATACAATTGGGCAGAGTGGGATTTTTAGCCCAACATTATCCCATTAGTTAAGGTTATGCATTTTCTTTGAAGAAGTCATAACTTCAAAACTCTATCATGCTTTGAGAGTTTGTTTGTTTGTTTGTTTGTGTGTGTGTGTAAATAACAAGGGTCACCCAATTGAGTGCGTAAACTGACTAATCAATGTAGGATATAGAGCAAAATTTTAGGCTCGTGCAAGTCGCAAGCCCGTCCCAAAGGTAAAGCGTATCCTCAAGCCCCTCAAAGTGTTAGTTTAAATATAGGTATGAAAACATGTTGTTTCCCATTTTGAAAGACAATCCTAGCATGGGTGGCCAAGGAGCACCTATTATACCTGCACTCTAAACAAGTATCAACTCCCTGATTCAATGTGGGCTCACAAGTAAACAAGTTGCTTTGGAAGCTCCATGAAATTTTGCAAGCAATCAAGTTTGAACTATAGTCATGAAATTTCTTCATTATGTAATAAAATTGGTAGAAGGTTACCATTGCTACATTGTCATATGGATAACGAGGTTTAACCTCTAGACTTGCTGAAATTTATGCCCACAGTCTTCCAAAACACTAAATGAATTACCTATGGAAGGATTTCCTCATTTAAGGTGTCTTATCATATTAGGGAATATTTAGTAGCCTAAAATAACTAATGTAAAGCTCACATGAATTTGGTAACTTACTAGTCATGTCCATTTGGCAAAGACGGAAATGTAAAGGAATAAAGTTATTCCAAACTTCGAGGTGACCAATGCCCATGTACAATAAGAGTTTGTTTCAATTTAAATTGTAACCCACCACTACATAGGGAACTTTTTTGAGAGTGAAGAATTTTAGGATTTTAATTACATATAGAAAAATCATGCTACCTTTTTCCACTAAAACACAACATACTTAAAGTTGATACTCTTTCTTAATGAAAGTGTGTATTTCTCGATCCACTCAAGATTAAAATTTCTACAACTAAAGTATCACATAAAAGTCAGTGGAGAATGACTACTCGCCAATTAAAAGCTAAAAGGAGGATTTGTCACACTACTAAAGGAGGAATGTGGACCATACCCAAGGTACGATGTATTCATTTAAGTGTCTTTTGTGCGATAGTAAATTGTAGTAGAAGCACGATAGGTTGGGCCTTGTAAATTATTATAAATACAGCTTATGTTCCAATGAACATAACGATCGACCAAATAAACTGACAAGTATAAGAAAAGTTGACAAAACAACTTTATGTATGTACATATGCATTTGTAGGACTGCATATTGACAAATCTTGTAAAGTTGACGGAAACTCATCATTTTTGCACATGTAACGTCTTGCAATAAATATTTAATCTCATGAGGAACTGAATTATTGTATAGTTCCAAAGTTCAAGTTTGACATGTTTGTTAAAAGTGTTAAAACTTAAGGCCTTGTTTTCCTATGAGCTTGGATGAACTACTTACACCATAGTCAAATTAAAGTATTAATTATTTTAATCAAACTTTTTTTTTGTTGACGCGCGTTGGAAAATAAATCAATTCAAAGCTTTTAACACTGGACTATCAATATGTGAAAAAAGGAACGTCAAGGATGTCAGCAAAAGAAACATGATCTACAGATTAGTTCTATCGTACAAACGTTAACATTAGTAGTAAATAGTGAGATCATGTAAACATAATGTGAGAAATTATTTGGTGATGATTATCAAGATAGTTGAAAATTGTGCACAATAAAATAAAAAGCGAATAGAGAAAATCTAATTTAACGTTAAGATTTCAGAGCCAATCGATAATTGTAGGGGTCAACCAATCAAATAGCAATAATCATTTAATTTTACAATAAGAGGAAGTGGGTGATAAATGATTGATCAAGAAAAGGGAAGTAAAATATATATGGTGTATAGGGCCAATTTTTAACAAATAGAGCTAAATGGGAACTTGTGCAAAAGATTTGAGTGTTTCATATCTGTGTACACATACATACATGGCACCAAGTGCCAACTATAAATCACTTGTAATACGACACATAGGTTCTCCGACACAATGGTTTGATAATTTCCCCCCTTCAATACCAAATGGAATGATGTTGTCTTTTCTTGGAATGAGTAATCTTAGCTTTACACAAGTGATACGTTATATTGTATGCATTCTCACTTGACATGTCGTTGTATAATAAGCGCACGTGTGACAAACAACATACATATTCCATTACACAATCGCCACATGCATGAGGAATCACCTACAAAACACTCCAACCAATTCTAAAGGGAACTTTTGTAGTGAGTACTGCCAGTCTCTAGTGACATCATGTGACTTTGCAATACTTTAACTTTCAAATTCAAATGTCTAGCTCCAAATGCTTTGCATTTCGAGTGTTCAATGTTCTCACTTTTAGATTTCAATGTTTGATTTACCAAACTGCATCGGTACGTTATGGTCCCATTACGCATTTACATCTTATCAATTTTCTCCTTTCTAATTTCCTAATTCCCCCTTCTTCCTTTTTGTAGGACACAAAGGGAGGGTAGGGTAGCATGAGTTGACAAAGAAATATGTTTTTTCTTTTACTCATGTGATGAGGGAGAGACGAGCAATGGCACATACGAGGTGCACGATAATTACATTGAAACAATGAGAACAATACAGTGCAAAGAAAAGGTAGAAAAGGCGATTTGGTAGATATGATCAATAAAGGGACAGATGGACGGGTAGCGGGAGTCGAATCCAGTGCATGTTGAAGGTATGGGCCGCACTTTCTTTCTTTTTTTAAAGGAAGAGGGATACTATAGGGGTAGATAGCACAAATAAATAAATTGCATGTATGTGCAATGTGCGACATGCGATGTCCATGTATGTGCCATGTGAATGTATTTGACTGAACCTCATAAAAGTGGAAGGTAGATAAGCAGTAATCAATAAGTAAAGGTTGAATGAATAGATTTTCCACAATAAAACAACATATAATGTGAATCCTTGAGATTCTCTTGATTTGGATGCCTCAAATCCCCCAAAAGACAAGGATTCCCAATCAAATCGCCCATGCCGCATCATCTCCATCCATCCCAAACGGACAAACATAATCATTACTTACTATGACTATTAGAATAACTCATCATTACTTAATTATATGTGCTAAACATGTAATTAAGCAATGATTAGTACGGGACCCCCCCTTTGAGTTTCATTGTCTAAAAGACTTCTGTCCTTGGGGTTGTTCATTTACTTCCTTTCTCCCTTTCTGCCATACTAGGGGCAACAAACTTTGATCCATCCTATCTTCCTAACGGACGCAATGATTTCATGCACCCAATGATTTTTTGCTTCAACTTGCTCGATTTTTGAGTAATATGCATGTTTAGATTGTATATATTATGTGTGGATGCTCATGTATGCTAAGTCAATTGTATATACCTTAAGAAACAACCATGTACAAATTACACTTTCAAGTTTTAGAGCCATAATGAGACCAAAGGTTGTACCCACATCAAGAGGCCATGTATGACCCACCCGATGTTGTTGAGAGACAATGAGAGGGGTGCCATATAAAGTGTATTGTGGACTTCGTCAATGTGTCTACTTCAAGCCCATGCATCACTTACTCACATAACATAGGGCTATAGAGGGATAGAGTGAGGGATGTCAAAGAAAATGTAGTGTATTGTGGACTTTTGACTTGATATAAAGCTTTGTCTGAAAAGGATGGGGGGGAGGGGTGGAACATCAAGTGGGCTTCCATTCATCCACAACCAAAGGCTTATTTTAGACTAAAAGAACATAAATTTATCTTCATGGTGACAATCGAGAAGAGACATCCTCCTTAACTGATATTCGAGAATCGCAATCCACAGTGGTTTGTCATCTCATGGACATTAACCTTTTCCTTTTTCCTTTTTCTCTTCATCAAGCTTCAAATGTCAACCCGAGAAAAATAAATGCGCCAAATGTATCGAAGGATAATAAGTCTCAAAGAGAATGGGAACTAGGGGGGTAATGCTTGCAAGCAAGCGGACAAGAGAGAAAGGTAGACCCAGCACTAGTACCATACACGATTGTTTTTGCATCAAGTTATGTGACAAAAAAAAGAGACCGAAACTCCCCCTCCAAAAAGGGCGCATTGTTGTAGATTGTCACATTCATGATCGCGCTACTCAAACCTTGATTTTGTGAAGCGTGGAAAAAGCTACATACGAGCGAAGCTAAACAAAGGCCCGAGGTACTACACTGGGGGGTTGGGGGGGGGGTTGGTGGGTGGGTGGGTTGAGGAGACACGAAGCATTAACCATAAAAAGCGAGCGAAAAAACAAAACAAAACAAAACATCAAACACTGTGGAATGTTCAATATGGCGACCTAATGTTTGGGCATATGCTGTCGCGTGACACGAGAGAACAAGAAGGCGACAATATTTTCTTTCTAGAACCCATATTCGTGGGGAGAGAGAGAGAGAGAGAGAGAGAGAGAGAGAGAGAGAGAGAGAGAGAGAGAGAGAGAGAGAGAGAGAGAGAGAGATTGGCCTCGGGTTGGGCGGGCGGACACTTGTACGGCCATACGCACACCTGGCCGGCCGGCCGGCCGGCTGCCCCGCTTGCGTGATGGGTTTGTGAGGTGGAATGCCACGTCAGATGCCTGTCTGCCATGTCAACATGCCTGGCTGCCACATCAGATGCTTCTTGCCAGCGTGGCAGCAGCCTCCCCCCCCCCCCCCCCCCCCCCTTCTCTCTCTCTCTCTCTCTCTCTCTCTTTTTCTGTCTGTGTGTTTTGTGGGCGAATTCTAAAGTATTTATGTCTGTAAACTCTGCAGAATCAGAGATAAAACAGAGAGAAAACAGAGACTCTGCAGAAACCCAATCTCGTTAATAATTTCCTGTGCAGCCCCCCCACCTTCTTCTTCCCCAAAACCCTAATTTGAGATCAGACCCCCATTTCTTTTTCTTCCCCCAATTGTTTATAATTTTAGGTCGGCCTGACAAGAACCCTAATTTTCCTTCTTCTTCTTCTTCTTCTTCTTTTTTCCCCCCGATCTCATAGACAGAGAAAAAAGAGCTTTTGCATCATTTGTCTCCTCCTGATATGCTCTTTTTATTTTACTGATTTGTTTTATCTCTGCATATAAAAGAAGAAAAAGAAAAAGAACAACCTTTTTCTACTTCCATCATCTCTGCAAAAACCAAAACCATTTCTTCTTTCTCTTCTTCTTCTTCTTCTTCTTCTTCTTCTTCTTCGCGTTTTCTCAAACAGTAACCAAACAGAAGGTTAGTTCTTCCTTTCTTTCTTCTCACTCTGTACCTATTACAACCCTATTATGTAGGTTTTTGAGACTTGATGAACAATTAACTCCATTGATCTTGCAAAGCTCCCGCTACTTTAGTGTTTGTTCGATTTCTATTTAGATAAATCGCGTTTCGAGCAAATTCATTCTTGTTAAAGCTATGGCCATTCTACGAGAGAACAGAGAATAGTAGGTTCGTTGTAGAGAGCATGGTTACTTTCTTCCGACTTACAACAGCTATTCTTTTTTATTATTATATTTATATAAATTGTTTTTCAGAAAACAAAAAACCCTATTTTCCATAGCCAGGCTTATCGATCTCTTTTGAAGCTCGTTTATTTTTTGAACTTTTGAGGTCTCTGAAAAAAGGAAATACGGAATGTTTGGGCTTTCCCTGCTCTTTTTGTATCGGCATTGTTTCGTATGTTGTCGAATGGATTGCTTGAAGTGAACAATATTTTGTTTCGCAGTTAAATGCAGGGAGAAGAAAAGCATTAGGATAAAAGGAGCTTGTTTTACTGCTGTTTTCGTACCCTGGTTTAAATGCTCTTAGTAATCCTTGATTATGCCCATTGCATGCATTGCTAATCTTATCTACTTAACGCCCCATTGTTATGCCATTATTTGCTAATCCTTATATAACTCCTACTATCATGCCATGCTAATCGTTACTTAATGCCCACATATATGCCCTTAATAATTGTTTATGCCAATCGTATGCATTGCTAATCCTAGTTACTTAACTGTCATTGTTATTCTTTTCTAATCCTCGTTTAACGCCCGTTGCTGTGATTTGCTAATCCTTATCTAACGCTCATTATCGTGCTTTGCTAATCGGTACTTAATGGCCACATATATGCCCTTAATAATTGTTTATGCCCATTGTATGCGTTGCTAATCCTATTGACTTAACGCCCATTGATATGATTTGCTAATCCTTATTTAATGGCCAATCGTTACTTAATGGCCACATATATGCCCATTGATTACGCCTGCCATAATCCATATTTAATGCCCATTGTAATGATTTGCTTAATCCTTCGTTATGCCCATTGTTAGGCCTTTGCTATACCTTACTTAAAGGCCCACAGATGATTTGGTTGCCCTTATTTAATTCTCACATATGCTTTGCTAATCCTGATTAATGCCCCACATTATACTTGTTCCAACCTATACAATGCGAGAAGTGTAGCCTTATGTAGACTCAATGCAGAGATTAAGAGAATGACAAGAATCATAGGAAAAAAATCACGTGATCAAAAAAACCTCACGCCCTTATATATGTTTTGCGAATACGTTTATCATGTCCATATTTATATGCTCTGTTAAGTTAACCCTTATCCTAACATTAGTTCTAAAGATAGCATAAGTTAATTCTTATCCGATTCATTGTTTCCTCTTTGCAGGTATTTTATTGTTGAAGGGGACATAAAAAAAGAGTATTAATGATGATCAAACTCTAGACAGACAGACAGATAGATAGATAGAGGTTCTTCTTTGATGGCACATTCATATGTAATGAGTGCTGGGGAGGAGCTACCTGTTTTCCATGATTTCCTTGGTATTGTTGGCCAAAGAAATGATTCCACTGAACCCAAATCTTGCAACTTTAGCCGCATTCGGAATGCTGATCTGACTGGTCATGAGGCAGAATTCAGAGGTTTGCCAACAAATGGTGGCAAAAGCAAGACACACTCACCTTCGATCAATTTGTCGGGTTTGTTTCCGATTTCTTGCTTTCTTTCTTGGCTTTATCACATTTAGTTGTCAGTGTCAGTCTGGTTTTTTAGGAGAATCGATATCTTCGTTTAATACAGGTTTAGACCATGAAACTCTAAAGCTTGAAACCACTGTACTAAACCCTAGAACCCTGAATCCGCTGAAAACTTCAAAATCCCAAATTATAGTTAAAATGCCTAAACCCCCAAAACTTCCTAAACCATAGAGCATAAAAACTACAAAAAAATATCAAATCTGACAGCCTAAAAAAACCCTAATCCCTTAAGCCCAAAAAATTCTTAACCAATAGGCCTATGCGCCCAAAGTTCCGCAAAATAAACCCTTTGTGTGTTTGCATGCAGAGAAATTTGGTGCCCCCTTGCATTCAACAAGTAAGGCTGGGTTTTACAAAACTGATATGGATAGTAGGCATGGAAAGAGAAGGGACTCGGATGACGGTAGAGACGCCTTCCAACAACAGCAGAGGCAACCTGAAACTGTTGCAAATGCTCCTTTCCTAAAGGTGAAAGCATCCGGTTTAGGGTTTAAAGTTTAGTCTGAAACCTAAACCCTAAACCCATTAGTCTGACCATGTTGTATATTACAACTTTGCCAATTACTTGCTGTATGAAATCTGCACCCTCATTGCCACCTTTTACTCTTTGATTAACCATGTCGTGGTAAATACTTGTAATATGAAATGTCCGCTCTTTGTTGACAATTATATTGTTATGCAATATTTCCTATGCTTGTTTTGAAACACCTGCTCCATGTGATCTAGTAGTTGGATCTTCCCATGAAAGATTTATAAGTACCACCAATACAGCTAATCTAATGGATGGAACCCAACTACTAGAACACAAATGGTGGTTGTTTCTTAAAACCTTTACTTCATTAAGTATAAATACCACTAACATGGTTGTAATGGGTGATACTCAACTCTTAGATCATGATTCACAAGAAAGAACATTTCTGAACCTTTTTCTTCACTAAGGGTAACCAACACTGTCAATCTAATAATGTGCAACACTCAACTGCTAGATAAGTTCAACAGATATTTCATAAGATTATATGAAGAATCTAATTGGTAGATTTCATACTACTAGATTACAAGGGCCAAATAGTATTATAAGTAGAGAATTCCTCGCTCTTTAACATGAAAGCTAGAATTTTCTTGACATGTTTTTTTGTTGAAAGGTATCTCGACTCGAAAAGCACGGAGATATGAAAGGAGGGCATATAGAAGCAACCCGTGATTCACTGATGCAACCTCCACGAATTTCATCGAATTGCCCAAATCCACTAGTGACAACATCAGGCCAAGTTAAGCGAGATATGATGCAATATGCACACAACAAATGGGCGAATTCTGGCCATGTTTTCCAAAACGGGCATTCAAATCTGATGGCGGACAAAGTTGGTTTAAATGGCCAAGAGAGCTTTCCTATACCGCCTCCTCCCTCTGATGAGGGTTCAAGAACTGGCTTAAAAGGATCAAGTGTTGGAAATCTCATTAATCCTAGCCAGGCTGATAAAGTTGCTATGCCCACAAATTCGGCACCGGCAGTGCCTGCAACTTCTGCACAATTTGGAAGATCCCAATCCTTTTCTCAAAGCACCACTGGCTCAGACTTGTTGTTGGGGAAAAGGTTAGTTGTCTCTTTGACTCGGAAATCCTCAATCAAACCATAACCAGTAGAACCTTCATTGTTAATAACCATGTCCTTACAATGTTTAAAACGCAATCTCGTAACTCTAAATTCTAAATCGTAAACCCTAAACCTAAACTGTAACCACTACATACTAAATTCCTAAGCCCGAAAATCTTAGACCTTGAAATATTAAATCTTTAACCCCCTAAACTGTAAATCCCAATAGTTCCGGGAACTTTGAGCCTTGAAATCTATGATAACACTAAACCCCTCAAAACCCTAAAATTCTAAACTCTAAGCACTATTTTTGCATGTACCACCAAAAAAGTAGTGATATCTACCACAAACATTATTATGTGCTCTTAAATGTGACCTTGCTCACAGCCAACAAATGAAGTCAACAACAAGTCATCAATTAACTATCTTCTATGGAGGGCAAGCACATGTTTTCGATGACGTGACATCAGATAAGGTGATGACTAACTCAAGCTATCATTTTTTATCAAATCATTTGATTGGTTCATGCATATAATCAAGCAAAAGCAGCAATATCTTTAATTGATGTGCCCAATTGGTTCATATATATACACATCCAAGTATAAGGCATGTGCTCATTTGCCACATTCCGTTGGTTCATGCACACATCCAAGTACAAGGCATGCCTTTTATCAATGCATTCCCTCATATACATTCATGTAAAAAGATGCATACCTTTTAATGACACATTCCATTGGCATGTATATCAATCCAAGTAAAAGAAAGCTGTCTGAAATATTTCCTCCACTAATGCTGCTAACCATTTCATTGTAGGTGGAGGCAATCATGACACTTGCTGGGGCAAATGGGAGGTCTTGGTCAACAATGTATTCCACCCGACCAAAAACAAGCTTATCGCACACGGGAAGTGAAGGATCTTTGCAAGTGTTGGATAGGGAAAGAGAGAATAGTGTCAGGAATGGTAGCAATGTGAGTGGTTTTAGCACGCTTGCTCTCACTGCAGCTACAAATGGGGTTAAGAAAGCAGTGACTAGTTCAAATTCGGAGCAAGGTAACTGAAACCCAAAAGATAATCCCATTGTTAATGAAAGCTTAGCATATGCTCCCATGCATGTGAATTCAGCCTTACATTATGTCTAAAATGCTTAGAATGGAACACATGAATGTACCCCTCTATCAAGATGTGAACTTGTGACACATATTTCCTCCTGTATTATGCCTAAAGCTAACACCCAAATGTGAATATGTGAACATATATGTGAAGATATGGTGCAGGCATCCCAACCCATATCTCAATGCATATCTTATATCCTGAATTATATATGTCCTATTCCACAGGGTATTACGGTAATTGGATTGTATCCATCATATATACATGTTGTCCTCCCTCATAATTGAGCATCCATCTATCCTCACCAAGTCCAGAGTATATACAATGTGCATATGGATGATGTTTTGGATTGGTTTTGTTTCCATGACAGAAGGGAGGGCATCAGCCGTGAAACATCAAGAAAGTAGAGGAATGGGTCCTGCAATTTTGCATCCCTCTATTGAGGTCGGTAAAGAGGTAAAAGAAAAATGAAATGGACAATCAGTAAGAGAAGCTCATTCATGCTTCTCTTTTACTACTAGATTAAGATTAAATCCAAGAACCTTTTTTTTAAAATGCTAGTAACCATTTTTTGGTTTGTTGTAAGGTTCAGTAATCCACAGAGATTTACACACAATGGCGTGCCAAGATATTGTACGAAGTTTCATACATCGGTTTCAAAACCGCCAATTTGTCTATATGAAAGACGCTTTGTTGCCACAATTTGTTTTTTCGGGTTTCCTACGAAGTTAAACTTTATGCCCTTGGCAAATTTGGCACTGGATTAATCCTACTAGCATTGATGAAAGTTGAAATCGGTTATCTAAAAGCCCTCCAAGAGGAGGGAAACATTGTTATAAATCAACGAGCATAACTATTGTGTTAAAGAAATTTTGTTGTTTGTGTTATTAGTCGCAACCACCTTTCTCATCAATCTTTAATGTCAACCTTCATTTATATGGCTAGAGTTAAACCCTGATAACCATATGTGGTTGCTAAACACATGATCATACATATATAAACTTGAGAAGCATATAGAATCACCAAATTCATAATGAAAACGTGTTTTGTTTTATCTAAAATAATCAGAATATGTGAGTCTTTCTTGGTGTTCTTGAAAGATCATCATAACAAATATGCTTGTGTGGAAAAGTGGCATTGAAACCTTCCTTGATACTATAAATCAATTGTTTAGTGCACTTAACTAGGTATGATACTTCACTAGATTGTGTTTTTGTGAAAGAAGTTGAAGATGAGCTCTACAACTCTACAAGTGAAGGACATCCGGAATAAATTCCAAAGTTTGGTAACATCACCAACAAAAAAAGTTTGGGATAAATGATATCACAAGATTTCCAAAATAAAGTAGTTCTGCGAGGTGTCGAATTGACCAAGTTTGATACAAAAAAGTAGATGAGTATGAATGAATGGAGACCTAAACACGTAGCACAATTTGTGAGTTTTTGTGGTGAGAATGTATTAATGAATGGAGACCTAAAACATGTAGCATAATTTCTGAGTTTCGAGGTGAAAACATGAAAATACATTCTATTGTTTATGTTTTGTTATCTCATGTAGTTAGACCTTAGTTCCATTAGGAAATTCACATGATTCAATCAATTTTTGGAGCAATAGGGGGTACACATATTGATATCTCACGGAGCTTTGCAAAATCTCTTGGGAAGTCATGCATTCAAAATACTATTCATGGCCACTTATTTGATGTATTTATTTATCACCTTTATGGTATGGATGCAGATATGCATTCCTTTGCCAAAGTTCATAGAACAATGTGGAAAATACTCAAACTAGTATCCAAAGGAAATTGCGAGGATGGGGAATTCAAACAATCAAATGATCCAAAATGCATAGCAAGCTACAAACAGGATATCCACAAGGATATTTTTGCCAGTACACGATATAAATGCCTCACTTAGGGATGAAAGTCATGCGTTTTATTTATCATGTTTATGTGTTATTTTCTTGGTTTTTTAGTAACACTTTTATTACTAGTGGGAAACTTTAAAGTGAGGTAAAAACCCACAAAGAATAAAGAGAAGTATACTGTTGGGAATTCGGTCCCTCTAGATGGGATCTGGATGAGCCGAAGGAAGGAACTGGATTGGATGGATCTGGAAGGAGTCCAGCCGGATTCGGTATGGACCAACAAATAGGAACATATTAGTAAATATGTTCAGACATGACCGTTGAGGTCATATTTGTAAATAGTCCCAAAGTTATATAAGTATAAATATAACTAGGGCAACAATGTTATGTGATATATAGATTTGACATCATCATTGTAGTTGTTATTGCAGAGAGAGAGAGAGAGAGAGAGAGAGAGAGAGAGAGAGAGAGAGAGCTTTTATGTTGTAACCGCCGGTTGGCGAAGATAGAGCTCGAGGTCGTTGCCTCCGAGTTTCCCATTGTACCTTTCCTCTCATAGTAAAGCCAGGCACTTCCAAAAGAATTGCCGACACTTTTGGAAAGCCAAAGGGGGAGCTGACATTTTCGGAACCAAAGAAGATTTCAGAAAGGAGAGGGATGTCGACAATCACGATAAGCGAGGAAGAACTGCTACTCATCACCGAGGAAAATGAGCTACACCTTGTCAGCGACGAGATGACATGGGTGGTTGACTCCAGAGTGTTGTTCCATCTTACCCCCGACCGGAAATGCTTCGCATCCTACAGAGCTGGAGATCACGATTGTGTTCGGATGGGAAATGTGTTAGGAATATGTCCCTCCTATGGGAGCAACTGCCTGGTCGGGCCGAGTGCCAACAATCGAAGATAAGGTCGACTAGTCGGGCCGACTGGACAATCAACACTGGAGTCAATTAGTCGGTTAAATAACAATTATTGTAATGACAGTAGCAGTGGTTACATTTGTAAATAGCCCATACAGTGTATAAGTATAAATACACTTAGGGCAAACATCGTATGTGAGTTGAACAAAATAGTGTGTGAGCCTCTATAGGGTAGCGCGACAGAGAAGAGAGAGTGTGTGAGCGTGAGAGAGAGCGGCAACAAAGTTCAGCGAACTTGCTAAGAACCCTAAGCGGGTTATCCTCTATGTGTATAGTGGAACTTGCTAAGATTGTAACGATTTTCTATACTCTCTTGTGTATAGTGGAATCTTTGTTCCCGTGGTTTTCCACGTAAAACTGTGTATTCGTGTATTCACTATGTTTCTGTCGTTCCACGATATTACTTGGCTAAAGATGGAAGGAGCTGTAAGCAGCTTCCTAGGCATGATAGTTCTAAACTCTCAGAACTATACAGACTAGAAGATAATGCCATGATATGGCAAGATTCGAACCCATGACCTTATGTTACATGGGTCAAGCCCTTGTCATTAGACTATATATTGTAATACGAAGGATATTATTTTCTATTTCACTCTAGAAAATTGATGTATATTTCTAGATTTCTTTGGAACATTCTAGAAACTTCAGGAGCACTCCTGAAAACACTATAAAAGGAGGCACAAGACATTATTTTGAACCAAATCGGTTCAACGCCAGTCTTAAGCCTCATAACTATTCTTGTACTTACTCTTCATATAATATAATATATCTTTTGTTATAATCATTCTCTCTCTCTCTCTCTCTCTCTCTCTCTCTCTCTCTCTCTCTCTCTCCTTCTCTCATGAGTTCTACACCCTTTTCTCTCTCTTAGTACTAATTCTCTTCTTTTAGTACTAATTCCCTCTTTGTCTTAGTATTGTTCTTGACAGTTCACCGCAATATACTCTGGTTCACCGCAATAGAGACATAGTCAATTTGGTCGGCGTTGCTGCTTTTCCTCTTCCGATAATGGTCCGTGACGACATGTGGTGTCGATTTCCATCAGTGTTGGAGTATTTGCTGGAGACACATTATATGACTCCCTTGGAAAAGTTTTTGCTACAATTGAGGTGTAGGTGGGCTTTGATCTTGTCTTTGGCATCTGGAATTGATGTTCCGAACGTCGTTCGAAAAGGCGGTTATCGCATCGCACCACGCAACTGGTTGCTTTTGTCAATGACTTTGGCTCTTTGGGGAAAGTTAAGAGTAAATCCTTGACATCATTACGTAGGCCAAAACGAAATTGCTCCATTAATGCCTGGTCATCCCAGGGAATATCAGTGGCGAGAAGAAGGAAATCCACAGCATAAGCCGAGGTTGGCCACTCACCTTGGCACAACCTTCGGATTTTGTTGATTGTCGTCCTAACATTGTCGGTATCTCCAAAACAGGCTTTAAACTCAGTAATAAACTCTTTGAAATTATTTAACAAGGGAGAGTTTTTTTCTAACAGGGGGGCGAACCATGCCAAAGCCGTGCCACTAAGTAGCTTGCCTAGTAGTCTTACTCGTGATGCATCAGTGGGATATCGAGAAGGATGCATTTGAATCACTAAGCGTACCTGATTAAGAAAACCTTTGAACTGTGATTGGGTCCCATCAAAGTTCATAGGAAGTCCGATCTTGGGTTCTTTGTGAGTCCCTTGATCGTTTGATCCTTGTTGTTGTAGTGATACAATAGCCGCTTCAAGTTGTTGTATACGTAACGTCAGCTCCCCGTGTTGTTGTTTTTCTAAAGCTATTTGTTGAAAATCCCCCAACAGATGGTGATTTTCTTGTTCTAGTGCTACAAACTTCTCTTTTAAGCATTGTCATTGAGTCCCATCAAATTTCATAGGAAGTCTGATCTTGGGTTCTTTGTGAGTCCCTTGAGCGCTTGATCCTTGTTGTAGTGATACAATAGTCGCTTCAAGTTGTTGTACACGTAACGTCAGCTCCTCGTGTTCTTGTTGTTTTTCTAAAGCTATTTGTTGAAGATCCCCCAACAGACAATGATTTTCTTGTTTTAGTGCTACAAACTTCTCTTTTAAGCACTGAAGCTTTGAGAAAACAAATTGGTATTCCTGAGCGCTAATAGTTGCCATTTTACTAGGGAGGATAAGAGGATTAGTATAAAAGGAAGGAGGGGTAAGAGGATGAGGCAAAAAATCGGTTCAAACTATCAAGAATAGTACTAAGACAAAGAGGGAATTAGTACTAAAAGATGCGAATTAGTACTAAGAGAGAGAAAATGGTGTAGAACTCATGAGAGAGAGAGAGAGAGAGAATGATGATAACAAAAGATATATTATATTATATGAAGCAAGCTGTCGGGAACAGTACTAAGACAGAGAGGGAATTAGTACTAAAAGATGCGAATTAGTACTAAGAGAGAGAAAAGGGCGTAGAACTCACGAGAGAGAGAGAGAGAGAGAGAGAGAGAGAGAGAGAGAGAGAGAGAGAACGATGATAACAAAAGATATATTATATTATATGAAGAGTAAGTACAAGAATAACTATGAGGCTTAAGACTGGCGTTGAACTGATTTGGTTCGAAATAATGCCTTGTCCCCCCTTTTATAGTGTTTTCAGGAGTACTCCTGAAGTTTCTAGAATGTTCCAGAGAAATTTGGAAATATAAATCAATTTTCTATGTGAAATAATAAATGAAAATAATATCCTTCGCATTACAATATATAGTATAATGGCAAGGGCTCGACCCATGTAACATAAGGTCATGGTTTCGAATCTTGTCATATCATGATAGATAAAGATGGAGGATCTTCTGATAGTCACGGGGGGTATTAGAGTCGGAATGGAAACTTCTTAATAGATAGGCGGTGGCCACCATCCGACAATGCGTCGATGTAAGTGTCCTTCAACATGTAGCACACAACACAAATTCCTATGAGATGTGGCAAAAACTCTCAGGCTTATATGCGAGGAAGAACGCCCTGAATAAAACATCTCTGATGAGGAAGATCGTGAGGCTGAAATACAGGGACAAGGAAAGCATACGTGTTCAATACAAGGTCAAGGAAAGCATAGTTGAACACGTAAGCACATTCATGGGGTATGTGAACCAACTTGCAACAACTAAGTTTCCCCTTGAAGATGCAATGCAAGCCATCCTACTATTGTGTACCTTGCTGGGAGAACCTGGTGGTAACTCTCAGCACCTCATGTCAAGAAGAGAACTTGTCTCTACAAACGGTAAAGAGAGGCATCTTGAACGAGGAGACAAGAAGGAAGGACAAGAGTGTCCTGTCGCAGTCGGAGTAAAATTTGACTGAACATACCGACAGAGGAAGGAACTGGAAAAGGAGTCCCTAAAGGAGAGAAAAGTCCCATGCCTGATCCAAGTCCAAAGGTAAGCTAACATGCTTCTATTGTGGAAAGCTTGGACACTTTTAGAAGGACTGCTGACATCTTAAGAAGGACAAGAGTGTCGGCAATAATGTTGAACCCAAGAAGATTCCTAATGAAAAGAGCACATCGGCCGTGGCTACGAGTGCAGAGGAGATCCTGTTCATTTGTGAGCAGGCAAGCACAAATCTTGCAAGCGAAGAGTGCGCCTGGGTAATCGATTCGGGTGCATCATTCCATATAAATCCATCAAGAGAAGAGAGTGTTTTTTGACTTACATTGCTAGGGATCATGGCTATGTAAAGATGGGAGATCATGGAGAGTGCATGATAGCCGACATTGGAAGCGTGTGCCTCACGACGTCGACTGGTTGTCGACTAATACTGAGGGAACTTCGACATGTCCTTGATATCAGATTGAATCTGATATCGACTAGAAGATTGGACGACGAAGGGTACAGTGGTAGTTTTCGAAATGGCAAGTAGAAATTCTGCCGTGGAAACCTCATAGTGACCAAAGCACAGAAATAAGGCACACTATACATGATGCATGCTTGGCTGTGCAAATCGGAAGGGAGTGTGGCAGCTGACTCGAGTGGAGAGCTATGCCACAAGAGACGTGACCATATGAGTGAGAAAGGAATGCACATCCTAGTTGTGCAAGAACTTCTCCCAGAAGTGAAAGGAGTACACTTGGAGAAGTGTGTCGACTGCTTAGTCGGAAAGCAAAACAGGACAACATTCCACACAAGACCACCAAGAAGAAGAGAAGCTACACTAGAACTAGTACACATGGATGTGTGCTATGTATATGCTCCATCACATCGAGGTGGACAGTACTTCATAACGTTTATTGACGACTTTAGTTGAAAGACACGGGCCTTCGTGTAGAAGTCGAAGGATCAAGTACTATTAATGTTTAAGGATTTCCAAGCTAGAATTGAACGGGTGTCAGGTCGGAAGTTGAAGGCTGTCCGAACAGACAATGGTGGCGAATATAAAGGGCAATTTTAGGGATACTGCAAGGCCTAGGGTATTCAAATCGAATACATTGTACTAAAGACCCCTGAGCTGAACGGGCTTGCAGAGAGGATGAATCGAACAATCATGGAGAGAGTAAGGAGCATGCTCTCTCATGTTAAACTACCGAAATCGTATTGGGCTGAGGCAATGTACACAATTGTGTACTTGATCAACAAACCCCCTACCCCCTTTAGTACCACTGAAAGGTGATGTCCCACAAAGGGTGTGGACAGGAAAGGATGTCTCCTATCGACACCTGAGGGTGTTTGGATGCTTCGTGTATATGCATGTTGCAAAGGATCAGAGGTTGAAGCTCAACAGTAAGTCGAAATCATGTATACTTATGGGATACTCTTAGGATGAGTTCGCTACAGCCTGTGGGACTTAGTCGACAAGAAGGTAGTGAGGAGTTGGGACGTAGTTTTCTTGGAAGACAAAACGATTGAGGACTGGAAGTAACAAAAGTTAGAAGCGACTTCCCAGTCAAATCCCACTACCGCCGACTTAAGGCCAAGTGAACCGACACAGTTGGCTGCTTGGAGACAGTAAGTCGGCATGTGAACGTAAGTGTTTGCGGAAGCATAAAACAGAGAACAACAGAGAGAGAGCGAGAGAGAGAGAGAGAGAGAGAGAGAGAGAGAGAGAGAGAGAGAGAGAGAGAGAGCAGAACACAATTTCAAAATTATATCAAGACTCTGTATACACACTGTGCTAAGTAGCACTATTTATACAAGTCCTCTTGGGACTGACAGAAGTACCATGTACTTCAATGCTCACATGAGCATCTGACACATACTACGAGACTATAGCTACCTAGTAGTCTATCCTATACTAGGCTTCCGATTGGACTTCCGGTTACGGATTGCACCCGGCCTCCACTGCTTGCCGGTTCGGTTGCTCACCGTCATACCGATCCGTTTCGCCCGATCTGTCTCGCTTACCGGCTCCGGCTTATTCAGCCGATCCGGCTCTGGTTGAGCTTGCCGCTCAACACTCCCCCTCAAGCTCAACCTGAGGTGGGGTTGTAGTGTCGACCTCTGTGGCAGTCGGTTCTTCCAACCGACTTCTCCTGGCGTCACTCCGCCTTGCTCGCACTCCTCGTCCGGTCCGGTCCCGTTTGCCGTGACCCCTTTGGTTTTGCACGCCTCGACCCTCTCGGTCGGCATGTCTGCTCAATAGGCCCATCTCAGCACTCACGTTGCTGTGACTACGGCGCTTGCCGATCCGTCGGTTCTCCCACGATGGCATCGACTTCTGTTGTGTCTGTGTCCCCTTGGCCTTCAGTCGATCCGACTCATCCGGATCCATCTGTTGATCCGAGTCAGCTATCTCCGGCCCGTTCCAGCTCTTGTCCGAATCGGTACACTCCGATTCGACTTCCGGCTTCAGGCCTCTCACCACATCGGACCACTTCCGAGTCTTGGCCTTCTCCATGCTTCCCTCGGCTTCTTCAGCCGGTGAACCGAAATCGAATTCTTCATTCGACTCTGCATCATGGTCAGTACCGTCGTGATGACCTCCGCACAGCATGCACTTCTCTTCCTGAGTGCACAACACTTCTTCACAGCTGCTTGCTCCGACCTTCGTCGACTCGGCTTCCTTCATCTTCTTGTCTCCTCTTCTTCCGGCTCTCCTCTTACCGACGGGTTCAACAGTTTTTTGGCCTTTCCCCGTTTCGGTAGAGACTTTGCCCTTGCTTCTCTCCCTCAAGTGCGGCACGTCGAGATGCTGAATACCAAGCATGTCGGTAAAGTGCTGCAACTTGTCCGATCCGAGCGGCTTGGTGAAGATGTTGGCAACTTGCCGATCCGTATGAACATACTGTAGGTCAACTTCACCGCTCAGGACCCGCTCACGCACGAAGTGGCAGTGCACCTCAATGTGCTTTGTGTGAGCATGGAACATAGGGTTCCTGGCGAGCTGCAGGCTGCTCATGTTATCGCAGTAAATCGGGATCGGGGTCGGTACCTCGATCCGCAAGTCTCGCAGCAGTCGCCGAAGCCAAATGGCTTCACAAGTGGCAACGGTAGCAGCTCGGTACTCAGCTTCAGTGCTTGACAAAGCCACTGTGGGCTGCTTCTTGCTGCTCCACGCAACGGCCGCGCTACCTATTGAAAACATGTATTCGGAAGTGGAGCGGCGATCAGACGCATCGCCGGCCCAGTCAGCATCTGTGTAACCGACAAGCTCTTCGGGTATACCTCGCCGGTATAGCAGTCCCCGGTCCTTAGTGCCGCTGACATACTGTAATATTCGTTGCGCGCACTGAAGGTGCTCCACGGTCGGCTTCTGCATGAACTGGCTTACCATGCCGACCGGATAGTTGATGTCGGGTCGGGTGATGGTTAAGTAGATCAGGCTTCCGACAACCTGTCGGAACCGTTTCTCATTGCAGGCCGGTCCGGAGTTGGGACGGAGCTTCTGGGTCCGGTCCAGGGGTGTGGAGACAGGTCGGCAATCTGTCATGCCGAACTTATACAACATATTCAACACGTAATGTCGTTGTGAGAGCAATATGCCGTCGGGGGTCCGGATCACTTTGATCCCATGAAAATAATGAAGGTCCCCCAGGTCCTTCATTTCGAATGCGTCCGACAACTGGGACTTGACGCGGTTGATTTCGGGAAGACCCGGTCCGGTGATGACTAAATCATCCACATACAAGAGTATACATACCGGACCGTCAGAGCCTTGCCGAATGAACAACGAAGAGTCCGACTTAGAGACAACAAACCCCAACTTATGCAACCGGTGCGTGATCTTCGCGTTCCAAGCTCGGGGGGCTTGCTTCAAGCCGTAAAGCGACTTCTTCAGTCGGCATACCGCCGACTTGTTCATCTCCGATTGAAATCTGAGGGGGCTGAGTCATAAAGACTTCTTCTTCAAGCTCGCCTTGAAGGAAGGCGTTCTTCACATCCATCTGGTGAAGATGCCACCCCCTTGCCGCAGCAACCGCCAGTACCACACGAACCGTTGTCATCTTCGCCACAGGAGCGAAGGTCTCGTCGTAGTCGATTCCGTGGGTCTGCGCGTATCCCTTCGCCACTAACCGGGCTTTGTACCAGTTAACAGAACCGTCGGCGTTGTACTTGACCTTGTACACCCACTTGCAGCCGATCGGTTTACAATGACGGGGAGGATCAACTAGGTCCCAAGTTTCGTTGGCATCGAGTGCCCGCATTTCTTCGTCCATAGCGGCACGCCAATTTGCGTCCTTTGCCGCTTCTGCGTAGCTCTCCGGCTCACGCACTTCTGTCACCTTAGTCATGTACGCATAATGATGCGCCATGTATTCATTGTACCCGTACCGCATGACGGGATCCTTCTGACGGGTTGATTGGCGCAACGCACCGTCACCTGATTTGAGGCCCTTCTTGGCCAGTTCGGTCTTCGTTGCCGAAGATCTGCCTTTCTCCTTTCCGGAGTCGGATACGCACCGATCCGATTCATCGTTGCTGGTTTCGAATTCCGGCATCTTCCTCTTCCCCTTCTCTTTGCGCGTGAACCGTTTCCTCGGCTCCTTGCGCGGGGAGAGCACGGCAGAGTCTCCACCACTTGTCGTCTCTTCATCCGACTAGTCCAACCGACTCAGTCGCTCGTTCGGTCCACTCAACCGAAACGATTCCGGACTCTCATCTTGAGTCCCGGCTTCATCATCCTCTGCCAGGGCTGATTCAGGCTCACTGGCCTGATCTTCCGACATTGGGTCGGGATCGGAAGTCGGAGTCGGTACGGAGTACCAGGATGCCGATTCATCGAACTCGACATCCCGGCTAACTCAGACTTCCTTCGTCCGGGGGTTATAGCACTTATACCCCTTTTGCTCTTGAGCATAGCCAACTAGGATGCATTTTTCCGATTTTGCATCCAGCTTTCTCCGCTTCTGATCCGGCACATGCACATACGCTATGCTGCCGAATATCCGAAGGTGTCTTAAGTTCGGCTTGCGCCCGAAATATAGCTCATGAGCTGACACCTTGTCACCAATGCGGTTTTGTATGTAGACGACTGTCTGAACCGTCTCCGCCCAATAGAACCGGGGCATGCTCTTTTCCTCCAGCATTGCCCTTGCCGCTTCGACGAGTGTCTGATTCTTCCTTTCGGCCACACCGTTTTGCTTCGGTGTGTATCTGCAGCTGAACTCTCGCCGAATTCCCTTCTGTTGCAGATAACTAGTGAATTGACCGGAAAAATATTCCTTTCCACCATCCGACCGATTCCCTTTCCACCATCTTCTGGAGGCTCCGGAAACAGTCGAAGACTTCGCTCTTCTGCTCAATGAGGTAGATCCAAGTATGTCGAGTATAGTCGTCGATGAAGGAGACGAAGTATCGGCTCCCGCCAAGGCTTACACTTTGTGCCGGTCCCCACACATCCGAATGGATGAGATCGAGCTTGTTACGGCTCTGGTTCCGTTCGGTGGGGAATGGAAGCCGGTGTTGCTTCCCAAGTTGGCAGGCTTCATAGATTTCGGCTCTCCGGCCGCTGAACTTCGGCAAACCGAAAACGACGTGTTTCGTTTGCAGGTCTTGAAGCCTCCGGTAGTTGACGTGGCCTATCCGCTTGTGCCACAGGTCGATGTCCGACTCGACCTTCTGTCGTTTCGCAAACAGAGCGGTGCCAAAGTCATTGGTGTCGAGGATAAACATCCTCCCGTCTCTGCGCCCTTGCACAATGACTTCGCCCTCATCCTCAATGTGACCGACGGACACCAGGTTCTTCGTGATTGTCGGAACGTGTAATACGTTCATCAGCTTCCCTTTTTGTCCGACGTGGCTTAGAGGGACTTTTCCGACGTGCACGATTGGGTGAGGAGTGTCGTCTCCGGTTTCGACTACTCCTGGTTGATCCGGTTTCTCCAGAAAGGAGAACCACTCTTTGTGGCTCGTCATGCGGTTCGACGCGCCGGAATCAACATACCACACTTCCTCCGTTTTGGAAGTGGTCTTCTTCATTGAGTTTGCCTTGTGATTCATCACCAAGGCTGGCCCCTTACCGGCCTTTCCGGTTCCGGATCCTCATGATATGTTTGCGTAGTGCGAGTTTTGCCGGCCATCCTTACCGGTCTTGCCGGATCCGGATTTGTCCGAATCGGCATGCTTTCTCCAGCACTCGCTTTCCCTGTGGCCTTTTTTGCCACAGTACCAGCATTCCGTAGCGGATTTATCTTGCCAGCCTTCGGCACCGCCTTGACTCCCCCTGCTTGTGGAAGTCCCGGAACTACTGTCGGCACGCTCATAGTGCCTCCGTTCTTGCTCTTGCCGGCCGCCTCCATTGCGTGCCGACCCACCTCTTCCACCACGCTCACGGAACTGATCCGTTCCCGTGTACAACATTCGGCTATACGGGGATGCACTGGTAGATGCACCCGCATGGTTCTCCTCTACAAGGAGCATCGACTGTAAGTCGAAGAATGAGGGGGTATTCTCCCTTGTACACACCGCAGTCCGGAACGCTTCGAACTTGGATGCCAGGCCTCCGAGACATACCTGCACCATCTTGTCTTCCTCTACGGTAACATTGATAGAGGCGAGCGAGTCGCATATCTCCTTTATCCGGCCCGTGTAGTCTGCCACGGACATGTTCTTCTGTCGAACATTGCTCAACTCCTGTTTGAGTTGCAGCTTCCGGGCAGTGGTGCTTGCGGCGAAAACCTTTTTCAGGTTCCCCCAAGCATCCTTCGGTGTCTTGGCATCATGGATGTGGCTGAGCAGCTGATTGCCGACACTGGACGCGAAGCAGTACATCACCCTGCTTGCCGCCTGTTCCCATACCGGGAAGTCCTTGTGTGCCGTGTCTGGCGCCGCATCATTCGCTCCTTCGACATAACTCCAGTACCCGTGTCCAAGCAGGTACTGGTGCATCTTGTAAGACCAGGATGCGTAGTTGCTCCTGTCGAGCTTCTCCACCGGGAGCGACGTAGCCATGCCTCTATCCATGTCTTCTACTGTGTCTATTTTCGACCTGTTAGGGTTTTCTTCTCAAGAGTAAATGTCTGCAGCAGAGGACCCTCGCGCTCTGATACCATGTGAACGTAAGTGTTTGCGGAAGCGTAAAACAGAGAACAACACAAAGAGAGAGAGAGAGAGAGAGAGAGAGAGAGAGAGAGCAGAACACAATTTCAAAATTATATCAAGACTCTGTATACACACTGTGCTAAGTAGCACTATTTATACAAGTCCTCTTGGGACTGACAGAAGTACCATGTACTTCAATGCTCACATGAGCATCTGACACTTACTGCTACCTAGTAGTCTATCCTATACTAGGCTTCTGATTGGACTTCCGGTTACGGATTGCACCCGGCCTCCACAGCTTGCCGTTTCGGTTGCTCACCGTCATACCGATCCGTTTCACCCGATCCGTCTCGCTTACCGGCTCCAGCTTATTCAGCCGATTCGGCTCTGGTTGAGCTTGCCGCCGACTTCCCAGTCAAATCCCACTACCGCTGACTTAAGGCCAAGTGAACCGACACAGTCGGCTGCTTGGAGACAGCCAGTCGGCACAACCGAATCTGAGTCGGTCAACTCGGAGCTCCCGACCAACATAGATGAGTCGGAGTTAGCGGAATTATGGAAGTCGATTCAGGACTAGGAGTCGAAATCAATAAATCCTCAACGACCGATCGACACATATAAACCCAAGCCAAGAGGAGTCGGCAGAGACATTCGAGCTAGAGCCGACAACCAGTGGAAGAAGATACCCACTCAGAGAAAGGAGAGCATCGACGACATATGCTAGTCAATACATCCTCTTGACTAATGAAGGTGAACTTGAGTGCTATGAAGAAGCCATTGCTGACAAGCACAAGGAGAAATGGCAGAATGCAATGCAAGATGAGATGGACTCCTTGCATGACAACTATACCTATGACTTAGTAGAACTACTGAAAGGTAAGAGAACACTCAAAAACAAATGGGTCTACGAGGTGAAGACTAGAGAAGTGGACAACACACCCAGATTTAAAGCCCACATTGTGGTGAAGGGGTTCCAACAGAAAAAGGGTGTTGACTTCGACGAAATATTTGCACCAATCATGAAGATGACATCCATCCGAATTGTTCTGAGCATTGCTGCAAGCATGGATCTGGAGATCGAATAGTTGGATGTCAAGACAACATTCTTGCACGGGGAGCTGGATAATGAAATCTACATGCAGCAACCCGAAGGCTTTGTGGAGAAGGGAAAAGAGAAGCTGGTGTGTCGACTGAAGAAAAGCTTGTATGGCTTGAAACAAGGTCCACGCCAATGGTACAAGAAGTTTGAATCCTTCATGGTGGAACATAGGTTCTAGAAAACACAGGTTGATCACCGTGTCTTTGTTAAAAGGTACGATGAAGGTGACTTCCTAATTCTCTTATTATATGTGGGTGACATGTTGATAGTGGGACAAGAGACGAAGAGGATCGTGAGCCTGAAGGAAGCACTGGGAAAGTCGTTTGCCATGAAAGATCTTGGACCAGCAAAGCAGATCTTAGGGATGCACATAGTTCGAGATAGAACTAAGAAAGTATTGTGGTTGTCACAAGAGAAATACGTGACGAAGATCCTAGAGAGATTTACCATCTCGGAGGCAAAGCTAGTCGGCTCTGTGTTGCCAACCAACTCCAAGTTGAATACCAAGCAATGCCCGAGAGGGGAGAAAGAAAAGGCTAAGATGAAGAAAGTATTGTATGCCTCAACCGTCGACAGTTTAATGTATATTATGGTTTGTATGAGACTAGACATAGCATTTGTTGTGGGGGCAGTAAGTTGATACATTAGTAATCCAAGCAAAGAACACTGGGCAATAGTAAAATGGATACTTAGGTACTTAAAAGGCACCTCAGGTGTGTGCCTTAGGTATGGTGTTGGAAAACCCATGCTCGAAGGGTTTACCGACTCGGACATGTCGGGGGATGCAGACAAAAGTCGATCCACTTCGGGGTATGTAACGACCTATGCAGGGGGAGCAGTGTCGTGGTAGTAACGATTGCAGAAGTCTGTGGCTTTCTCGACCACGGAGGCAGAGTACATGGTAGCGGTAGAGGCTAGGAAAGAGCTAATCTGGATGAGAAATTTCCTCAGTGAGTTGGGGATGAAGCAAAGGGAGCTCTTGCTTCATTGTCACAACTAGAGCGCCATACATCTAGGAAACAAAGTTGCGTACCACTCCCGAACCAAGCACATACAGAGAAGGTATCACTAGTTGTGGGAGAAAGTGGAAGAAGAAGAGTTCACCCTTGTGAAGATCCATACTAATGACAATGGATCCGACATGCTCACAAAGAACCTACCAATGGATAGACTTTAGAGTCTGTAGGTAGAGGACAAGACTAACCGACTCCACCCATAGGAGTGAAGAGGGAGTTTGTTAGGAATATGTCCCTCCTATAGGAGCAGCCGACTAACTAGTTGAGCTGAGTGCCGACAGTCGAAGATAGGTGTGAAACTGTTTTTAGAATTCAAGCCATTGGACACTAAAAGAATATAAGGTATGGAGGATTCACATTTGGAGGACAAGGACATGAACTAACATCTCGTGGATAAGTCCAAATAAAAGCAATAAAGATGGAGAAAAGTTAAAAAGAGAAAAAGCAGACCACCAAAACGCAGTCAGAAACAAATGCTCATAACTCTCTCGTTTGACACCCAAATATCACGTGTAAATATGGGTTAGAAAGCTTATGACGAGAGCTATCCGTAGCTTTTTAAAACTCTAAATTTGGAGCATGGATGAGGGAGATATGACGATTAGAAGATCGTTGTGTCATAGCTAAGAATAGGAGATGGAAAAGCTCTAAAAAAAGCGTGGAAAAGAAAGCAAGCGAAACTTATCTACTAGAGGAGAACTTCATATAAAGCAAGAAGAGTGAGGTGGTGAGAGGGGGTTATTTTCTTGTGGTGTTTTTCTTACCTATTCATGTAGTGCGTTTTTCTAGTGATCAATTGATCCTTGTAGGCTTGAGTTTATGTATCTTCTTTCTCTTGTTTCTATGATCATCACTCCTTATTAATATATCTTTGTAGATTTGGGTTTCTAGATCTTCCTTCTCTCTCTTTTCTATCATCATCTCTCTTTTCATTTTGGCGCTCCAGGGAGGGCCGATCCTTTCCGTATAACGGGAGGAACGGTTGTCCACTAATTAATGGTTGGATCTACCGATTCATCATCAAACTAATGGCAAGATATGGAGTTCGCGATGCGACAGATCTACGAAGAGAACTTTTCCAATTGCGTATGGTTTCACCAATGTGCTACCTCGAGTATGAGAAGACGTTTTTGGATATATGGTCCACTTGGATTGGACTTGTTGGAGGTGTTGAAGATGTATACTTCAAGATGGAAAGATTCAAAGCAGGGCTAGATCCATATTTTCAATATGAAGTGCATATGAAGTACCCAAGGTCTTTCCATGATTTGCTTCGAGTATGTCAAAGTTATGATCAACAATTGAAGAAGTTGTTATTCGGTGAAGCATATGGAGTATCGATGTCATATACCATAAATCCAAGCTATAATGATTGTGGATCGGTCATGAGCCAACAACCAACATACTTGCAATGTCCGATTCAACAGGTTCCCTCATATCATTATTCTAATTTTTGGAGTTATAATGATGTCTATGAAGGTGATTCCAGAGACAATGAAAAAGAGGTGATGAATGTGGAGTCCCCCCATCTAGTTCATGAGGACAACCATGATATAAAGAATGATGATGTGAAAGACAAATCTAAGGAGATTGTTATGAGAAGCGATGTTATGGATGGTGATGCCAATGTACATCATGTTGAGGACATTATTGATACAACAAGCGATATGGTGGTTGATGATGAATATGTGCAAGATGAAATGGAAGATATAACAAAAAAAGTTGTTGATGGTGAAGTACCCACAAGGGAGTTGCAAGATGAAGAAGGTAACCTGGAAGTGATAGCTGGAGATTGGCTTTTGGAGATCAATGCATGTAAGGAAGCATTGGTAAGTGCCAAGTTGCAGTGTATGAAGGTGTTCGTGCATGATTTGTGTTTTGGATTTGCATTGAGTGGCAACAAAGTTATGTGGGCATCAACTCTTCAACAACAATTTGATCAAGAGCAAAGAGAATTACTTGTAATGCATGATTGGAGTATCATTAACTTATCACCATCAAAGGATCCACCACAACTAATCAAA
Source organism: Azolla caroliniana (assembly GCF_043228905.1). Lineage (NCBI taxonomy): Eukaryota > Viridiplantae > Streptophyta > Polypodiopsida > Salviniales > Salviniaceae > Azolla > Azolla caroliniana. The sequence goes on along the minus strand of NW_028230442.1, from coordinate 7,562,185 downwards.
TGTATAAAGGAGAAGGAATCATCTATCGACAATGGCAATCAAGAAGAGGAAAGCATAATAATTGATGAATCTTCATGGGATAGGGAAAACAAATCATTCCACATGGTGTCTAAGGAGGAAGAAGAAGTCACTGAAGAGAAAAGTATTATCACCCTAAAGGGGAAAAAGAAGATGATTTCAAACGATGTCCAAGGAGAAGAGGATCTAAGGTTTATTTCTCTTTTTTTTAAGTTTACAAAGTTATTCATAAATGACTATTCACAGATAAGAGTAGAAGGCATCAAACACCACATCAAGTTGGAGAATTTGAAGTTTGTCTCACTTATTGTGGTTGTTCCAAAGGAGAAAGACGTCAACTTCCAACCCTTGAATGATTCAACCAAACGAGATTTATTTTTGCTTCCTTTTCAAGATGAGATTCTAGATGAAATGGTCATACATACAAAACAAGGTAATCTGGAGAATGTGGTGTGCCAAGAAGAAAGTCATGTTGATGAAGCAAAGATCGACGTAATTCAAAATATGACAATTCTGACAAGTCTCGAAGCTTTGAAGGTATTTGTACAAAAGGTTCGCTCGCTCGAAAGACTTATTCATATGTTAACATGCTTACTTCTATCAAGAGTTATGTATCACATAGACCTACTTCTGTTTGGAAAGTTGATGAAGATATACTAATTGTTGTAACCTCTTTCTTTGTGTTGACAAGGAGAAAGTTGGTGATGGCAATTGTCAATGTGTATGTGTGTGTGTTTAGAAGTGTGAGGTTTTTCCTACCGACTAGCGGGGGTTTTACTCACATCATTTGTTTTTATTTATTTATTTATTATCTCCTTCTTTGTCTATAGCCATGAATAAGGCGAAGGAGAACCTTTAGTTTTATTAGTAGCTTAGGGTTCACCATAAATGGTTCACCAAGAAGCAAGGGGGAGGGCTAAATGTGAAACTGTTTTTAGAATTCAAGGTATTGAAGTCTACAAAAATATAAGGTATGGAGCATTCACATTTGGAGGACAAGGACATGAACTAACATCTCGTGGATAAGTCCAAATAAAAGCAATAAAGATGGAGAAAAGTTAAAAAGAGAAAAAGCAAACCACCAAAACGCAGTCAGAAACAAATGCTCATAACTCTCTCGTTTGACACCCAAATATCACGTGTAAATATGGGTTAGAAAGCTTATGACGAGAGCTATCCGTAGCTTTTTAAAACTCTAAATTTGGAGCATGGATGAGGGAGATATGACGATTAGAAGATCGTTGTGTCATAGCTAAGAATAGGAGATGGAAAAGCTCTAAAAAAAGCGTGGAAAAGAAAGCAAGCGAAACTTATCTACTAGAGGAGAACTTCATATAAAGCAAGAAGAGTGAGGTGGTGAGAGGGCGTGGTTTTCTTGTGGTGTTTTTCTTACCTATTCATGTAGTGCGTTTTTCTAGTGATCAATTGATCCTTGTAGGCTTGAGTTTATGTATCTTCTTTCTCTTGTTTCTATGATCATCACTCCTTATTAATATATCTTTGTAGATTTGGGTTTCTAGATCTTCCTTCTCTCTCTTTTCTATCATCATCTCTCTTTTCATTTTTGGGTTCTCTATCTTATTAGTAATATCACCTTGCAAGAAAAAGAACTCCCTTGAAAAATCCTACCGGACCCGATTTTTCAAAGAATTTTCCACTCAAATAGCTTGTCTCTTGGTACTTGGATCCCCCAACTTCTGGAATGCTCCAAATTCGACCTGAGCGTCTAGGTCGGGATCAATACCGGCAAAAACGTCTCTGAAGAGGGTTCTTGTTCTATGAACCAGAAGCCTAAAACGAGTGAATCGCTCCTGCAAGTCTTCTATGATGATAGAAAAGAGAGAGAAGGAAGATCTAGAAACCCAAATCTACAAAGATATATTAATAAGGAGTGATGATCATAGAAACAAGAGAAAGAAGATACATAAACTCAAGCCTACAAGGATCAATTGATCACTAGAAAAACGCGCTACATGAATAGGCAAGAAAAACATCACAAGAAAAAAAACTCCTTCTCACCACCTCACTCTTCTTGCTTTATATGAAGTTCTCCTCTAGTAGATAAGTTTCGCTTGCTTTCTTTTCCACGCTTTTTTTAGAGCTTTTCCATCTCCTATTCTTAGCTATGACACAACGATCTTCTAATCGTCATATCTCCCTCATCCATGCTCCAAATTTAGAGTTTTAAAAAGCTACGGATAGCTCTCGTCATAAGCTTTCTAACCCATATTTACACGTGATATTTGGGTGTCAAACGAGAGAGTTATGAGCATTTGTTTCTGACTGCGTTTTGGTGGTCTGCTTTTTCTCTTTTTAACTTTTCTCCATCTTTATTGCTTTTATTTGGACTTATCCACGAGATGTTAGTTCATGTCCTTGTCCTCCAAATGTGAATCCTCCATACCTTATATTCTTTTAGTGTCCAATGGCTTGAATTCTAAAAACAGTTTCACATTTAGCCCTCCCCCTTGCTTTTTGGTGAACCATTTATGGTGAACCCTAAGCTACTAATAAAACTAAAGGTTCTCCTTCGCCTTATTCATGGCTATAGACAAAGAAGGAGATAATAAATAAATAAATAAAAACAAATGATGTGAGTAAAACCCCCGCTAGTCGGTAGGAAAAACCTCACACTCCTAATACAAAATAAAATAAACCCTCCCTGGAGCGCCAAAATGAAAAGAGAGATGATGATAGAAAAGAGAGAGAAGGAAGATCTAGAAACCCAAATCTACAAAGATATATTAATAAGGAGTGATGATCATAGAAACAAGAGAAAGAAGATACATAAACTCAAGCCTACAAGGATCAATTGATCACTAGAAAAACGCGCTACATGAATAGGCAAGAAAAACATCACAAGAAAAAAAACTCCTTCTCACCACCTCACTCTTCTTGCTTTATATGAAGTTCTCCTCTAGTAGATAAGTTTCGCTTGCTTTCTTTTCCACGCTTTTTTTAGAGCTTTTCCATCTCCTATTCTTAGCTATGACACAACGATCTTCTAATCGTCATATCTCCCTCATCCATGCTCCAAATTTAGAGTTTTAAAAAGCTACGGATAGCTCTCGTCATAAGCTTTCTAACCCATATTTACACGTGATATTTGGGTGTCAAACGAGAGAGTTATGAGCATTTGTTTCTGACTGCGTTTTGGTGGTCTGCTTTTTCTCTTTTTAACTTTTCTCCATCTTTATTGCTTTTATTTGGACTTATCCACGAGATGTTAGTTCATGTCCTTGTCCTCCAAATGTGAATCCTCCATACCTTATATTCTTTTAGTGTCCAATGGCTTGAATTCTAAAAACAGTTTCACAATAGGGAAAGTCGACAGTAGGAGAGTCCAAGTCGAAAACATGAACAATTGGTTTGGCCGATCGGATGGTCGAAGATAAGGCCGACTAGTCGGGCCGACTGGACAATCAACACTGGAGTCAACTAGTCGGTTAAATAACTATTATTGTAATGATAGTAGTAGTGGCTACATTTGTAAATAGCCCATATAATGTATAAGTATAAATACACTTAGGGCAAACATCGTATATGAGTTGAACAAAATAGTGTGTGAGCCTCTATAGGGTAGCGCGACCGAGAAGAGACAGTGTGTGAGCGTGAGAGAGAGCGGCAACAAAGTTCAACGAACTTGCTAAGAACCCTAAGCGGGTTATCATCTGTGTGTATCAAAGAAGATTGTAATCGTTTCTGTACTCTCGTGTATAGTGGAATCTCTGTTCCCGTGTTTTTCCCCGTTTAGGGTTTCCATGTAAAACTGTATATTCATGTATTCGTTGTGTTTCTGTCTTTTTGTGATATTGTATATTCCACAGTCAGTCTTTCTCACGATTAGAAGGGAGTTAATCCCTTCAAAATGAAGGTGCATGCCGAATTGCCGGCATAGGAGACATGTTCCTCACGACGTCAACCGGGTGCAAGCTGTTACTAAAAGATGTCTGACACGTTCCGGAGGTTTGGTTGAACCTGATATCAACTAGTAGGTTGGATGACGAAGGTTACACGGGTAACATCCGGAACAGAGTCATGAAGTTTAGCAAAGGAAGCTTGATCGTGGCCCGAGCCTGGAAGATCAACACGATGTACTTGATGCATGCTCGTATATGCCGGGAAGAAGTGTACGTGGTATCTGATACTATCCGTGAGTTGTGGCACAAGAGGTTGTGCCACATGAGCCAAAAGGGAATGTAGAGACTTGCCGACGATAACCTCATTCTGGAGGTGAAAGACGTGTAGCTTGAGAAGTGCACCGATTGTTGGCTGGTACGCAAAACCGAACCTCTTTTCAAACCTGACCACCATCGAGACGGAATGCACCACTAGAACTTGTGCATACCAATGTATGCCAAGTGGACACGAAGTCACATGTTGGATCGTAGTACTTTGTGACGTTCATAGATGACCACAATCGGAAGTTGTGGGTTTCACTGCTGAAGACGAAGGATCAAGTACTATCCGTCTTCAAGGACTTCCACGCGAGAGTGGAAAGGGAAACCAAACGAAAGTTGAAGGCAATTCGAGCGGACAATGGAGGTGAATACCGGGGGAAGTTCGAGGAGTACTATCGGTCGAAGGGAATATGACTTGAATTCACCGTGCTGAAGACATCAGAGCTGAATGGATTGGCCGAAAGGATGAACTAGAATGTGATGGAGAGAGTTTGGAGCATGCTAGCACATGCTAAATTTTCCAAGAAGTTTTGGGTTGAGGCGTTGATGATGGCAACCTATGTGATAAACCAATCACCCTCAACACCATTGGAAGGAGACACACCACAGAGAGTATGAACCGGTAAAGACATGTCTTATCGACATCTAAAGGTGTTCGATTGTCTCACCCACGTGCATGTTGCAAAGGACAAGAGAGTGAAATTGGATCCTAAGTCCCGACCATGCATATTCCTTGGATACGACGATGATGAGTTTGGCTACCGGGTCTGGGACTTGGTCGACAAGAAGGTTTTCCGGAGTCGAGACAAGACCATTGCCAATTGGGAGTCGGAGAAGAAGATAGTGGACTCCGGGTCGACTGACAAAAATCAGTTGGAAGATGCAAGGACACATCCAGTTGGAAGTCGGATGTCAGCCAAAGACCATGATGAACCGGCCGGATTCGGACAAAAAACTGAATTGACTGAAGAAGAATCGGACAACAGAATCAGACAAGACCCCGAATCGGATTCGGATGAAGAACAGACGGAGGAACCGGTGATTGAGCACCAAGGAAGAAGATATCCCCTTAGGGAGAGAAGAAGATATCCCGAATGCAGAGCATGTGTTGTTGACCGACAAGGGGGAGATGGAAAACTTCGAAGAAGCAAAGAGAGACACCCACAACCACAAGTGGTTAAGTGGCATGTAGGATGAGATGGATTCCCTACATGAGAACCACACATATGAACTGACGGAGTTGCTGAAAGGAAAGAGGGCACTCTGGAATAAACGGGTGTACAAGCTAAAACTGGGAGACGCCAGAAATCCACCGAGGTACAAAGGTCGTTGTCGTGAAGATTTTCAATAACGATGAGAAAATCATGTGGAAAGGAGAAACCCGAGAAGGGTCCACTTTCGTGCATCTCTTACTGTTTTTTTTTCTCAGTGAGTTATCCCACATATATATGGAACTAATACGACTCTCTCTATATATATACTAACTTATCTCATATATATATATATATATATATATATGATTATGTATACATATATATGTGTGTATTCGTCCGAACTTCTATTCGGCCAACTTCCATTCGGTCGAATCCCATTTCCGCTTTACGGTCGATTTCGGCCAAACGAATCCCATTTCAGCTTCCTGATCGATTCTCCCGCAAGGAGGGACAATCCTACATAAACACAATTGACTTACCACCAAGCCAAGTCATTTCTTTTAAAGTTGTATTTTCCATTATATTCTTCACATGTAAATTCTCATACATGAGAGCTTCGATGAGTGGCATGGACATCATGCATCACATGTAAGCATGAGCGCCAAGTGGCAAACATGCATTGTATGCATGTCTTGCACCCTGACATGCATCATATGCATGGGGGCATCTATAAAAGAGGGGAATCAAGGAATTAATAAAAAAGAAGAAGAAGCTATCTACTGAATCAAGAAAACAATAATAAAATCTAGTTATCTTATTGGTGTCATAATTTATCTCTCAAAATTGAAGTCAAGAGTTCAATCTCTCTCTCTCTCTCTCAATCTGTCTCATAATTGGAATCTTTGTCTCTCAATCTATCTTAAATACTTTCCCGCTAAAGCTAGTACAAACTTCAAATCCTTCCGATCCAGGATCCTAGTGGTTCCACTTCATTTCACGAACACGCGAGGATTTCCGCGACACCGCATCGTGGTGAAGGGCTTCCAGCAGAAGAGAGGAGTGGACTTCGATGAGATCTTTGCCTCGGTAGTAAAGATGACATCCATCCGGACTGTGTTGAGCATAACAACAATTAGTTATCTTATTGGTGCCATATCTTGTCTCTCAAAATTGAAGTCAAGAGTTCAATCTCTCTCTCTCTCTCTCTCTCTCTCTCTCTCAATTTGTCTCATAATTGGAATCTCTGTCTCTCAATCTATCTTAAATACTTTCTTGCTAAAGCCAGTACAAACTTTGAATCCTTCCGATCCACGACCCTGGTGGTTCCGCTTCATTTCGCGAACATGCGAGGATTTCCTCGACACCGCATTGTGGTGAAGGGCATCCAACAGAAGAGAGGAGTGGACTTCGATGAGATCCTTGCCTCGGTTGTCTGGATTGGGTTGTCAAGAAATGGAAGGAGCACCTGGTATGCCGGTTGAAGAAGTCTTAGAGCTTATATGGTCTGAACCAAGCTCCCCAGCAATGGTACCGGAAGTTTGACTCCTTCATGATCGACCAAGGATACAACAAGACGTAGGCTGACCACTGCGTGTTCATGAAGAAATCCTCAACGAGTCGACTTCTTGATACTTCTGCTATATGTGGATGACATGTTGATCGTTGGACCGACCAGATCAAAATCAGAAATCCAAAGAAGGCCTTGAACCTAACCTTCTCAATGAAAGATCTAGGTCCGGCGAGATAGATATTGGGGATGCACATAGTCTGGAACCGGACGAAGAGGCCGTTCTAGTTGTCACAGGAGAAGTACGTGACAAAGATGCTTCAAAGGTTCATCGTGTCGGATGCTAAGTCGGTCGGGTTGACACTTCTGGCAAACTACAAGCTGTCCAAAGACAAAGGTAGAGAAGTCGGAGATGATGAAGATACCACATGCCTCTGTCGTCAGAAGTCTGATGTACACAATGGTGTGTACACGACTGGACATCGGGTATGCAATTGGAGTGATAAGCCGGTTTATGAGCAATCCGGGAAGGGACCATTGGGCATCAGTCAAGTAAATAGTCTAGTACTTAAAAGTCACCTCGAGCTTGTGCCTCCGATTCGGCTCAGGTAAACCCCAACTGGAAGGTTTTACGGATTCAGACATGTTGGCTGATGTAGATACCAGTCAGTCTACATCCGGATACGTTATGACATATGTAGGGGGAGTCGTATCGTGGCAGTTGAGGCTGCAAAAGTTCATTGCATTATCGACAACGGAAGCAGAGTACATGGCAATTGTGGAAGCCGGCAAAGAGGTAATCTGGATGATAGGAGAGCTAGGGATCCAACAGGAGGACTTCCAACTCTACTGCAATAGTCAAAGTGTCATCCACCTCACGAAGAACGCGGCCTACCATTCCCGGACCAAGCACATCCAGAGGAGATACCACTGGCTCCAGGAGAAAGTAGAAGATAAAGAGTTTTTGCTTACGAGAATCCACACGGAGGAGAACGGGTCGGACATGCTTACCAAGGTGTTGTTAGCAAAGAAGTTGGGCATATGCCGGAAACGGATCGGATTGACAAGACATCCCATGCCGGAGTGAAGGGGGATTTTGCTGGGAATTCAGTTCCTCTGGATGAGAACTGGACGAGCTGAAGGAAGGAACCGGATCGGATGGATCCGAAAGGAGTCCGGCCGGATCCGGTATGAACCAACAAATAGGAACATATTAGTAAATATGTTCAGACGTGACTGTTAAGGTCATGTTTATAAATAGTCCCAAAGTTATATAAGTATAAATATAACTAGGGCAACACTGTTATGTGATATATAGATTTTAGATCATCATTGTAGTTGTTATTGTAAAGAGAGACAGAGGGAGAAAGAAAGAAAGATATATTAACGTCTTCTAAGGCCAAATTTGGCCCATGAGACAATTGGTTTACAACAAAAATGGGATATTTAGCTATTCATCAAAAGTAAAAATAAAAATAGCATAAAATAAAAATAGAGCTTAATCTAAATAGTTCTAGTAAAATAACAAACATGTTCTACAATGAAATGGCTTTATACTAGGCCTAGTTTCATTTCCATCCAAGTCTCTCGAAAAGAAGTAGGAGGTCAAAGGGTTTCGATATGGATGTGGTCCGTGGTCCCAATGTAAAAGGTACCCCAACCATAGCTTCTAGTCGGCGTAGCTCATGTTCCCTTATCTTCTTAATCGTTTCTACTCCACGTCGAGTTGTTTTGAAGCCCAACATCCGAGGGCGTTTGGTTGTTCTTTGCATTTCTTCTTCCTCATGAGAGAGGCCTGGTGGCGTAAGTGTATCCACATTCATCGTCTCCCCTTGTTCCTAAAAAATTACACTAGTTACATGTTGATGAATATTAAAAGGGTTATGGTTAACACTTTGTAATTTTTTCTCCCTATGTTGTTTGAGCTCTAAGATATACCTACCTAGTCTCTTTATATCCGGGGTATCTAATAGTTTGGAGAGGGTGGGAGAGAGTGAGTGAGTGATACAGAAAGCTTTTCTGTTGTAACCGTTGGTTGGCGAAGATAGAGCTCGAGGTCGTTGCCTCCGAGTTTCCCATTGTACCTTTACTCTCATAGTGATAGTTAGAGTTTGTTGGCTCCTGTGGTTTTTCCCTATTAGGGTTTTCCACGTTAACATCCCGTGTCGTCTCATTTCTGGTTTCTGTTTCTTCCATTGTATGATTGACACTCGGTTGTGGCCGAGCACTATTCCGCACATATACAAGTGTCGATTAGACATTAAAGAGATTAGAAGCACTCTGCTTGAGGGATTGCTTAAAGATGCTAACTTCATGCAAATGGTTTCGATCAAAGACCTTACTATTGTGGGCCATCCAGATGGTCCAAAGTGCCCCAAATCTTGTCCATTGGAGAAAATAGGCATTGCTGGATAGGGTGTGCTAAATCTGTCCAAATAGCCAAAAGTGTTTCCCAAACCTTCGACCAAGAAATCTATGAGAAAGAGATACACTAAGTCTTTGTAAAAATGTTGTAGTGAATGAGCAAGTCCATAATAAGTGTGGGGTTGTTTCTGATCGTCCACCACATCGTGCATAATGTGGTGAGGCTACCGATCTCTTTTGAAGATTCGGCCTAGTCGGGAGCACACCCAATAGGCATCTCCATAAGAATGTATGTTGCATAAGTGGAATACCAAAGTTCTATAAGCTCGGAAGCCTGTTTTTCCACTTGGAGTGTGTTTTGTGTAGGTGCTACAATGCATTTGCATGTTCTTGAAACCTATACATTGAATGTATACTAATCTTATCCATTGGAATAACGATGTTGCCTTTTTGCAACATCCTATCCTGAATCTTGTGATCTCCATCTAGAAGGGGCATATGTACTAAGGAAAGTACCAATTCTATGACTTCATTCCATATAACTCGATGATGTGGCCCAAGACTATAATGACATGTCATGTCATTGAAGCCTAATAGACGACCTTGGTCATTTACCATATTGCAACAACATAGGATTTTTCCAAGATGATGATACCATCCCTTCTCAATGAATGATAGAATTTGTGTAGAGGGAGCAAATATTCATTAATTAGATGATAGGACAAAATAGTTTCTGGTTGCATGATTTTTAATGAAGAATCCTTCGATTTGAGCGTAACTTAGAATTTGTTTTGGTTCTATAGGCTTACTAGGAACAAGGCAACAAGAGATTTTAATCAATTATAAAGTTCTTGATTCACACCAAATTGAACAAGCAATCCATTAGGCTTGAATAGGATTGTTTCAATTGGAATGGTTTAATCTAGTTCCCTTTTTCTAGCTAAAAAATTGCCCATGTAGGACCAAGGAAAGAAAAAGGGTGATGTGGTCGAGGTCAACATAGTGATTTTGTAAAAGCTATACAATGCTATATGGAGTATGTACTTACTTGATAATGTTACAATCTCACAATTTGGTAACATTACACCACCTTGGCAACATCATATGACCATTCCATATCTTTCTTCTAATATAAACAATTCAGTAAACCAATGACTACATCCTAACAACTTACTTATAAAAGTGATAAAAAAATCTAGAAAGACTATAGCAATTGTTGATTCTAGCAACTTTTTTGTAAAAACTAGGTGTACAACTTACTTTTTTTGGAGGAAATATCCTTTGACAAGCTATAAATGCTCCACAATTCTCTTGATGATTGTTCTGTCTTTACTTGGAATGCTTGAGATTTGCAGTGCGATATGCCATCAAGGACATCATTTTGCTTGTGCTAACCATAATTGTTACCAAGTATCCTTCATCCAACTTTACATATATGACGATATGCCATCAAGGACATCATTTTGCTTGTGCTAACCATAATTGTTACCAAGTATCCTTCATCCAACTTTACATATATGACGCTATAACCATCCCTTATTGATGCACGATCCACTATAAAGTTATTGATGAGAAAACGGACATTCAATTTTGTACTTCTGAGATACAATACTTATATGTTCAATACTACGAGTTCAAATCAAAGTGACAAGATCCAAGAATATTTGAGCTAATGTCAATGATCTAGAACCATAAGCTCTATATCTAAGACAATGTTCAATAAAAAAATTGCAATACAAAATCAAATAAAAATTAACAATATCTCCATGCAATAGGTCTGATGAGATCTCAATAATAGATCGAGAATCACATGAACATGTATCTATTGAAAATTTTGATAAAAACAAAATCCATGACTTTGTAATAGTATGCATGATGATTAAGACAATGATTAAAACTCTTACGTATGTAAAGGACAAATGTTTTCTAACCACAAAAATTCAATGCCAATATATTTTGTCACAATCTATTGCAAATTAATTGACTGCTACATTTGAGTCCATAAGAAAGGGAACCATACACGGGAGCAATTATTTATTCTCATTTCTACGCCATCTCGTATGGGTTGGGTCCTTGCCTGAAGAAACAATAGTCATGAAGTAACAATATGGTGTCTCAAAAGCAAGAATGCTTTCCTCCCCTTAACAGATTGTTACCAAGCCACACACAAAGGACACTTGCTTGTGTTATTTACATGGTAAAAGTATCTATGATTCAAGGAATGCATGCTACCCTTAGAAATAACACAATTGTCGCTATATTGCCTTTAAAGTTAATTTCAATTCCTTGCAAATTGGACTTTGAAGGATATGAAGGAGTGGCTTGTCAAGAAAGTATCTAAACGAAATTTTATACTTGCATTTTATTGCTCAAATGTAACTTTAAATAGAATGACTTAAAACCAATAGAGGTTTCACCTTAAGATCCTTGGTTTGCTTTGTCGTTCCTTTTTCACAAACAATACACACAACTCTGAAATAGCTGAAGGATGAAAGGGATATGGCAATCCTCTCAATTCATGATCCTCTTCAATGGTATGCCATTTTATACATTTGCATTAATTCCGTTACCATCGTTAGGTTTCACATGAAGCACATCATGAGGAAGCTTCGCCTTCTAACCATGGGTGAGAGACAAATCCCCTCAACCCAAACAAGGCAAAAAAGAACACAACGCTACACAAAACAAAACGTCATCCATGTTTATGACAATATTGCATCAATGAAGTTTTTACAAGAACTCAAAACCCTAAAAGAGGTTTCCATCAAATGACGAGTACATTACAAGTCTAGGCTAAAACAAAGGCAACAAGAAACAATATATATATATATACTGCCATCTTCATCATCATTACAAAAACGGTGAGAAGAGATTTCTCTAATCATACTATTGTTCCACTGGAAGGTGTTCTTCCATTTCACGCCTTGTGCATTAGACTGGTGGTTTGGTCGTGTCAGCCTTTAGGTGTCCATTTTCACATGGAAGTGTCCACCAAGGAAACTGATGCACCATCAAGGCCATCTAGTAGATAGAACAAGCAGTGCTAGATGTACTAAATGAGAGTTCCCATGTGTGAACGTTGGCCATATTTACATTGGGTCAACGGGATACGAAAGTTTCGTATATTCGCATCGATCAAATTGTTTTTGATGAGCTTAAGCCAGATCGGATGACATTTGGAACATGAGGAGGTATCATGGCTCTGTCTTGGATTTCAATGATACCTTGGAGGGAGACGCTTCGATTTTTCTTTGTATTCCTTCATCTCCCGTACATACCTCTCCTTATCCTTCAGACCTTGCGCTTGATAGGGCTGTGCACACTCAACAAATACAAAGCCTTTTATGTTTTTTTCCAAGCAATTTTAATGTTTTAATAAAATAAAGAGCCTTTTCCATGTTTTTGTCATGTGTTTTTTCAAGGTCTATTTTAGTTTTTTTTTGTATGTTTTGTCGAAGTCTATTTGCATTGGTTCATTGTGGAAAGAAAGACAAAAAAAACTAAACCAGATTGGACAGTCTTTAGCGAAAGCTAACTCACATATTTCTCATCTTCTGAAAGCTTGTTCCAAAGCTCCCCAATCATCTTGCTAATAGCTCTATCTTTATCAGGCTGGACAGTCTTAAGCTTCGCACGTTGCTCTGCAAAGAAGAAATTGTATCCCGTCCGATTCTGTCGAGGCGCATTCGGATCTTTCCGGAACACTTCATTTTTCTTCCTTTTCCGACCAACCATAGTCATAGGTGTCAAATGGGACAAGTTTAAGTCCAGCCCGACACTTTGCATCATTCCAGGAACACAGGCATTTTGGGGGCCCGTGTTATTTGAGCTGACATGGTAGAGAACTCCCCTCATTTTGCGTGTTCCCACCATCACTGTTACTAAGTATCCATTCTCGAACTTCCCGTCTATGGCACCTGTAACCACTGTTCCAATTGAAGAGGCTGGATCCACTAGACAACAATGCAAAACAGACAGAAATCGGCATCTTTCAGATTGATGATGAGAAGTCAAGAAAATATGACAACCATCAGAATACCCTAACTTGTTGGGTAATTTTCTAAATAAACCAAGTTCTCAAAAATAACCAGAATTTTCCCCTGCAGTTGCAACAACTGCAGTAGAATACCCCTATGTTGTAGCAACTAAAAGGAAGAATACCCCTAGGTTTTCAAAAAAATTGCCAGACTACCCTTATGCGGTAACTCTGAATTATTTTCTCAAAATGATCAGATATCCCTCTCTATACAAGAGTTATGACTATATGGGGGGTATTATAATACAATTTAAAAACTCAGTATTTTGGTGCCTTTTTGCCTTAATTCTGAAATAAAACAAGAAAAAGTTGGGGAGTTCAACTTGCACCCGTGCTTTGGTTTGCTATAAGCCCCCATTAAGTGAAACATACAAAAAACCAAACAGATAACAAAGCAAACAAAACAGTGTCATATATATTAACCTCCGAGAGCTTGCGCTGAATCGATTATTCCATAACTTCTATACTTCATACTTTTGGTTTCACCTGCCACACTCTGTTGAGACGATTCCACATCCTTTTCCTTGGAATGACTGGGGCTCTCTGTGGAAAATGATCATTCACATACCCCACCAATAAACACTTTGTTTTATTTTTGGAATCTTGCTTTCTGAACATACATACACACATACATGCATAGACATACATACATACACACATGCACGCACAAACGTACATACAGAGACATACATACATAAAATTGGAGCATTTTTTGAAAAATGTTTCAAATAAAATTGCTCAATTTTTATCTGAACCCTAAACCCTAAACCCTAAGTCCTAAACCCCACATGATGGAAAGAATGATTTTACCAGGAGGTGGAATGATTTTGCCATTCACACCAAAAAAGTAAACTTGCTCGTAGTGATGAAGTGTGTCGACATAGGTTCTCCTCAGGACATGTGAGGGGGCCAAAACACTGGACTGAATTGCTCGAGCAATTTCTTTCCATTTCCTTTCTTTGGTCACCTAAAGTCGTGAAATTACGATTCAAGACATAAAAGGCTCAAAATCCATAAAATCCAAATATTATCATCAATCCCTCACTTTAGATATGTAAACCATCATCATCATCATCAATTTCTTATTCTAAAGATGTAACACATGTATCAACATAATCATCGATCTTTCATTCTAGATACATCATCATTGATCTCTCATCCTAGAAATAAAGAGTCCTATAACTTAGGCTTGTTACGGAGAATTAAGATAAAATAATAAGTTGTTTTTTATGAGATGATAAAATCTATGGGAATATTGGATTAATTAGCAATAAAAGGTTGTGTTGAAAAAAAACTTTACTTTTTCTAATCCACCGCAATCTGTGACTTCTTTGTACAATTTATGCAGATCCAGAACTTCCTCTCCAATCTTCGGAACCCTAAAACATACATGGCTTTCCTTATATAAACATCTTGCAAAGGGTATATTTCACGGATTCATCATGATATTCATACTATAAACAACTATTGATCATGATTGCTATTCTGAGGGTTTTATTATGATTGATAGAAACAATAATGCTTGAAGGTTTAACTGAATGGACGGACATGTAGGCTATTGATGAGAAATTTAATGCTGTAAGTTTAAACTTACTCCACTTGTAGACCAATGGCAGCATGTAGCTTTTGAAGTGTCTCTGTGAAAAGTTGTTGATCTGCAATAACGGTGGCATGGGTGGCAAGAGGAGCTGGATAAATTCGTTCTGAGTGATCATTTTCCACAAGTACTTGTTCTTGATTCGAAGATACAATATGATCAGGAAAAAGGGGTATCAATTTGTCTTGAAGACCTAATGATGCACCTTGGACAACAGAGGTTAGCAGATGACCTTTTAGGGAAGGATGCTTCAATGATTCTGATACCAGGAAAGGTGCTTGCGGATGGTCTTGAAGATCTATTGGATTCTTCGTCTTTGGTATTTCTGATGCTCCTTTGAAGTCAAAGGGTTTATTTGAAATAATGCTCTCACGAAAAAGAACATGGTTTTCGTCGCGGACCTCCACAGATTCTACATGTTGTCGAGGTGGGTTGAGAATAGATTCCGATGTTCTTTGCAAGGATTCAGCCTTTGTTTCATTAGACCTTGTGAGCATACATGTATCTGTTATACCCTTAAATGGAAGTGCTTGCATGAAGGCCGACTTGCGATGCTTGAAAGACCCTTGCAGTTGGGGCGGTGATGAAATCCTCTGCCTCTTCTTCTCTAGAGAAAGATGCAAACTTGAAGGAAGATGATCCAGAGTGGTTGTATCATGCCATGACAACTGATCTAGAGGTAGAGATGGTCTCGGAGCCTCGAGATGTGGTATCGGATTTTTGGGAGATGGTATCGGAGCCTTAGGAGATGTTACACCTTGTGACACTGTTGGAGAGTGAGCTTCTTGGAGTGGCCATGATGATGCCTCCTCTTCCTCCGAATGAAGAACACTTGCATATTGCCGATGATTTGGAGCTATTGGCATTACGGGGAGTTTTTCCATACAGGTTTGCATCAGAAACCCTGAAAGCTCCTCATTCTTCTGCTCCTGAGGCAAACCTGGGTTAATTCTAGGGGAATTAGGGTTGGTTTCATCCGCTCCTCCAAGACAAGTCAGACTACTTTTGGCCTGCTGCAAAAGGTCCACAGAACAAGATAGAGTTGAGACCGGAGTAAGCTCGGAAGTCGAGCCAAGAGACTTATCTTCTGAATGAGAGAGATTATGCACCGAGTTTTCTATGTACTCTGAAGAAGAGATTTGAATCATCAACTCCTTCTGCATAGAAAAGATCATCGGGGTCGGATGCTTCTCACATTTGGCAGTGTAAAGGCTCTCTTCAACTTTTGGATCTTCTTCAACTGCTTCATCATCTTTCTCTCTCTCTTTCTCTTTTAGGTTATGGCTTCCATCAAGATGAGACTCCTGCATATACATATTGGGTTGCTGAAGCGAAAGCGATGTTTCGATATCAACACATTTGCCACTATCACCAGGTATCAACATTTGACTGTTCAGGCCCACCAGCTCATTGGACATGGAAACTCCAGCCATAGGTGTGAAAGGAATCGGTCTGATACCCGCAGAAGAAGTGTGTGCAGAGAGGGATAAGAAAGTCTCAGGATCTTCTTCTTCATATCGTTCTAGGGACATGTTTTTCCTTTCAATCGAATTCGAAAGAAAATTTTTAACATATATAATATAAATGTTCCGTGATTGAAGATTTACTTACTCCACAGCCAAATTCCAAAAGAAAACAGACCTTAATAATTTGCCTTCCTTCTCTTTTCTGATCTTGAAGATACGATCGTCATATAGTCTGGATGAGAAAGAAAAGATATTTATGTATTAAATTCTTCTGCGCTTCATGATGTCGTAGCTCGCCATCGCAAAAAACAGAATGAAAAACACAAGTGGGTTTTGTTCTTCTTCTAGGCTTTAAACTGCCAAGGCCATAGCCAAAGATAGAGAGAAAAGAAGCGTGGGTTCTTTATTACTCTGCTTATTTCTTCTTCTAAGCTTCAGTATTGACATCAACATAGCATAGTTAAAAGTCAGAGACAATTTGGGTCCTTCTTATTTCTTCTTTTTTATGTTACTATTCTGAGCTTCAAGATGCCATAACCATTTGCCAATTTGGGTCTCTTCTTCTTCTTCTTCTTCTTCTTCTTCTAGAAACAGAGTAATGAGATTAGATTTTCTCTTCTTCTTCTTCTTCTTCTTCTTCTTCCAAAAACTTACTGAAAAGGATATGGCAGTTTTTCTTTCCTGTATATGAGATTTTTTTTGTTTTCCGATTGTTCTTATCTTCTTCTAGTAGAAACACTAAGTAATGAGATTATGTATGAGTATTCCTCTTCTTCTTGTTCTCGAAACAGAGTAAGGAAATTATGTATGAGTATTCCTCTTCTTCTTGTTCTCGAAACAGAGTAAGGAAATTATGTATTCTTCTTCTTCTTCTTCTTCTTCTTCTTCTTCTTCTTCTGGAAACAGAGTATTGAAGTCACAAATGTGAGTATTGGTTCTTCTTCTTCTAGAAACAGAGTAAGGAAATTATGTATAAGTTCTTCTTCTTCTTTTTATGGAAACAGAGTATTGAAGTCACAAATGTGAGTGTATTTCTTCTTCTTCTTCTTCTTCTAGAAACAGTGCAATGAAGTTAAATAAGCAATTTTTGCTTTTCCCTCTTCTTTTTCTTCTTCTTCTTCTTCTTCTCTTGTTGCATGTACTCAATCAGATCAGAGGGTTTATACAGACAGACAGAGAGAGAGAGAGAGAGAGATTGGGTAATGTCCCAGAATTAAAAAAAAGCAGAAAGCTTTTGATACTGATCAAGATGGATGTACATATACTTATAGAGAGACAGCCTTTTTTTTCCCTTCAAAGTTCACATACATACATATACATATTTTTAGCTGTCTATATATTTAAAATCTCCACACTCCATTTGGCTTCCTTCAATTCCAAAGACTCCATTCAATTCTATGCCATTTCCACTATCAAAATTTAAAATCTCAGAGATGCTTTTCTATTCTCCACCTATAAACTAAATTGCCCAAAACAGAAAAACAACATAAAAAAACAGAACCCAAATTGCCCAGAAGAACTTTCCAAATCAGTTGGGCATTTTGGTTGGGGGGGGGGGGGGGGGGGGTTGGATAGGCCCCCATTTTTTCACTCACAATGAGCATTTTTATTGAGTGGGCCAAAAACCCATCAATCCAGACAAGCAAGATTTTTGTCCGGCCCAACATGAATTTATTTCTCAATGCTTTCTCAGCTCCGAAGAGAAAATGTGAGCGTATCCATGGGATGAGAGATAACAGAGAAGTTCTTCTTGTCCACAAATCAATGGCACCCTAAACGTTTCCATGCGTGAAATGTGTGCATCCGAACATGTCCATGTGATGGATAACTCAAAAGTTATTGTCCACGAATCAATGCATCACAAGATAAAGCACTTCATAATTTATGTTGGTTTGCCATTGGCAAAGACAGTGACTGACTAACATAGTATGTTGTATATAGCCCAATGGAGTAGAGGAGAAATCGAACGTGGAGAATGTGGCAAAAGGAAAAGAATGTATGTACGTTAGAAAAGAAAAAGTTCAGTAGATTGGATGGGATTCAAATCACTCCATCGAATGCCACCTTGTACACTTTTTCGTGTATGATGTCTTTTTATTCTATTAGTAGCTGAAAACTTTAGATGTGCACCTTATTGGGAAGCTTGATAAGTTGGTATGTCACATGTCCATGTTTGAACTCATTAAAGCAAGAATTGATCGAATCATAATACTTTGACGAAAAAGTATTTAGTTTTGCTTTCATTGACATGCTCACGTACATATATGTATGTACTTTTCATTCACATTCCCATGAGATCTAAGTAGTGCTAGTTTCGAAGCGTAGTGATTTCCTTTATTCGAGAAGATACAGGAAAAGATATTTTAACCATTCCATAACACATTGTAAATGCTAGCTTTTTAAGGATGTATGTAGTGCAATGGTAAAATATGTGAGTTTCACCACCTTAAGGTGGTCAAGTCACATGGGTTTTTGATGTTTCGTAGGTTATAAGAATTATTCGTGTTTAATGATTGAGATCATGTGCATGCAAACATCATATTCTACTCATCACTTTCCACACAAGTCAATAGTTATACTAGAATTGTAATATTTCCAATGAAATTGCATTCCCCTGCTTATGGAGTGGCAACCAATGTATGCACATTGGTTTCCCACATAACAATTGATAGATTACTTCTTAAAACTCTTGACAATAAATTTTGAGAGAACAAAATAATTATTTCCATAATCATTCCTTGTTTGTCCTATTGTGGACTTATTGCATAATCTCATCAAAGTAAATGAAACAATTACATAGAAGAGTGATTTTTTACGCATTCTCTCCAGCTCACGATTACATGCCCATGTAGATAGTCTCAACTCTAGACTCTAATTAATGTCCATTTAACCTTTGTGCTTTTAGTCCTGTAATAATATGGACAAATAATCATTCAATGCAATTAAAGAGCTCATTATATCCTTTATTTTTGTGCAATTCAACATCAAGAATTCAACCATCATTTTTTTTTCCAAAATGAAGCTACTTTCCCATTAGTTAGGACGGATTATTACAATTCAACCATCATTTTGTTCTTGAGGTTGAAAACACATTCAAGGATAATAAAATGATTTTCAAACCTTAGAATTGACCTTCCAATAGATGTCTTTAGAAAGTGGGAAACTCTAACTATCATGAAATAAATGATGTGGTCTGAATAACCTTGTAAAATATATATGAAGTTTAAATCCTTGTATATTCTTACCTTGCCTAACAAGAAAATGTAGCAAGCAACAATTACCTATGGCCAATCCACATCTCTTTATAGTTGCTCCTAAATATAGATGGCCAATCACCATTCTTTGAATGAACCTTTGTTTAAAATGCTACTTCAGAATGCCAACTTTGATGGTTATTGGTAGTCACTTGCAAATTTTGAGTTCTACCCGCGCCAACATCAATCCAACAATGTTGTTCTTCCATACACATAGCAAAGGGAAGTTGCTTCAATGATATACTCTACAAAATTTGCCAAATTAACCCACGATTAGGGTCTGACCTCAACTACTCCGAAAATCTTTGAGATTGTGCATTGCAAACATCTTGAACCTCTATGATGCCCAACCGAAGGAAGCAATTAAACTTCGATCACAATCAATCTTTTCCATGCCAACATATGACGAATGAGGGTACACAAGATAATGCCCATTGTGAGGAATTGCACCGCTCTCCATTAGGTGGCAATAGTTTCTCAAATAAAGAGAGGACTTTCTACCTAGAGACTATTGAATGAAGAGCAAGGAATTTTAAGTAGAATACTTCCACTAAGCATTTGCTACCATTATCCCTTGATCGTAGTCCTTGCCTATGTTACAAATTCCCTTGAAATGAAATATTATAGAATAAATATCCATGATTGTGATGGGAAAGAAGTGTTGTAACAATGAAAATGGACAAGTAATTACATGCATATGCAAATTCAATAATGCGACACAACTAATCACTTAGGGGTTTGCTTCACAGTCTCAAACAATCCATGTGATTCTCACAAAATATAAATCAAAGAGAGTTGCAAGGATGAACGGAAAGCCTTTTTGGCCCATGTCAATGGTATATAATATGAACCGATGGGTTCAACAATACATTGCGCAACTCTAACTTGTACACGAAACAACAAAGATTGTGATTTCCACGCATAAATTTATCCCTCAATTTCACTTGCAATTCACTCACTTGACACTCATACCATAGAGTTCCAATAGATCCTTCAATATCGAAGAGCTTTTTCCAATCATTGACCCTTGCCATCCCAAACTTTCCAAATCCTTCTCAATACAAGAAATGATGCAAGACTTCCTCCAATTAATACGTAGCCCTGAATCCAAATCAAAACTAACGTATAACTTTAATTTGCTTCTAAAGATTTTCTATGTGAGGCTCTTAAAACATGAAAGAGGATTAGATAAAGCTTGTGCCACAAGTGAACATCTAGATGGAAAGTGTCAACCCACAATATCTCCATTATTTACATTCCTTGATAACATTTCCAAAATAGATTATCGGTAGCAATGACATGCTACAATGAATCATATATGCACTATCACAAGAAACCATACATGCATTTACTTCATCTAGCTAGGTCCAAGATGTCCAATTGATTTACAAGATGTCATGTTCAAGAATGTATGGATGCACACACAAAGTAAAAGAAAAATACAAGAGAACATTTTTACTCAACCATATTGGACCTCCACACAAAATGCAATACTAGTGAAACATAGATTATTACTCAGTTAGGAAAACAATTGAGAGCAGTTGACTAATGCCCATGCTTTGTGAGCATCTAATCATTCTCAACTTTGGTGTTGTATGCTGGAACTTGAATTGTTTGCAAAGCTATTGAAGGACACAATTGAGAGCAGTTGACTAATGCCCAAGCTTTCATGCCCCTGCTTCGTGAGCATCTAATCATTCTCAACTTTGGTGTTGTATGCTGGAACTTGAACAATTTGCAAAGCTATTCAAGGACACACTTCCTCTTGTCCTTCACTAATCTAAAAGTGTGTTATACTCACTAATTTAAGGGTGTGTTCCCACTCTCTTCCACATGCTTTATCCTACCAACCCTTAACAAGCTATTGAATGACACCTTTCTATTGTTTGTCGACACATCGTATCTTCTCATTCATTTTCATCCACTTTTATCCTACAATACTTGAATAATCCTACTATGGTATGCCCAAACAAGTCTCATGTGACAAGGGGGATGAGGTGAAAACTTATTATAAATTGATCAAACAAATTGCTATAATAGGTGGTATGAGTGAATGTGGCAATTGTGTGGAACAAGTAATCGTGAGTCATATCAATCCATCCTCAAATGTGTACCCTATCCATTGCGCCAACATGTAGAAAATTGCAATAAGTGATTCACGGACAACATTTTTGGCAACTTGAAAGTTGATCCTATTTTTGTAATAAAATAGAATGCCATACTCATTTAATAATAGCTTCATTGATCCTACAATGTCTGCATTTAGAAGCACACAATGCATCTTGTCTCAATTGACAATGTACAACTTCGAAAATGTCGTTAAGGGCTTTGTAATAGTCACTATCCCATATCCCATTTGTAACTAGTAGCATGTTGGTTTAACCCAACTAGCATCAAGGTGTGACCATAGACCATCAAAATGTTTCGCTAGTTCAATTCGTATGAGAAAAAAGCAAACACCTCGGGACTACACTTTCTAAAGAGATATCAATATCCAACATGAAACAATGTTATTACAATACTAAACAAAAACACTAAGAGCAATTTACAAAAAAGGACGATTCTAATGTGGAAGCCACCACCATAAAAGTGTGTATATATTATTGTCTAAACAAAAAACGCTCAGAGCATTTTACACAAAAAAGACGATTCTAATGGGGAATCCACCACCATAAGGCAATGTATAGTAAATATAATCTAGGTTCTTGCATTTTTCAACACTTCCGATAGCAAACTCCCAAAACCACTTTAATTGGCTGGCTCTAGTAGGTGATTGTGTTTTAACCAAAAAAAACACGATAAATTGATTCAATCTTCAAATTTTCCAAGGCATATGATATTAATGACCCGAACAACCACCCACTACATGCCCATAACATGCTTCACAACATGAAATGGACAACAATTACAGTTGTACCATGCTCTCAATGCGTCAAAACCCAAGTCTGGATGTGATGAACACCACATGGCTTTCGAAATTAAACAAAATTTGATGCACCACATGGCTTTCAGAATTCCTTAAGAGTGCACTTGCTGCAATGGCATAGACCAAAACAAAACAAAACAAAATTTGATGCACTACAATAGTTCTTGGAACTAGGTTAGCACTCAAATGTAGTTTTATAGCCGTTTTACTAATGCATTGCCCAATAGAACACAAATGAAAGAACAGAACCTCTGATGCATAAGCAGCCATTAAGGAGTTGTTTTTACATGTTCATACCAAATTCTGGGGATTGTTGTCCGGGTACAAGAGCAATGCCCCGGCCCCGACAGCACCGTGTTGGGAGTTCCCTGGTGAAGCTTCAAAAAGATTCAGGACATTCGGAGCGGAGTTATGGAAGAAGGAAGGCGGAGTGAAGTAAGGCGAGGCACGAAAGGCCTCCACCGAATCAATGATCTCCATTGCTGGTTGCCTCCCTGAATGCCGCCCATTTGAGGTCGGAAATGGCACATTCATTATCCGTATGGGCACCACATTTGGTCTCGAGTACCTATCTCTGTCAAATGGTGGTTCATTATCCGAAAATCTCCATGGATTCATGTTTACGCCCCCGTGGACAGACATCGCTTCACTCCTCGGTGAGACTTCTTCCCGAGGATTGTTGGAAACCAATAAAGGCGTGCATTCAGAGGAAGCTATAGACTCGTCTTTGATGACCTCTGACTTGCATATTGGACAAAATGCTCGCCAGTTCACGAGCCATGCATCAATACATGAGCAATGAAACCCTGGGAAAGAATAGAAAACATACATGAAAGACACCAATCAGCGACAATGAAAATGGAAAGCCACCAA
Organism: Azolla caroliniana; assembly: GCF_043228905.1. NCBI lineage: Eukaryota > Viridiplantae > Streptophyta > Polypodiopsida > Salviniales > Salviniaceae > Azolla > Azolla caroliniana. Next base: position 7,538,809 of record NW_028230442.1, on the reverse strand, counting down.
AATATACATCAGGTTAAGGCTATTCACCAGAATACCCCAAATTTTACAAAAATTACAGCTCTCCAGTAAAGAATTTACTGCTACACTGGTATTTTGGAAAATTTGGTGTATTTTGGTTCCAACAACATTTTTCCACTTACTGTGATTGCATGGCAATATCCTGAGCTTTGAGCCCTCCATATAATCCTCCAAGCAAATAACACAAGTATCAGCATTTTCAATGCCACCTTCACACTTATATTCATGTATCGGCAACACTTTTATGGCATCATAACTAATGCCAGCACATTCTTTGGATTCGCTATGATGCTGGCTCTGGCGGCTCCTCTGAACTAGGAAGTAGATAGCAAAAGCTGCTATGATACCAAGCAAGGAGATAAAGGAAATAACCATGACTAGCCAAGAAATATTCTCGTATGAAGATGGTAAAACACAACACTCTACGTTAGAGTCATTTGTGTGCTCTGCAAGTATTTCCCCAGCTATCTTCGACACAAACACTGCTGGTATCTTAATACCTCGTTTTCTCCCCGCCACTGGCAGAACAAAAATATAAACATATCAGGACATAGAAACTGGGAGATCTATGAGGTGGGTGTGGGTCTGTTAAATGAAAATTTTAAACAGTTTCTGTCTAGACTCCAGCTGTCTATGATGGCTGCTAACTACACACACACATACACAATTTAGCATTATTTGGAATGGCGGTCTTCAAAATGCCATCAGACAGCCTTATATAACACTATAACCCTAGGTTTATGAGGGAAGCTAGCACAATATGAAGTTGATAATTAGTTCGATGAACCATAAGATAAAACATTTTAATTGTTTTTTTCCTTTACTTCTATGAGGTATCAAATATCTTCACTCCCCTTCCCTGAATCTTCTTCAAATAGAAACCTACATTTATTATAAAGATTGCAATAAACGAGGATTGCAAGTATCTGGTGGTTTCTCACCAGAGACCAGAGGGAGGTTGATGATATTTTTGGTCCTTCACTTGTTCATGCTGATGTCCAAAAGCTGTAACTACATAGAATTGGACAGTCCATCTTATGTTCATATTTCTTTTCTAGTAGTACAAATAGTTCATTCAATTCTTTGGATACACATATGTGAGCAGCATAGCTATCGAGATTGTCTCCATCCAAATAACCCTCTGGCTTATTAGATACAAATTAACAATGGATCAATCTGCAAAACATAGCTATCAAGAATTGGCACATACTGAATATGGCAGCCAGGATACCTACTATATATCTTTATATATACATTCGGCCCTCGTCTATGTCTGAACTGGCCCATTAGAAGGCCATCTCGAGCTAATGAGCTGTTCGTAATGGCTCTTTTCACAGGCTTATTCTGGTAACACTCTTTCCTAGATAGCTCTCTCCACTACCCTCGTGTTTGGAAATTGGAAACCCATTCCATCGGCCATCCAAAAAGTGAGTAGAGATAGGAAACAGAGGATAGATTGTTATTCGTATACCCATTCAATTCAGAAATTTACATTGAATACCGGCTCATACTTACTCGTCGGAAGGGGGGAATTGTCTATGTTGTCGGCCACGATGATCACATCATAACCAGCATCTTGTGCATTCCGAACCTTCTCTTCAAAGGAGCAAAGCCCTCGCAACACGAGAACAATTTGCAAATTCACATGATGATCGCCCATCAATGATAAAGGAGCTTCTTTGTCATCATTGTATAGAGGCACACAGGCATTAGCTGGGATAGAATTATAAATAAAGCCACACAGGCCAGCACTTGGGATCTTAGGTGCTGCAAGTCAAATTTAATATGTTAGTCATTTGAATATAGATAAATAGATGGCTATGCCATAACAATATGCCGCAGTACATTGAAGTCACCATTGCACAGCACAAAGGAAACATTATTAAAGATGGCCCATGCCATACCCATAGCATATGCCACATACCATATGACAATACCAATATCCATTAAAAGGCATATCAGAAAAAAAAGAAGTTGAATATGACACAGTCATATCCGTAGCATATGAAATATAACATATATGACATACCCATAGCCACATGCCACATGAAGTAGCCAACCTAATAGCCATTAAACAGAGAAAAAGACAGTATGCAAGATACCATTTGGCTTAGTTATAGGGATAGCAATAGCCATAGTCGTTAAAAAATGCTATTTTTTTATATATCGGATGCTAATGACATACCCATACCCAAATTTATGGCGATGGCAGTTAAACGAACTGAAAATTAAAATTAGAAAAGATACAACATCATAGAGATAGCCATTATGCACACCAAAAAAGATGAAATATTACAAACGTGAGAACAAAAAAAGAAGAGGCTTTTAATCACTTACTAAAGGTTGCATCTGTTGATTCAAACACCAGGGAGTAGTTATCCTTCGTTAAGACAACAGTAGCTTGACATGACAGAGACAAGATACACAATCCTAACAGAAAGAGCGGTAAAAAAACAGGAGATGAAGGTTCCATATCTAATTAAACTTTGGGAGAGAGAGAGAGAGAGAGAGCGACAAAAGACCCAATACAAAGATATATTAGGGTTTTCCAGAAATGCGTATTACGGTCAAGAAGGAGAAAGAAAGAGAAAAACCCAAGAACCCAAATTCTGCGGCAGTAGGGGAGAGTAAAACCCTAACAGAAGCCAAACCCTAACCCTGTGCTAAGAATCCCTTCCTAAACAGGCCCGGGGGGGGGGGGGGGGATGATGGACGGCCACTTGTTGCTGATTTCTCGCAGACGGACACGTGAGGAGGAGGAGGAGGAGGAGGAACAGGACCCTCTCTCTGTCTCTGTCTCTGCCATTTCGGGAAAGAGAATATTTGGGAGGAACAGATAACTACTAAATTGGGAAAGAATTCAAGATTCCCTCCCCAAAAGATGCCCATTCTGCAAGTGCAAGCCATGGCCACCCATAATATAGGACACAGGACATAGACTAACAGGACACAGGACATAGACTAACAGACAAACACACACACACACACATACGGTGCTCCCGAAGGCCCATCCGATCCATCCATCCATCCATCCGCCCATCCCATATCTTCCACACCCTCCACGACAAATGAACATGTTGCCATGCAAGCTGGATAACGCTGACCTAATACAAACTTTCATTGCACGCGAAGGCATATGTAGTATTTATGTCCTTGTTGTACTTTTTCTTCTTTCCTTCCCTTTTGGTCTCTCTCCTTCTGCCACCATGAGTAGCACCAGCATCATCATCATCAATCCGTCGTTTTATTGCTGCTACTTGTGAAGATTGCTACCTCTCTCGTCCAAGGAGACAAAGCATCGATAGAAAGTAGGCCCCGTTCAGACCATTAGAGAAAGAGAGAGAGGGAGGGAGATTCTATTCTGGTCGTTGGAGGTCAAATATGATATATACGACAGAAAAAATGTTACATTTCACGTAATACATGTGAAAGTGCGTAACGACTCTCGATCTTCAAGAACTTTACTAGTGAATGTTGCAATCGAGTGTGCATATTGAGAGAGAGAGAGAGAGAGAGAGAGAGAGAGACCAGAAAGTCATGGGTTGACAACAACAATAAAAAAGACAGAGGAGAGGGAAGGAGAATACATGGGCTTTTATTGTTGGTTTATGGTAATGTTTGTTGCATAAACAATTATGCCAAGAAAGGATCTAGCTTTAATGAGGTGGTATCTAAATCCAATATATTTCGTTGAAACGCAAAAATCATGTGAACAATAGGAAAACATAATGAAAACATTTATGTGCATAAAAATTAGTACTCGTTCTCTAGGAAACTTTCAAAAAAGCATTTATCTTACCCTTTAATGCTTTGTCACGTTTTTCTTAATGTTGAGGTTGATCTGGATGCCCTTTTTTGAGGTATTGCCTCGATGAATCTCATACGATTATTGCATTTGTGAAGCAAACGTTGGTATGGTAAAAATGGTGTCTCACTTTTGTCGTTTTAGGCAAATTTGCATATAGTATTTTTATCTAGTAAAAGATATTGACCACTAGTTGGGGTTTCAACTACAAACCAAATGTACAATCAAATGCATTATTGGAAATGCTTATTCTTCACATCTAAAAGTGCACCTTATCCTCTCTATTCTCGTATAGCAAAGGAATAGACGTGAATACTAGCATGTATTTTTTAAACATGTAGAATGGATTCATATATAAGAATATTAGATCCAAATGAGATCAATACATTTGTTTTCTCATGGTTATCCATAAGGCATATTATATTTATATTTTATAATAAAGAAATGGGAAACACCTTTGTGGCCGTCCGCACGAAGAATATAATAAAATGTTTACCCTTATTTCTCTACAAATACTAAAGTGAAAACGATCTAAAACAACCATCCAATATCAAAGGAATATCTTTCCTAATACCCTACAAGGTAGGTTTTTGTTTAGATCCAAAGGTATATTAGCTCCTCATAAAGTTAAATTGTACATAGATATGAAACTAAGGTTTACTTGCAACAATATGAAGAGGACAAAAACACATACTCAAAATAGTATATCGTTAGCATGAGAAAATGCTAGTAAATTGGCATATCATATATCAATTTCTAATACTAGAGAATTTGTATATGTTGATTCATGAAGTTATTGATTGTGAACCCATAATTTTATCTTATTAAAAAACACAAATGTAAATATAATTTAGCACGATGGTGTAGCCTAGTGTCGTGATGTAGTTGAGAAGCACAAAAAGGTAGAAAAGAAGTAAAAGGCTAGAATGATAGCCCAAATTGCAAGAGCTATTCACTTTTAACAAAAGGCTTAAGGGTTCAATTGCCACCAAAGATGACTAGAGGGGAAAAGATCAAGCTACAATCGGCAAGAACAATAAGAGAGCATGCCCTATGATTGATTGTATTCAGTTTTGGCCAAACTATGCACCCATGCAAAAAGAAAACAAGAGTTATATATAAAAGAAAAGGCAAAGGTGAATACAAAAAGAAGATATAGAGGGAAAAGCCACTTGTTGAGATAAGAAAACTCATTTACCAAAAAATGAAACATGAAAAAAATGAAAAGAAAACTCATGTAAGGGCTTTAAAATGAGAGAGAGAGAGAGAGATCACTTTTGATTCGCAAAATTTGGGTGAGGAATATTATTGCAAACGTAAAAAGACTTCTTTTGTGGGATTTAACAATGTTAGAGAAGTCATGGAATCTCAACCATGAAGAAAGACAATTGTGCAAGTTGACATGTAATCATATTCGTCATCCGAATTGGTGTCCAAGGTGGGATTGAGTTTGTAGCATTTAGATCCCTAGAGTTCTAAAATTTGATGTTATTCATGGTGGTGTTTTTCTATGAAAAAAAAGAGAAGCCAGGAGAGAGTTGGCGTGGTCAAGAGAGTTTTCGTGTATGTTTCTAACCCAATATTCGTTTCCTTCATTCTTAGGCTTGTTTTGAAGCTTGACTTGAGAGCCTTCATGAAATCAATGCATGTCTCATTTTCTCATTTGGTACTTTCTGTAGAATGGTACGAGTAAAATCATTGCTCGGTTGTATGTAGGCTACAATCACTTGTGTTTCCTTCTTCAACAAAATTGCCTATAAGTGAGAACTCTCATATTTGTTACCATATGGATGTTAGTGTTGCTATGTATGTGGATGTGTCTCGGAATTCATTAAAGGACACATGCATGGTTAAGTCAAGCTAGTCCAAGAGACGATGGTAAAAAACAATCATGCATTAGAGTTGATAGTAATGATATGTCTTATGTTAATGTTATGCAACAAGATGATATTGACAGAGATGATAGTGTTATGAACATATACCATAACTCCAAACTTGTAATGAAGACTTCCTACCTTATTCCTATATTTCTTCTTTCTCATGTTCACTCCATGTAATGGAGCTAAGAATTTTCCCATTGTACTTCCACTCTCTTAAAACTTACTATTGCACACGAAATCTTAATATAATATTTACTTTGTTATTTTGTATAAATCCTTGTTTGAATATCTGGCACAAAGACTTCACCACAAGGATCACGTGGAATTCTGAGCTTGGGATACAAAGTTAATTGGATTTTGACGAAAGCAGCATAAAACAAGTCACCAAATCATGTCATCGGGAAACTTGTTATGTTGGTACAAAGCCTTCGTCACGAGGATCACAAGTGCTTGCGACTCTGAATAGTTTTGACTCTTTCTAGCCTTCAAGTCCAAAGAGCCTTTGAAGAGCTTTCAACTCTAGAGAGAGAGCCTTTGAATTTGAGGAGCCTTTGAGTCATCTCACTTGGAAACTTGAATCAACCCATCCTCTCCTGTTCAAGTTCCTGGTGATCCAAGTAAGATTTCACATGCACACATGTAACTTTGAGACAACGTCAACCATGATGAACCGTTGACTATGATGGAGCTTGTTCTCAAAAGAGCCCTCAAATTTGACCCATTTGAACATACTAGATTAGGACATATTTGTAATAAGGCCAAAGGGAAGTTGACCTAGTTAAATTATTATATAACTGACTTTGCAACCTTGTTGTGGTAGTCATCATTTTGTGTATTGTTACTTTTGGAATAATACAGTTACACCATTGTGTGTCTCTTTGGATCTCTGTCTCATTCTCTCACTCTGTCTCTTCTTGATCTCGTTGAGTTGTCACGGTTTGATTCATTTGGTTCATCTTGTCTTTGCCTTCATCAACTTGTATATCCCCATCGTATAGTGTTGTTTATGTTTTCACCACTGACGATTGTTTCCAACATCTTCCCTCCTAACCATGAGGGAATTATCACGACAACAAATTCAAGAGTTCTTTTGATCGATCTTTCAATCCTTGATGTATTCCAAGCTTTTGGTATTAATGTAAAGTTAACTTCATTTATCTACTATCTAATATTATTTTCTATCGAACAAGGATCGTGCGAATTTTTGATTCAAAGATCCAAGCTCGAAGAGCAAACTTATGTGAATTTGGAGCAAATTCTCCAAATAACATAATCTAGAATAAAACACTCGTCACGTTTACAAAGATCTCGCCTCAAGGGTCGTGAAGGAATTTTCAGATCTTTATTCCAACCACCGAGTGAGAACCTATGAGGACATGTAATACTTCGGACAGGGAAGAAACGTAAATTTTATGATACCCAATAAAGCTAGTATTTCTCAATTACTTGCAACACCTATATACTTGGATTGAAAATCTGAGGTTGATACAAACCACTTGAGATTATGTAAGAGGCTCAAGAGTTCTAGATTAAAAAAGGGGAGATCTACTTCCTCTAAAACTCAGAATCCTTAACTTTGAATAAAAAGATAGAGAAAAGAAGCATAAGCATTTTGCACTTCTTTTATATTTTGAGTTATTACAATTCTAGTCCTTTTTGAAGCCATTTGTTCCTTGCAAAGTGTCTATTGTTTCATCTTGTGGTACCTTTTTTGTAACACCACGACAACACAACTATAAGACGTCCAACTTCCCCCCCTCAACATACACAACCTCCAACACCCACCCGAACCTGCTCGTCACCAACCACCCAATCCCCCCATTACTTAATCTTCCTTGCCAACGACTTCCTCTCATCACAACCACAACCACAACCACCCGTAATACCCTCCTCCTACCGTAGACTCCTCTCATCAACCTCGCCTTGAACATCTTCCATTCTCGCCTGACTACCAACACCTTTTGACTATAGCCTACTTCCTCCTACTTCACCTATATTGGCTAGGGTTTATGGAAAAATAAGGAAAATGGGGAATAAAACAAAGCACCTCTAAAGTTTTTAAGCTGAATAGGCCACACCAATGTGAAAGGGGACAAGCCCTTTGTAAAAGCTAAAAAAGTCACAAAAAGTGACTTTTGGCATCTTCTTGATCCTTAGTTCTAAAGCCCCCTCTTGAGCTTAAGCTAAAGTTCTCTCTCTCTCTCTCTCTCTCTCTCATAAATAATGGCTTTCATTATGAAAGAAAAAAACACCATCATGACTAACTTACTACAAAGTATAGAACCCTTCTATCAAGGGATCTAAAGAATACTATGACACCAAACTCAATGCCACCCACCCTACACACCAATTCAAATAGTGAGTATAATGATATGTGACCTTGCAAAGTTCTCTCTCTTCTTGGTTGAGATTTCGTGACTTCTCTAGCACTGTCAATTCCCACAAAATAAGTCCTTTTAACTTTAGAACATATTTTCTCACTGCAACTAGAAATAAAAAATGAAGGCATTCCGCATATTCCAATTGAACCATAGCCCCCAATACCTCAAGAACTCAAAAATATTTTGAAAATGAGGCATCCGTTCATTGTTCTCCATATGTGCAAAAACCCAACTGAAGGAAGATAGACTTACTCCTGTTAGAGACATCCATGCTAAACTAATAAACCTCCAAATCATCCTTGCCATCGGGCATGAAATAAATCGATGCCTACTATGTTCCAATTCCACCGAACAAAAGAAAACACAATCCTTTAGTAATGCTTTTTTTTTTTTAATGCATCCCCTAATGGTAAAGCTCCAACCATAACTCTCCAAATAAATACCTTGGTTCGTAGCATCAATCGAGAACACCAACCTGCCTTGATCACATGAAACCACCAAGTAATGGGCTTATGAAAATCACATATCTTTATAACCCTTTCTTCCAACCACTTATGTTTGTCAATCAACTTGTGATAAGCAACATTGGTTGAGATCATAGTCAATCTCTTATTTCCAACAAACCTCCAATCAAGCTCTTGAGATCGCCTATCTAAATAAGGAATTGGCTCATGCGAAGATCGTATTTGTTGCAACTTATTCCAAATAAAGTTATAACCTTTTGGAATACGAAATATTGATCTTATTATTCGAAAAGCCATTAATCTTCTTTGTGAAACCAACATAATATCCTTAACTGTTACCAAACCTAATCTAGCCATCCAATTAAATTGAAGGTTAAGAATTTGTTTACCTTCCCACCTCAACAACCTTGATGTTGCCAAAACCTCCATTTGTAATGAATTGGCACATCCCCTTTCTTGTGGGGGATGCCATTCCACAAAATCCAACATACTTTGCCAAGATGTCAACAAATGATTAACTATCATAGACCCTGTACATTTGACATCCCTGTCAGAATTAATTACATTCCACAAATTCGCTTCAACCTTCATGTTTCCAAGCTTTATTCCGTTCTTCTCTATAAAGTATGCCACCATTTTTGTCCAAGGTTGTACACCTTCAAACATGAATCGAATGAAAGTAAATTGACGAGCCACCATATGCTCATATAGATTCAATATTGATGCCCCACCAAGATGCTTCGGAGTACAAACATGATCCCATGCCAACCATGACAAGGCACTTTTCCCTTTTCTTTTCCATAACAACATTTGCATCGAGCGTGACAACATGTCAAGAGCTTTCTTTGACCATGGGAGCAAAGGAAGATAATACGATACCATAGAGACCATAATCGATTGGACCACCTTAAGTCGTACATGAAAAGGCCAAAATTGAGACCTCCAATACATAAACTTATCCTCCAACCTTTTGGATACCCACTCAATAAGTTTCACATGAGAAACTTCCACCCCAATTGGATATCCAAGATGATGACAAATCATACCATGATGTACTATCCTTCCTGACCACCCCAACCCTAACACATCTTGTTCTTTACATGAAATGAGGACAGATTTATGTATATTAATTCTCAACCCTGAAGCATTTGAAAACAATTCCCACACATCTCTTGTCTTACTAATATTTTCCCGATTAGGTGCCAAAAACATAATATGGTCATCTGTGAGAGCTTGAACAATACATGGCTTCCCTGATGGAAACTTTAGTCCAAGCAATTCTTCCTCCATAACCATATTGTGTAACTTAACAAGAATAGGATGTGTCACAATAGTGAATAGTAAAGGACTTACCAGGCATCCTTGTCTAACTGACCTCTAAATAGAAATCAGTTGTGTTACTCCTCCATTAAACATCACACGTGAAACCGAACCCTCCCCTAATGTGTATATCAACTTAGACATACGATCACCAAAACCCATATGAGAAATCAATTGATTTATAAATGATCAATCCACATTATTATAGGCTTTCTCGATATCCAATTGTAGCAACACTAATTCTTGTTTAGATTCCTTTGCATAGTCAATTGCCATTTGAACATTTAAAATATTATGTAAAATGTCTCTTTTTGCTAAAAGGTAAAACCTTATGCAACCTATTGGCCATCACTTTTGCAAAAATCTTGTACATTCCCCCCATCAATGAAATAGGCCTCCATTGAGCAAAGGAAGATGGAGAAAGCACCTTCGGCAAAAGCTTGATCAAACCAATCTTCCAAGAATGAGGCATTTCCCCTGATGTCCACACCTTCTAAAATAAAACCGTAAAAGGCCCCTTTAACTTAATCACATATTTCTTAAAGAGTTCATGTGTTAATCCATCCCACCCAGGACTCTTATCATTAACAAGATGTGACATGACATGTTCCACCTCATCCTCTGAAATATTAGCATCTAATGATTGTGCCACATCATGCGATACATGATTTTTCACTCCATTAAAAAATACATCTCTATCCTTTTTAACATTATCATCGATACACACTTGTACATCCAACAATTGTGTATAATATTCTATGCATTTCTTCACAATTTCTTGAGGATTGGAACACATGATACCATTTTCCTCTAATCTTACCACATTATGTCGTGCATGTGATTCATGAAGGTCATGAAAAAACTTATGTGATTGACAATTAGCATCATCCACTTCTTGTCTTAGACGATGTAGTCTAGCATGTTGATAATTTTTTGCCGTTAGGTCATGCATCGTAGAAATTAATACCTCTTGATATCCCATCAACTCTACATCCGTTGGCTAATAAGTTAACAATGAATTGCATTTATCAAGAAAATTAACTAGGAGACTTAATTTCTTTCTCCTTTTAAAAGCATGGTGAATTCCATAATATCTAGTTAACCTCTGAACATTTGCAACAAATACTTCCCACGCTTCATACCCATCAAATTGAACATGATAGGCAAATGCATCAATCAATTGACACATATAGGCATGGAAGACCTCATGATCCAAAAATGATGAATTAAAAATCAACTGTGGTTTTCCTAGAAACTCATGAAGACCTTTAATTGAGTGGTGATTCAACTCAAAAATTAATGGGAAATGATTTGATATAATTGACCTATAAGACAGTGAAATATCCAAAATCTCTGGTAAAAAACCTTCGGTATGTAGTACATACTTTCGATCCAACCTACTTCAAGTATCCTTATATTGAACCAATTGAAAGGTATAACCAGGTTCATCTCCCTTGATCCATTTCCATACATCCCTTAACATGACTTCAGTCTCAAAATCTCCCCATTCTTGAGCCTCTGGTCCATCCATAATAGAGTGGATAGATGTTGATTGATCTATCTCACAACAAACATTAAAATCTCCCATCAATAAACCCGATCTACCATTATCCTTTGAAGAATTTGGAGATACTGACTCAACCATGCATGCATCCTTTGAAGAATTTGGAGACTCATCCATATTCATGAAAACACTACGATCCATATGACAAGAAATAGGAGAGAGCTCGCTTACAAGTAATTGTGTTGGAGAAGGAATCAAAGCAAGCGATCATGAGACGCATGCAATCGAATGGAATTTTTACTTGTAACGTTATACCAAGACCACCAAATGATACGTGCAGATACTCTTTAGAAAGCTCTATCCGCAGGCTTCGAAACGAGCTAAAGAACAAAGGAAATGGACACTGTAGCAAGAAGATACATCAAAATTAGTGTTTGTCCTTCTCCAACATCTCCGAACTTTGCATTTCTCTCTCTCTCTCTCTCTCTCTCTCTCTCTCTCTCTCTCTCTCTCTCTCTCTCTTGGTGAAAACACACAATTATATTAATAAATGTGTGTAAAAAACACTACTTACAACGGGTGTGACCATGAAGTATGGTCACCCACTAACTACACTACACTACATGGGTAATGGAACATGTTGAATTGCCAATATGCAAGACGAACATTCCACTGAGGAAAGGATTTCCACTTGCTCCAATAAAGAAAATTGTCACATTAGTACTCCCTTCAACTTTCATAGATATGCTTTCACTCCATGTCTACCATCGAATACAAAAGTATTGCGCATATTCCAATTATGACGCAATCCCCAATATCTCAAAAATAGAAAAACAATCTCCATCTCTGACTTTGGGTCCACCGGTGTAAATTGTGCAAACACCCATTGTCTAGGTGTCAAATAACATTGTGATAAAACTTGCCAAATTTGAGAAACATAGCTCCAAATCTGAGAAGCAATCGGGCATTGTATAAATCGATGAGTACTATCTTCCATTTGAACAGTGCAAAAAAAGCAATTACACATTGCTAGTCCACGACGCTTTAGAGCTAATCCCAAAGGCAATCCTCCAATCAAAACTCTCCAAATGAAGACCTTTGCTACAAGTGGCCATTTAGAATGCCAACTACGTTGTAAGATTTGCCACCACCCCTGATCAGATTTGTGTAATCTCCATTCTTCTTCAGCCTTAGATGATAACCATCCAAGAGACTCAATAGAGCAATGATACAAAAGATTAGTAGTCACTTGTAACAACGATGTTTGACCCTTTAAACACCAATCAATCCACGATTGTTCTCCTGTTTGTAGAGGTAAGGAACCTTGCATCAATGGAATATTTCGTAGTTGTTGCCAAATAAACCCATAATTAGGCGGAATGCGTAATAATTGTCGTGCTTCAACAAACTCCAAAATTCTTTGAGATGGAGCCTCAACTATATCTCCCACCTCTTTGATCCCCAAACGAAACAAATGATTAAATTGAGAGCGTTATCTCTCCTTTCCTGACCAACATAATAACCGAGAAGACACAAGTAACTCTTTTTGCAAAGAATTACTATGCTCTCTACTAGATGATGGTTTCCATACACATAACAAGAGTGCTTCTTGCCATGAGGTCACCAAGTGTTGAACACATGTAGAGCCTGGAATCCTAAGTGAAATACAACCATTTAGTAATTGCTATCATGAAGCCTTAATTGTTTTCCTCCCATGTGTTAAACCCTTGTTCTCAATGAAATATTGAACAATAGATATCCATCGTTGTGAGTTTGAACAAGCGCTTAGGAGTTGCTAGATGATTCCATGCAACCCAAGTGATTCCCATCTTATCCCTTTTCTTCCACAACAAATATCGAAGAGGTTGCAAAATAGAATGCAAAGCCTTCTTTGTCCATGGCAGCAATGACAAGTAATATAATATCATAGGTTCCATAATACATTGTACAACCTTCAAATGTACATGAAATGGCCAAGATTGTGATTTCCAATACATGAACTTATCCCTCAACTTACTAGACATCCATTCAATCAATTGACCATTTGTAACATTCATTCCTAATGGATAGCCCAAGTGTCGAAAAATAGAGCCTTTCTTCACCATGGATCCTTGTCATCCTAAACATTCCAAATCCCTTTCAGTACATGATATGAGACTAGACTTCCTCCAATTAATATGTAATCCGAAAGCCAATGCAAATTGGTTCCATACAAGCATCCCCTTCTCAAGATTCTCTCATGAGGCTTGTAGAAACATGTAAGAATCATTAGCCAAAGCTTGTGCAACTAGTTGCCCTCCAGACGGAAGGTGTAAACCCACAATATCACCATTTGTTGCAAGCCTTGATAGCATCACTAACAAGGGATGAGTAACAATAGCAAACAACAACGGGCTAATAGGGCATCCTTGACGAACGAATCTTGTAAGGGCAATATCTGATGTAACTCCTCCATTAAGCATGAATCGAGACACCGCATCTTGTCCTAATAAAAATATGAGGTGAAACATACAAGGTCCAAAGCCCATTGTATGCATTAACCCAGAAACAAAGGATCAATTAACATGATCATAAGCTTTCTCCAAATCTAATTGCACCATAATCAATTCTTGATGAGTGTTTGGAGCATAATCCATGGCCATTTGAACATTCAACACATTATGCAATATATTCCTACCTGCAATAAAACCATATTGGGCGGGATGTATCAACTTTGGCAAATACTTTTGTAATCTATTTGCCAAGACCTTTGTAAATATCTTATACAACCCCCCCATCAAAGAAATAGGTCTCCATTGATGAAATGAGTTTGGAGATGCCACCTTTGGAACAAATTTAATTAGACCAACCTTTCAAGCTTGAGGCATACAACCAGAATCCCAAGAATGTTGAAACATTAAAGTTAAGGGCCCCTTTAAAATGTGTGAATATCGCTTAAAAACTTCATTTGTCAAGCCATCCCAACCAGGGCTCTTACCACTAAGAAGATGCCTTAAAATTGTGTCCACCTCATCCTCAGTGAAATCCTCCCAATTCATGACTAATGAGGTCATCCACAATACATCCACATCATAAAACTCATGACGTGCTCTACTCACCTCATTTGTCATTAACAATTGTGGGTTGTTGAGAATCAAGCTCAACTTGGTCTAGTGTGTGAACTCACCTTGAGAGTGAATAGACACTCCAAAGGTCAAGAGTCACCATTAAGTCACCACTCTGTATTCTAGCATTTAGTATGATTCATAGAATCATATTCTATGACACATAACTATCAGAAACTACTGTCACGGACACACCAAGTACGGACTAAGACGGAGCACGGATGATGAGGCTACGATAAAGCGATGACGGAATGACACAAGAGCATAAAGATAGAGATGAAGATTAAGGAGACAAGATTGGGCGAAATGAGAATACTAGATTGATATGTCCATGACTGGCGTTGTTCACCTTGAAGGAATTCACCTTGAATTCCTTCAAGGTGAACTCAACTATTTATACTAAGTGCCATGCATACTTGTTGCACGCATGTGATACAATAGAGTATGTAGGCAATAGGTACGCATGCATGTGCCAAGTGTTAATAATACAAGGGAGAAATTATGCACATGATGCTAGCTAAAACCTACAATGAGGAAGTATATACATGATTATATGCTAGATGTGTGGTTAACACATAACACACGATTATAACATGGTCATGCAAGAGTCGAATCTTGACAACTACACGCTCTCGATGAACAACGCTCGGCCACAACCGAGCTTAGAATCAAACACAGAAAACGGGCAATGAATGCATGACACAATGGAGAGAAGAGTACACAGGATGTTTACGTGGAAAAACCCAAACACGGGAAAAACAACGGCAGTCCACTAACTGCTAACTATCACTATGTAACAATATACAATAGATGAACACAGAGGCAACGACCTCTTGTTCACTATCTTCACCACAGGAGGCGGTTATAACAGACATACGAACTCTTCGTCTCTTTCTTTCTCTCTCTCTCTCTCTCTGTACACTATTGCGCTCTAATCTTGCACCAACAAGAATGACAACAACCATATACTAATTTTGTCGTAAGTCATATTTATACTAATATGACTTTTTGGCTATTTACAAATATAGCCTCGATGGACTCTCAGAAAACATATTTACAAATATGTCCCTTCATCCGGTGAGCACTTCTCACCGGGCCTTCAACCATCCGGCTCTTGCCGGGTACTCGTCATCCGGTTCTCACCGGGTCTTCCGTTGCCGAGTACTCGTCATCCGGTTCTCACCGGGTCTTCCGTAGCCGGGTACTCGTCATCCGGTTCTCACCGGGTCTTCCGTAGCCGGGTACTCGTCATCCGGTTTCGGCCTCAGCCTATCGGCCTCGACCAAGTTTCCTCATCAGTACTGTTCTTCTCACTTCCCATCCGGAGGGACCTGTTTCCTAACAATAACTTATGAGCTTTCACATTCCCCATGCTCCATGAGTCTTGTAGTTAATGAAGAGAGAGGGAGACTATATAAAGCACCCTCCTCCCACCTTGTATGTTGTTGTGTCTTTCCCCTTTGTTAATATACTTAACCTTGCGTATACTCTGTGTGTGTGTGTGTGTCTCTCTCTCTCTCTCTCTCTCTCTCTCTCATACACACACACAGTTCACACCTATTCCGCTTCACAAGAATCCATCTCTTGATTCTTTACATGGTATCAAAGCGATTTGGTAGCTCGATCTAGCCCATTCGCCTCATCGTGATCGTGTGTTGTGCTCCACGCCGATGACCAAGAACCGGCTTATCGCTATCGTAGCTTCGCTACATAGCTCTCATTCGAAGAGAGAAGAAGAAGAAGAAGAATCGACATAATGAATACTCAAATGGGGAGCGCTCTCCCTACCGAGAAGTTGGATCGAAACAACTTCGCATCTTGGGAGTACAAGATGCACCAATACCTTGTCCGACAAGGCTATTGGAGCTACATCAAAGGAGCGCATGAAGACCGACCCGCCGAAGTGGCTCCTGGATACGCGACATGGGAGCAAGCCGCAAGCCGCGTGATGTATTGTTTGGCAACATGTGTTCATGACCACATGCTTGGTTACATTCGAGAAGCCAAGACGCTGAAGGAAGCATGGGAAAATCTACGAAAGATTTTCGCCGCCAACACGACCGCGAGGAAGCTTCAACTCCGGCAAGAGTTGAACAACATTCAACAAAGGGACATGTCCATCACGACATACACCTTGAAGATCAAGGAGCTTTGCGACTCTCTCGGCTCAATAAGCGTAGGTATAGATGATGATGAGATGGTGCAAATATGCCTTGGCAGCCTCGCACCACGGTTCGGCGCGATGCGAACCGTTGTTCTAGCATGGGAGAAATCTCCCTCCTTCTTCGAGCTCCAATCAATGCTATTGGTCAAAGAAAACCACGTGCGTACAAGGAGCAATGAGTCGAAAGGCCACATGCTCTACACGCACTCTAATGGAGGAAGAGGACGCGAACGAGCGAGAGGCCAATTCAGCCAAGGACAAGGCAGACAAGGTTCGACCTACGACAACAACTCCCAATTTCGGCCGCAAAACGGAGGCCAACGAGGAACCTTCGCAAGAAGGGGGAGCTTCCACTCCGGCCCGAGCCGTCAAAACGCAACCGAATGCAGATATTGCGGAAAGCTCGGCCACCACGAAGAAGAGTGCCGAAAGAAGATGCGTGAATCGGCTTCTACAAGCCGACAACTCACGAATTACGCACACAAT
This sequence comes from Azolla caroliniana, assembly GCF_043228905.1. Classification (NCBI taxonomy): domain Eukaryota; kingdom Viridiplantae; phylum Streptophyta; class Polypodiopsida; order Salviniales; family Salviniaceae; genus Azolla; species Azolla caroliniana. The sequence continues at coordinate 7,521,683 of NW_028230442.1, read as the reverse complement.
TCTGACTACGAAGAGTATAGCGGAATGTACGGGAACAACTCCGACTACGAAGATCGTGGTGGAATGTATGCACGCAACTCCGACCGTGGCAGAATGTTCATGATGAAACATAGAGCAAACCCTATGTCGGCCTCTACCTCAACTAGTGCCTCCGGTCCGGAAGACGTATGGTTCGTCGATTCCGGTGCCTCGAACCATATGACATCGCATCAAAAATGGTTCCGAGAACTTCGAGAGCCGGACCGACCCGGCTATGTCGAAACCAGAGACGACACTACGCACTCGATTCGGCCCATCGGCAATGTTCCGTTTGGAAAAGAAGGTATGCAAAATTACATTAAAAATGTCTTGCATGTACCGACCATTACAAAGAATTTGGTCTCCGTCGGCCAAATTGTAGAGCAAGGGATGCAAGTTCGATTTAATCAAGGCAATTGCTTCATTGAAAAAGAGGGCCGACTCATCGCACGTGGACGAAGAGAGGGCCGAATGTTCATTCTCGACTCACACGAGATGAAATGCGTCATGTTCGCAAAGGTCATGAAAGTTGACTCCGACATAGAGTTATGGCACAAGCGGATTGGCCATATAAATCTCCAAAAGCTCAAAGCAATGAAATCGAAAGGAGTTGTCATCGGACTCCCAACATTCAAAGAGAAGGAGATTGAAGGTGTATGTGAAGCGTGCCAATTCGGCAAGCAACACCGACACCCATTCCCGAAAGAGCGGAACGTGAGCAAAGGTCTACTCGACGTAGTCCATTTCGACGTATGGGGACCGACGCAGACGGCTACATTCGGCGAATGCCGATATTACGTGCTCTTCATCGACAACTTCTCCAGGCACACTTGGATCTACCCGATGCAGCAAAAGAGCGAAGTGTTTGGACACTTCCAAACTTTCAAGAATGAAGTCGAGAAAGCCACGGGCCGACATGTACGTTGTCTTCGATCGGATGGCGGCAAGGAGTACTTCTCGGACGACTTCACGGCGTATCTCCGAAAGGAAGGAATTCGGCGAGAATTTACTTGCTGACACACTCCGCAACAAAACGGGGTAGCCGAGCACAAAAATCGGCACATCCTCGAAGTAGCGTGGGCCATGATGAACGAGAAGCATATGCCCAAGTCATATTGGGCCGAAGCTGCAAATACGGTCGTCTACCTAATGAACCGGTGTGCACAACATCCGGCGTGCACGAGGTCACTCCACACGAAAAATACTTCGGAAAGAAGCCAAACTTATCGCACATCCACATATTCGAAGCGATAGCGTACGTGCACATCCCCGACGAGAAGCGTCAAAAGCTTGACCCGAAGTCAGAGAAATGTATCCTCGTAGGATACTCATTGGAGCAAAAGGGGTACAAGTGCTACAACCCTTCAACTCGAAAATCTCGAGTAAGTCGAGACGTCGTTTTTTACGAGTCCGCATCCTGGTACGCACTTGAGACAACTCCGACTCCAACTCCGCTCGACCCGGAATTTGCCGAACAAGAGATCAAGGATGAAGATCGCCTTACGCGCATATTCGAAGAAAGTCCAATCACGACCCGATTGAGCGGACAACAAGAGCCTTTGAACGATCAAAGCAAATCATGACCTAGCCCGAAGATGGACAAAGGCAAGGTGAAAATGTCGGAATACGAAGACGATTGCTTCAACGACGATGAGTCGACTCACTCACTCGACAGTGAGTTCGGTGGTTTCAAGGTACCAATCGGAGCTAAGAAAGCCCTCATCTCTGCAAATGAAAAACTCTGCTGATCCACCTGTGAAAAGAACCATGTAAGCCGATTCAGCTACAACGATTATATGGCATACCATTACGCCTTTATGATGAAGGTAGCGACAATACGGGAGCCGGAAACCTTTTCGGAAGCCGCAAAGTGTTGGGATTACGATCCCTTCGGATGGGATGGTCGGATGTCGGAGATGAATGCCGACGAGCCCGGTTTCGGTTTCGGATCCGGATGATGAAGACCCCGGCTTCGGTGCCGGATGACGAATGTACCCGGAGAGCGATCCGGATGCAGGGACATATCCGTGAATATGTTCCCTATGGGCCCCTGAGGCTATAGTTGTAAATAGCCCCAAAGTCATATATGTATAAATATGACTTAGGGCAAACAGTTTTGTTGTTGCTATTCATTTTTCTGTTTTTCCACTCTAGAGGAGTGAAGAGAGAGCAGCCGAGAGAGAGAGAGAGAGATAGAGCGCGAGAGAGGAAGAGGACGACGCCTCTGTGTATTTCCGCCGCCTGTGGCGAGAACAGCGAGCTCAAGGTCGTCGCCTTGCAGCTCGCCATTGTATACTTCTCCTTGTATAGTGTTGGTTTGGAGTCTTGTACTCCCGTGGTTTTTCCCGTACAGGGTTTTCCACGATAAATCGTGTGTCCTCTCTATTTTTCGCATTTCCCATTTTCTGCAACAACGATTCGTGTGTTTCCTTGGTTGTGGCCGAGAGGTGAAGTTTGGAAAGTTTCGTTTATTTTCATCACAAAGGACCCGTGATGGATCGAAGCAATGAACGAGGAGATGCAGGCACTACGGAAGAATGAGACGTGAGATCTCGTTTCCACCTCACCACACAAAAAGGCGATCGGATGCAGATGGATCTACAAGGTGAAGTATAACGTCGATGGCTCCGTAAACCGCTACAAAACTCGACTCGTAGCGAAAGGATACGCTCAGACGCATGGAGTTGACTACGAGGAGACCTTTGCCCCGGTGGCAAAGATGACGACGGTGTCGTCAAAATCCGTCACTATGTGCGGATTGTGAGACGAAACCGCCGGGGTTCTGGACTAGAAGGATTTAGAGCAACATGTACAACAAAAGCAAGTTTTAAGCATAAGACAAGTGGGAGAGACAAATCATTAGTTTATTGCAAAAGAAAATCGATTCTTTATAATTTCAGAATTGTGTTACAATGGGTTGGGTATGGAAATGAGAGATTAATTTTTCAAAGAAAGGAGCCAACAACCATGCAAGGAGTGGTCCGATATGAATACGAGAGATAATTTTTTACCAGAAAGATCGAGTAAACAAAGCTAGGAGTTTGATATCAATATGTGAGATAATTTATTTCTCGAATCCGAGAGGGAAGAAGAAAGAAGGGGGGGAAAAAACTAGGACGGAAAAAAATGGGACATATATCGAGCTCCTCGTTGATGCTCCTCCCCAATATTACTTTGCATGCCCACTTTTAGTTGGATGGCTTCTATTTTTAGTTGCATGGCCTCTGCTTTTAGTTGCATGCTTCCATTTTTAGATGCATGCCTTTTACTTTTAGTTGCATGGCCTTGGCTTTTGGTTGCATGCGATTGTCCGTATGATTCGGCCAAATGACACAATCATTCATAAACTTTAGCCCGTGCACAATCCGTATGTGCGTCGCAACCAAACCGTAGACGCGTCCGCTCGCAAAAGTCCCGACCGTATAGTAGTGTAGGCATCCACACGCGCGCGCGTCCAACCTGCACCGTGTACGCATCCGCGTGCAAAAGTCTTGACCGCGCCGTAGTGTACGCATCCACGTTGTCGTAGTGTAGGTTGCACACTATGTGGAAATTATATTTTTGTCTCTCCGGATAGAGAATGGAGTGCTCGGTGAGAACCGGAAGAAAACGGCATACCGGCAAGAGGGAAAAACGGCATACCGGCAAGGAGGAAAACGGCATACCGGCAAGGAAGAAAACGGCATACCGGCAAGGAAGAGCCGGATAAAGAGACATAAATGTAAAAAGAAAGGAAATACTCACTACTGCGCAGGGCGTGATTCGAACTCTGCACCTCCACGTTGACAAACCCCAACCTTACCATTACATTAAATTCTCTTAAGTGTTCTAAATATAGATTTAATATGTATAAGACCTTTATTTATGCATACCTTTATTAAAAGGTAAATCGTGTATTTTTCTTAATATATGAAAAAGAAAAACGCGAGACACTAAAAATAACTCATGCACATCTAGCGTGCATGGGCCCTATACTTAGGAAATAAAAAAAGCATTACATGCACATTTAGTGTGCATGATCATATTAGAAAAAGCATGTAGCTATGCTTAGTCTCTCCCATCACTATATAAGGACGGGGAGCACATTGTAGTTGTTGTTGATTATTTGGATTAAGAATTAATCAATACAAAAATTATTCGTGGGATTCACGATTTATACATCTACTTCTCTCTTAACACCCTAAGTACCAATTAATATAGTATACTCGTGTGATTCACGAGTTTCTTATCTTTCTCTTTGCTATTTACTCATAATTAATCTCTATCTCACGAACTTCTTTCTCCTAGTCCAAGACCTCTGTGGTTCCCACCCGACTCACGCAACGATCCGGAGCCGAAAGGCACGACACAGTTGGTGAACCCGACGTGAAAACGGGCGGCAAGGAGATGGAGGCTCAACAAGCTAACAATATGATGGCGATGTTCGAACGGATGCTTCAAGAACAACGCACGATGTCGGAGATTTCGGCATCAGTAGAGCGGCTCGTGCAACGCAACGGGCAATTTAATGGTAAGGATGTGTCGCGATATTTGCAGGACTACAAGGCGGAGATGCTCCGGTGCCGGGCTTCGGAAGGACTGCAAGTGACATCCTTTAACCGGGTGGCGACCGACGGGCTTCAAGGGAGTATCCACGGGTTGCAACAACAAAATCCGACGTGGGAAGCATTCGAAGAGGCGTTAAAGACCACGTTTGCCATCGAGGACTCCTCCAAGGCAACGCGGAGGGGATTCGAGGATTGGGTGGAAACGTCAGGTAAGGGGTTGAAGGTCCTCGAAGTGTTTTCGACATTCGAAAGTCGGTTCGGGAGGTTGTCCGCGAGAGATCAAACTATACTTGCGCCGGACAAAGTCATCATGTTTTTGCGAGCTGTGGACGTCCGGGACCGGAAAGATCTCGGAGTGCTTCTTGAGGACGCGACCACCGAAAGCGGCCTCACCGAAACATGGGAAAGCGTGCGGGATATCGTCGCGCGGTACACGAAGAGGGGGCAATGGCTTGCCAACGAAGAAAAGAGGGTTTCGGAACCGATTCCGAAACCGAGAACGGGACTGGAAGACCATCAACCGAGGGCTCGGGAGATTACGGCCGAGAAGGGAGTCGACGCGTCTACGGTGGAGCAGCTGCTGAAGGAGATGGAGAATCTAAAGATCGCGATGGTGAAGAAGTCGGACGACCGCCCCACAAGCTCCAAATATACGGATCGACGGTGCATATGGTGCGATAGCGCCGAACACGATCGGAGGGATTGCGACGACCATAAGGAGGCGCTACGACGGGATCTCATCTACTACGAGGGAAACCGGGTTCATTCGATGGACTCTCGGAAGCCACTCCGACCGAACTTCCGGAAAGGCGGCATGAAGAAGGTGCTCGAGGAGGAGTTAGCGGCAAGAAGCAACTATGCGACAACCGCGGGAATATGTGTCGGGGAGTCAACGGGAGCGAAGGCGTCTTTCTGGCCGGAGGTGCTAGGAAACACCGAGAAAACCGACTCCAACGATATCCGAAACACCGCGGAAGGCGTCCGGGAAGCTACGGGATGGGAGTGCCCTGTCGACAAGAATAGCATATACGCCCTGTGTCAATTACATGAGGTGTATGTGGACGAGAAACGACGGCGCACGGAGGATGCGGCCGGACCATCGAAGATACCGGAAAGCTGGAACTCCGGAGGTAAGGGAAAAGAAAAGGCGACTCCGGCATTCAAGCTCGCCTCGGACATAGAACAACAAACCGACTTGAAAAGAGTGTTCGAGGAAAGAATCTTGGATAGCCGGGTAGATTTTTCGCTGCGAGAACTACTCGGAATAGCGAAGAAGGAGTTTCACGATCTTCTCGTGGATCTCGTGAAAAGAAAGAGACAAAGTACGGAGGAAAATGCTCCAAGGGTGAATGCAAATACCGTTTCAATGAACGACACCGAAGTGGAAGGCGAAATCCCGAACTCCCACTATACAAGGCCACACTGGGCACGTGCGACTACGGAGACTCCGGTCCGAATCGGCAACATCAAAGAACCCGTGCTAGCATTGATTGATCACAGATCGGAGATCAACTTGATGTCCAAGGAGTTCTACCGAAAGGGGAAGTGGCCTATAAACACCAACCATGGATGGAAGATTCGGGCAGCCACGAAAACGACAGAAGACCTATTTGCGGCTTGTCCGGATGTGACGGTAAAGATCGGGGATGTCGAAATTGACCAAAATTTCTTTGTGCAGGATGAGGTTTCACATTCTGTCATCCTCGGCCAACCCTTTATCACGGCTTCACGGATGGAGACGAAGGTGCTCGATAGTGGTGCGGCTTTTGCGCGAATTCGGAGCCAAAACGGAGGGAAATCCGTCCAATTCCTAACGGTGCCGGCAAATCACGAAAGGAACAAGAGGGAACTCTTGTCCCAAGTGAGAATGGATTTTTAAAGCGGACTGTTGCGGAGTGGGGAAGTGATAGTCCGAGAAGCCCTGATACCCCACACAGGAAGAAACCTCTCGGAGCAAAACAAGTACGAATCGGCCCGGATGGGGCATCTACGTACACGGCCGTAACCAGAGGAATGAAGAAACAATACCGACAAGTGGAGGATAAGTTACGGTCGGCATCAATAATAAAAGAAGACGAAGAAATCGTGGGAGTGATCGAGGAAGTGTTCTATGGGAATACACTGCAACGGCTTGAAGAGCTTGCGGAAGATAAAAGCCAAGGGAACCGGGTAGTCCCGGTGGAATCGGTCGAGATGTACGAGATCGTTGCGAAAATGGGGCCGGATGCGCTCCGCAAAGAAGAAGCAATGGTAAGTACGAAATACAAGACCGTGGAGAAGAAGGTGAAACCGGCCGCGGGACCACTACCCGCCGATAGCGAACAAAAGAAGAAAGAAGTCTCGGGAGATCCGACACTTCGGAAGTCCGTGGATATCGGACATGCCTTCACAGATGAGACCCGGAAGAAACTTCGGATCGGTGGAGGTGGGTTCCTCTTACAAGAAGAAGAAAAACGGTTTCGAGAGATGTTGGAGCAACACGGCAAAGCATTCGCGTTCACATCGAGGGAGATCGGATGCATTGATCCAAAGATAGTGGAGCCGATGGTGATTTTCACGATTGATCATGTACCGTGGAACCTGAAGCCGATTCCGGTGCCACGGGCGCATATTCCGAAAGTCATCGACTTGCTCAAGGAGAAGGTGGCGATGGGGATTCTAGAGCCATCAAGTGCTCCGTACTCAAATCGATGGTTTACGGTTCCGAAGAAGAATGGGTCACTCCGATTCATCCAAGACTTGCAACCGGTGAACAAGGTCACGATCCGGAACTCGGGAGTCGGTCCGATAGTGGACGAATTCGCGGAAGCTTTTGCCGGACGTGCGATATACTCCATCGGGGACCTATACTCGGGGTATGACCAATTCCAACTAGCCGTGGAGAGCCGAGACATCACTACCATGCGGACACCGATAGGACTAGTTCGAATGTGCACACTACCACAAGGAGCGACAAACTCGGTTGCACATATGATGAACGCGATGAACAAGGTGCTTCGAGATTGCATCCCGGAGATAACGATGCCGTTTCTAGATGACATTCCGATGAAAGGATGCGCGGTGGAAGAAAAAGATGAGACTATGGATGATCGGGGATGCCGAAAGTTCGTGGTCGACCATATTCATGATTGCGAGAAAGTGTTGCGAAAGCTAGAAGATGTGCACCTAACACTTTCCGGGGAGAAATCGGCATTCGGTCAAGAAGAAATATTGGTGGTCGGACATCTATGTGGACCCTTCGGCCGAAGACCGTCACCAACAAAGATCGATGCGATTCAAGCTATGAAGGAAGTATGTGAGTCAACATCGGAAGTCCGAAGGTTTCTGGGTGCGTGTGCATTCTATCACATATGGATTCCGCACTATGCACATATAGCGGACCCGCTATATCACTTGTTGCGGAAAGGTAAGAAATTTGAGTGGAAACCGGAACACACTAAAGCCATGAGGAAACTCAAGAAGACACTATGGAGGGCGGAATCACTTAAGAAGCCAAGCTACGAGCGGCCAATCATAGTAACGGTTGATACAAGTCCAACCGGTATCGGGTGGGTCATCAATCAAGCCGACTCGGATGGTTCGCGGTATCCGATCCGATTTGGAGCAAAGGTCCTCAACGAAAGGCAACGCGGATATGCACAAGTCAAAAGAGAATTGTGGGGAGTCGTGTCGGCGATAAAATCGGATCGGGATTATTTGATCGGAGCTGAAGTGGTGATCGAGACGGATTGTCTTACGATACTCGGGATGATGCGGTGTTGTACGATACCGGATGTGGCTATGCTAAGGTGGATTGCATATGTCAAGTCACTTAATCCGGAGGTTCGACACATCTCGGGGAAGGACAACGCGGTAGCAGACATGTTATCGAGGGCGCGGTTTGAAGACGACATAAGCGAATCAGATAATGAAGAAGTTTCCGAAGACTACTTCACGTCAGAACACATATGCCGAGTGAACGTGATCCGAGAATTCCGGGAAGAAGAATACGAGGGGGAAACCTTGATGATCGGGAAGATGCTACAAGAGGTCGAGGATTCAACAAATGATAAAGAAAGGAGAGCCGAGATCCGAAGGAAGAAGAGGCAAGTCCAAAAGTTCTTCTTGGAAAACGGTTTAATATGGAGGACGCCGAAAAGACCGGATGGGATACCACTTCGAGTAGTCGGGACGAAAGAGCAACGAAACCGGATAATGTCCGAGTTCCACGAATCCGATTGGGCTGGACATCGAGGAACATGGGCAACTTTTGTGAAAATCAAGCAAAGATATTGGTGGAAGAACATGTATAAAGATGTCGCGGAGTTCACAGAAAGCTGCGAGAAATGCCAAGTCTACTCCGGGGTCCGACACCGAGATGAGCTGCATCCGACATTCTCACCGACAATCAACTTCAAGTGGATGGTCGACATTGTAGCTATGCCGACCGGGATTGGACAAAAGAAATACTTGGTGTTAGCTCGAGAAGATCTCACAAACCAAGTTGAAGGTCGAGCGCTTCGGAGGAAAACGTGTGCCGCGGTGTGCCAATTTCTTTTGGAAGAAGTGTTTTGTAGGTACGGCTGCGTAGGACAAGTGATTGCGGACCGGGGAGAACTCGACTCGGACAAAGCTAGGGGATTCTTCGCCAAACATGGAGTTCGGTTAACGTTGACAACGGCCTACAATCCGGAGGCCAACGGGAAGATCGAACGAGGACATAGTCCGATCGTGAAAGCACTTGCGAAGGCATGCGACGGAAGGGTGAAGGATTGACCACAAATGCTTCCGTATGCACTATGGGCGGATCGGACGACGCATAGCTCCGTGACCGGTTACATGCCGGCAGAACTCATGACCGGACAAGCACCGGTAATGCCAACGGAAACCGCAATCGCGACATGGACAATACTACCGTGGAAGGAAGAGATGAGCCGGGAAGATCTACTAGCGGTCCGGATACGACAACTGGAGGGAAGACCGAAAGATGTAGCGGAAGCATCACGTCGACAACAAGAAGCACGATTCCGGAACAAAAGCCGGTTCGACACAAAGCACCGACTACGACCGAGGAGGATTGAAGAAGGAGATTGGGTGATCATATATGATAGTAGCTTGGACCATCAACATACAACGATGCGGAAATTCGCGAAAAGGTGGTTCGGGCCGTACGAGGTTCGGAAGGTCTTCGACAACGGGACGTACCGACTGTCCGAGTTGGATGGAACAATACTACGAGTGCCTATAGCCGGGAAGCGGGTGAAGATTTTTAAGAAACGGACCGACGACAAACCTTATGTGATCCAAGTCGAGGCCGACAACGAGGAGCAATCGGACGAAGACCACAATGATGCGGGAAGCGAAGAAAGTGGATTACAACTCATAGTCGACATAAGGGGAGAATCGGAGGAAGCTTCGGATGAAGACGGATACGAAGAATCAAGAACTTCGGCACATACCGGAGGATGTGCGGGTTTGGAGGGGGCGAGTGTCGTAGTGTAGGTTGCACACTATGTGGAAATTATATTTTTGTCTCTCCGGATAGAGAATGGAGTGCTCGGTGAGAACCGGAAGAAAACGGCATACCGGCAAGAGGGAAAAACGGCATACCGGCAAGGAGGAAAACGGCATACCGGCAAGGAAGAAAACGGCATACCGGCAAGGAAGAGCCGGATAAAGAGACATAAATGTAAAAAGAAAGGAAATACTCACTACTGCGCAGGGCGTGATTCGAACTCTGCACCTCCACGTTGACAAATCCCAACCTTACCATTACATTAAATTCTCTTAAGTGTTCTAAATATAGATTTAATATGTATAAGACCTTTATTTATGCATACCTTTATTAAAAGGTAAATCGTGTATTTTTCTTAATATATGAAAAAGAAAAACGCGAGACACTAAAAATAACTCATGCACATCTAGCGTGCATGGGCCCTATACTTAGGAAATAAAAAAAGCATTACATGCACATTTAGTGTGCATGATCATATTAGAAAAAGCATGTAGCTATGCTTAGTCTCTCCCATCACTATATAAGGACGGGGAGCACATTGTAGTTGTTGTTGATTATTTGGATTAAGAATTAATCAATACAAAAATTATTCGTGGGATTCACGATTTATACATCTACTTCTCTCTTAACACCCTAAGTACCAATTAATATAGTATACTCGTGTGATTCACGAGTTTCTTATCTTTCTCTTTGCTATTTACTCATAATTAATCTCTATCTCACGAACTTCTTTCTCCTAGTCCAAGACCTCTGTGGTTCCCACCCGACTCACGCAACGATCCGGAGCCGAAAGGCACGACAACGTGTGCGCGTGTGTGCACACACGTGTCCGCGCGCTCGCGACCGCGTAGTAGTGTACGCATCCACACGCACGCGCGTCCAACCCGCACCGTGTACGCATCCGCGCGCAAAAGTCTCGACCGCGCCGTAGTGTACGCATCCACGCATGCGCGCGTGTGCACACACGCGTCCGCGCGCTCATCCGCACATACGCATCCGTCTGAAACTTGCACACGCGCGTACATTCGAAGACGTCCATGCACGGGTGTATCAGAAAATGTCCACGCAGCCATGCACACGCACGTACGCCCTAAACGTGCACACACGCGTCCGCGCGCTCGCGACCGCGTAGTAGTATACGCATCCACACGCGCGCGCGTCCAACCCGCACCGTGTACGCATCCGCGCGCAAAAGTCTCGACCGTGCCGTAGTGTACGCATCCACGCATGCGAGCGTAGTAGTGTACGCATCCACACGCGCGCGCGTCCAACCCGCACCGTGTACGCATCCGTGCGCAAAAGTCTCGACCGCGCCGTAGTGTACGCATCCACACATGCGCGCGTAGTAGTGTACGCATCCACACGCGCGCGCGTCCAACCCGCACCGTGTACGCATCCGCGCGCAAAAGTCTCGACCGCACCGTAGTGTACGCATCCACGCATGCGCGCGTGTGCACACGCGTCCGCGCACTCGTCCGCACATACGCATCCATCTGAAACTTGCACACGCGCGTACATCCGAAGACGTCCATGCACGGGTGCATTAGAAAACGTCCACGTAGCCATGCACACGCACGTACGCCCTAAACGTGCACACACGCGTCCGCGCGCTCGCGACCGCGTAGTAGTGTACGCATCCACACGCGCGCGCGTCCAACTCGCACCGTGTACACATCCACACGCAAAAGTCTTGACCGCACTGTAGTGTACGCATCCACACATGCACGCGTCCGCGCGCTCGTCCACACATACGCACCCGTCCGAAACTTGCACACACGCGTACATCCGAAGACGTCCATGCACGGGTGCATCAAAAAACGTCCACGCAACCATGCACACACACATACACCTAAAGCATGCATACCACATAATGTAGCCCAAGTCACCCTGAACATTCTATGCTCCACACATTGATAGAACAAATATGTTTTGGTTTCCCTTATATATTCTGGGTTCCAATGTTGTCCTATCTATGTGGGATATCTCACAATTTTGTCTTTTCTTTTCTTTTCTTCAAACTTCATACTCACATAACTTGATACTTGTTTATCCGTTTTATGCGTAGTAAAATATGCTATTAAGCTCTTGATATCTTTCCATATCCATATATTAAGCTAATCGTAAATAATTATTTTACTAGTTTTCATATCGTGTGTGAAAAACCACACGACAACGGTACGGACCGTAATTGCGCTTGCCGCGGCGAAAGGGTGGCACCTCCATCAAATGGACGTCAAGAACGCCTTTCTACAAGGCGAATTGGGAGAGGAGGTGTACATGATACAACCACCCGGCTTCAACTCGAGCACCCATCCGGAAGTTGTATGCCGACTCAAGAAACCACTCTACGGCCTCAAGCAAGCACCTTGTGCTTGACATTCAAAGATAATGCAATAACTTCATCAAATCGGCTTCCGTATGTCAAAATCGGACAACTCCCTCTACATAGGAAGTGATTCCGCAAGTCCGATCGTCATCATTTTATATGTGGATGACCTAGTAATTGGCGGTGAGCATCTCGTCGACATCAATAAGGTCAAATCCCTCCTCTCCGACAAGTTCGAGATGACGGACATGAAGGAGCTCCACTACTTCCTCCACATCGAGGTAATTCGGACTCCAGCCGGAATCATGATCTCTCAACAACACTACATCCTCAACTTGTTATACAAGTTCGGTATGGTTGAGTGCAAATCCGCCGCAACCCCACTCGATCACAATATTAAACTGGATGCAAACTCCGGCACCAATGCGCGTGAGCTGACTCAGTATCGGCAACTCATCGGGAGTCTCATCTACCTCACGATCACTCGACCCGATCTCAGTTATCCGATCGGTCTCCTTAGCCAATTCATGCAAACACCGCGTGATACTCACTTGGATTGCGCTAAGCGAGTTCTACGATACGTGAGTGGCACAATGGATTGTGGCATCCTCTACAAGACCGCGATTCCAATACGACTCGAGGGGTACACAGACGCCGATTGGGCCGGCTACAAAGCTGATAGAAGATCAACCTCCGGATTTGTTTTCTCCCTCGGCAGCAAAGCAATATCCTGGAGTAACAAGAAGCAGCCTAGCGTCGCTCTTTCGAGTACGGAGGCGAAATACAGGGGCGCAACCGTAGCTGCGTGTGAAGCCATATGGCTCAAGAGGATTTTGAAGGATCTGGGCGTACCCATCAAGGATCTGACCTCCCTTTACTACGACAACATGAGCAGTATCTATCTGGCTCAGAACCCGGTGTTCCACGCGCGGACAAAGCACATCGAAGTACATTATCACTTCATCTGAGAGCGCGTTCTAGCTAGCGATGTCGACCTACAGCACATTAGCACCAATCTTCAAACGACCGACATCTTCACTAAAGCCTTAGGAGCCGACAAGCTATGGCAATTCATGACCGATCTCGGATTGACGATCCCTGACCTGCCAAGCTTGAGGGGGAGTACTGAAGATACTACGCAATAACGTGTAGATTCCGCAACCACACAAAGCCGCGAAGAAAGACGCAAGCCGAAGCACAGACTTCGTAACTACGCACAACACAAGCTGGAAAATACGAATCGATGCGAGTCGACGCGGACTCCGGAACTGTTTGAAACCGACCCGACTTGAGCTTGAGGGGGCGTGTTGAGAATCAAGCTCAACTTGGTCTAGTGTCTGAACTCACCTTGAGAGTGAATAGACACTCCAACGGTCAAGAGTCACCATTAAGTCACCACTTTGTATTCTAGCATTTAGTATGAGTCATAGAATCATATTCTATGACACATAACTTATGAGCTTTCACATTCCCCATGCTCCATGAGTCTTGTAGTTAATGAAGAGAGAGGGTGACTATATAAAGCACCCTCCTCCCACCTTGTATGTTGTTGTGTTTTTCCCCTTTGTTAATATACTTAACCTTGCGTATACTCTGTCTCTCTCTCTCTCTCTCTCTCTCTCTCTCTCTCTCTCTCTCTCTCTCTATCTCATACACACACACACACAATTCACACCTATTCCGCTTCACAAGAATCCATCTCTTGATTCTTTACATGGGTCAATCAACTCCTTAAAGTAATGAACACGTATGTCAATTATTTTAGTAGGATCCACTATCCATTCATCACCTTGCTTCACATGTACCACATTAGATCGAGTATAAGTAGGATGTAACACTTGGAAAAACAAATGGAATTGACATTGATTATCTATGAGCCCATCCCTCAATTGTCGCATAACTATAACTTTGGCATTGCAACTAAGAAATAATACATGCAATTGACTTTGGATATCCAAAAGCTCCTCATCTAAAGGTGCACGTATCAATAATGCATTACACCTAGAGAGAACTTGTGAGAATTTTAGAAGACCTCTTCTTCGTTTTTCATTAGTTACTCCATACATATGATGAATGATCTTAATATTTTGTAATGTAATATCCCATGCTTTAACTCCTTTAAGATTCACTTCTTGTGAAAAATTTACCAAAATTTGCTCCATGAGAGAATCAAAGTGAGGTTGAAGCAAAAGAGAAGAGTTAAAGCGTAATGGAGGCTTTCCAAGTAAGGATTTATACATGTGAATTGCATGACCACAAATTTCCAAACAAATAGGAAAGTGATTTGAAGGTCCTACATCTTGTAAAACTGTCATACGAAGTGATGTCGGTAAAAAAGAATCATTGTGCATCACATACATTCTATCTAACCGACTCCATGTTGAGTGGATTAGAAGGTCAAACCTGGATCATTCCCATGCAACCATGTCCAAACATCCAACTTCAAAACCTCCATAGCTAATGAATCCCAAGCAAGTTGCTCAGGATCATCCATGATTGAATGTTCAGACGTAGATTGAGATGCATCAACACACATGTTAAAATCACCCATACGTTGAGTGGCTTGGTTAGGGGCATAAATCCCAACCACCCACACAACCTCGCCAAAAAAAGTGATTTCTAGAACCAAAAACCGACCATAAGGATCATTATGCACCACATGAGGAAAATACTTATCCCGCACGATTAATACCACACCTGAATAATGATTATTAAGATGTCTTGCATAGAATGATAAATATCCACGCAAATGAACTGTGGATCCTGCTAACTCATGACACTTATGCTCAACTGCACATAATATATCCCATTCTTTACTTAATAAAGTTTGCCATAATATATACTTCTTATGAGGAGAACATTCCCCTCTCACATTCCATGTTACCACTTTCATTTAGTCAACAATGTTATGGGTGCACTTGCTCCTTTAGAGCAACCAATGTCATGAAAGTAGTCAAATCATGTTCCAATGTAGCATATGGATTTTCATGCACCACATCCTTAGAGTTGTCTTTTCCATTATCCTTAAATTGTCTTTTCCAAGGAACTTTTTGAGGACCCTCCCTAGTTCCTGAATTACTTTTCCAAGTAGTCTCACGAGTAGTGGGCAAACTATTACGTTGCATATTCATTGATTTGCCCTTCGACTTGCCCTTAACCTGATGCCAATCCTTTTCAACAACAACATCATTACTAGTTCTATCCAACGGTTTTTTCCCCTTATCTATAACCACCAAATTTTGTTTTTCCATATCCATAGATTGAGTTCCCTTATTCTTAAGGCCCAAACCTTGAAGTGAAACCTCTTTATAACCTGCTCTAGATGATGTTCCTTCATCCATAACAACCACCATATCTAACACACCAACATCTCTCCCAACTCCTTCCTTACTATTCCCTTCATTAGGAATCTCTATAGTTGAAGGACAATGACAATGGCATTCTGCCATAAAGTGACCCCATTCACCACATCCAAAATAGTGACCTACAAATGTCTCCCATTTCAATTTAAAACAAAGTCTTTTCATTCTAGGTGTGTTCATACGCACCCATCCTGGCCTCTTACGACTTGTATCCCATAACACACAAAATCTGTACTTATTTGTAGCATTTGCATGTGGAGATACCAACATTTTACCCATTTAACTCATCAACTCTAGTGAAAGTGGCCATAAAAAAGCATGCTTACAATCCACTATTACCCAAACAGGGCATTCTTGTTTCAACAAAGCATGATAGTCCACAACAGGGGACTATTGCATTACATGCACCAATCGTTTATCAAAAAACACTGGAACTTTAGCCAACAGTGCACTTCGATGTTCCGGTGAACGAAACACTACATCATGAAACCCTCGTGGTCCTGCATATATATTTTCAACACAATTTGGTGACACAATTGTGTTCAACCATTGTTTAATCCAATTAATGTATGGGAGTTTCCCAGTAAAAAACAATATAACTACACAATCATAGAATACATCAAAAGATTGCAACACTACCTTAGCATCAACATCCACATCATGCACATCCTTATCATTGCATTCTTTCGCTGCATTTTCATTTTCTTCCGCAATATCAGACAATAAGGTATTGGCAATTCCCCATAAAGTATCCCAATTACAATTATCCTTATCAACCTCATCTACATGTATTACTTCGGCATATGTCGCTTTTTTCTCATTAATTTCCTCAATGCCCTTTAACCTCTTAGAGCTTCCAATGTCTTCCCTTTCACGATTACATTCAACCATCACATTAATCTTTTTTGGATCAATTGTTTCCATATCGATGTCCCCCACAATTTGAGAGGAATTCATGTTTATACCCATTATTCTTGATGTGATAGAAAGAAAGAAAGATATCGATGTCCTCCACAATTTGAGAGGAATTCATGTTTATATCCATTATTCTTGATGTGATAGAAAGAAAGAAAGATATCGATGTCCCCCACAATTTGAGAAGAATTCATGTTTATATCCATTATTCTTGATGTGATAGAAAGAAAGAAAGAAAGATATATTAACGTCTTCTAAGGCCAAATTTGGCCCATGAGACAAATGGTTTACAAAAAATGGGATATTTACTCATTCATCGAAAGTAAAAAATCAAAATAAGATAAAAAATAGTTCTAAAAAAAAAACATGTTCTACAATGAAAAGATGTTATACTAGGCCTAATTTCATTTCCATCCAAGTCTCTCGAAGGGTTGCGATATGGATGTGGCTCGTGGTCCCAATGTAAAAGGTACCCCAACCATAGCTTCTAGTCGACGTAGCTCACGTTCCCTTATCTTCTTAATCTTTTCTACTCCATGTCGACTTGTTTTGAAGCCCAACATCCGAGGGTGTTTGGTTGTTCTTTGTATTTCTGCTTTCTCAAGGGAGAGGCTGAGCGGTGTAAGTGTATCCACATTCATCGTCTCCCTTTGTTCTTGAAATATTACACTAGTTACATGTTGATGAATAGTAAATGGGTTATGATTAACACTTTGTAATTTATTCTCCCTATGTTGTTTTAGCTCTAAGATATACCTACCTAGTCTTTTTACACTCAGGGTATCTAATAGTTTGGAGAGGGTGGGAGAGGGTCCTAATATGTCTTGGTATTCCGCCTGTATCTCGGCATAAGTTGGGCACTTGCATGTGAAGTGATACTCATCCTCTATCTCTATGTGGCATAACCTACATAGCCTTTCCTCTCTAGGGACTCTATTAGCTCGACCATTCTCAATCTCAAGTTGGTGAGATGATATCCTAAGTTGTCCAATGGCCACCCTTAGTGCATTTGATAAGAATGTATCTAGATATCTTGGTCGTGTAATAAAACCTAACTTAGAGAAGTGCAAGAAGTGTTCCTTATAATACAACATTTTAGATGGGAGTGGCTCTCGTGGGGTGATCCATTTATATCGAGTGTAAATTTGCCATATTTCTTGGCATATCACTTTATTACGGTCTTCATGAGATATTAGAGTTTGATCAGTCCCATGGTTGTACTTAAGGGGAGGTAGGTTATTAATGTCTATGTCATTTGCAAGTAACCAACTCACCACAATGCTATACCAAGAGCTAGTATCTCCAGACGCATGTAGGGATCGGGATGCCTTAAAGGCTCGACGGGATATCCTATCTTGTGGTTGGCTATGTATCCGATGAATAAAAACTACCATTTGAAAGAGTGCTTCTACTAACATCGAGGGTAGACTAAACTCTGCTCTAATAATGTCATGCGGTATTGTCGATTTGTTTCGGAGTTGACGTGATAACATCGTCACCAAAGGTCTCTCTTATTGCGTCCACATGAAGGATGGTAGACCTAGGGCCCATACTACTGATGAATACATGAGGGAAGGGGTCACTAATGAGTCGAAGAGCCATCCCTTAGTTCGTGGCTCTTGAAAGTATGCCTGGTGGCATTGTCTCTCTAAGAGTGAGAGGGATGCATACCCTCTCGTTAGCCTATCTTTGGCTGCCTGGGTCATCGAGAATTTACCTAAGTGAGCACTAAAAGTGACTCCCAAGTATACATATGATCCCACTACCTCAACTAGTTTATGAGGGAGGGTTAGGTGACATTTACTCCTAACTCGGGACGATGTATGAAAGATAAGGACTTTAGTTTTCATTATATTCACTACCAGTCCTCGTTGTGTACAAAAGTCATCTAGGGCATTAAGATGCTTTTGTAGGTCGTGTTCCGACTCTGAGAGCAAGACAATGTCATATGCGTACAGTAAGAGACTAATTTGTGTATCCCCAATAACTACTCCCTTTCGAGCAATAAAATCAGTGATCTCATCAATGTAAATCCCAAAAGAGTCAGTGACAAGGGGCAACCCTGTTTTACACCAACGGTGCTACTGAAACAATCGGATAGGCCACCTGGGCATCATGCGCACCCAAAGACTTGCTCATATAAGGCATAAATGGCCCAGATCATGTCATTTGGTATCTCCAAGCTCTTAAGTCTATCAAACAACCTCTCCCTAGGAACCGTGTCAAAGGCTTTGCGGAAGTTCACAAAGCAACAATATAGTTTCTTCTTACGAGCCTTCGTCTGGTCAATTAAGCACCTAAGTGTGAAGATATGGTCAATAGTGGAGAAGGCTCGTCTAAAGCCAGCCTGCTCAGGTGTGCGAAGACTTAACGTTTCCATATAATCATTGAGCTCCGCTTCCATTACTGCACCATATAGTTTAGCGAGTGTATGACCTATCAAAATGGTCCTATATGTATTTGGGTCCATTGGGTCCCCTTCTTTATGTATAGGGGCCACTGTGTTCATGGCCCATTGTGGTGGAAAACCCTCAGCGAGGGCACGATTGAAGATTAGAGTGAGAAGGGGGGCTAGGCACTCTCAAGCATATATGATGTGCTCGGTTCGCAATCCTATGTGGTCCATGGATTTCCTATGTTGTAACTTTTTTATGACCTTCGTGACCCTAGAGGTCATGAAAAGTGTCCCCATGGTAGGTCAAGGTGTGGAAGGCATTGGAATGGGTGGTTGGTTGGGGACATGGTAGAGTCTCTCGATATATGTGTGCCAAATATTGGGATCCTCGATGGGTGTTTGTTGTCTCGGTTCCTGTAGTCTCTTCCATGCAAGGGCGTAGTCCCTACTCATGAACATATGGTAAAGTTCCCAATATTGAGATGCTTCCCAAGCTCGTCTTTTACGACGTGTCATCTTGCACATCTCTTTGCGAGCCTGTATTGAGGAAATAGTACCACTAAGTCGCGACACCTTAAGTTGTCTATACAACTCTCTACAATCCTCATTATACCACTTGTTTTGTGGCATAGACCCTATTCTACTATGATTGGAACCTTTCATGCATGGGAAGCTACTAGTTGTTGTTGAGTGAAGGATGTGTGTGAGTTCTGTAGTGAGGTTCTCTAAAGGCAAGGAAAAATCAAAAGAGGAGAGATGGGTTTGTACATGTCGAGAGTAGATGTCAGCGAGCTCATGCGTGAATTGTATTATGGTGTGATGGGTTGGCTGACGAGAGTTGGTGGCGTGGGAGATGTCACATTTTAGCTCAAAGTATAGGAAGCTATGGTCTGCACCAATGGGGCATGGGGCCACTCGAAAAGAGTTAACCATGTGGGTAGCTTCAGGGTGTCCTATTAGGTAATCAACTGTGCTTTCCCCTCCTCCATGTAGGAAACATGTGAGCTCTTCTGAGCCCGGCCACTTGGCTAAGCCATTATATATGATCATCTAGTGTCAGCTTCCAAGTTCAAGCTGATGATGGCCAAAGCTTGTGGCGTCTGCACCTTGATCTTTTGATGTACGTGTTATGCCTAAGGCTAAAGGGTCGACATTCACCATTAATAAGTTTCTATCCATCTGAAATATTGTGCATTGTCGGGATTGGGTTCTCGCATTAAAATCCCCTACAAGGAAGACTTCCCCTTGAGAAGAATATCGAATTATGTCATCCGATAAAGGTTCATATGGAGAAGGCCCATGTGGTGTTCCTTCATCAACTATACTCACCTCTCCAACCGTATTTTACCGGGATCCTTTCGGGGGGAAGTAACAAACGGCGATAAATATCACCTGATCCTTGCTAGTGAGGATTTTCACCCACATAAAATGGGCTTCTGGGTCTTTCTTTAGTATTTCTATCCTATTATGTATCTCTCTCCAAAATAATATCGCAACCCCTCCAGACCCTCTAGTAGTGTGTCGACGTGATGTTTGTCTAAAGACAGATTCCCAACAAAAACCGTCAACTCGTGGCAGTCCTCAATTTGGACTCTGATGTGTTTCTACTAAAAAAAGTATGTCAGATACCTTCAAAATGTCCTCTAGACGGCCAGGGTGTGTCCAAAGTGCAGTGTTACAATTCCATAAGGTCATTCGAAGTTTATTGTCTGTCACATGGGCCACACGCCGTCAATTGGTGGCGCGATCATTAATTATCACACGCCCGTCTCAATAAAAAGCACGATGCCCCTCTTTACGAGCTTGTATGACTCGTGGCATACAAGTTTTACGATGCTCCATTTGCATCTTGGTCAAGTCTTCATCGAGGTAGATAGGGTCTCCGCCCAATCCTCGAAGAATTTGTCTCTTTTTAAAAAAGGTGATCCTAGATTCTGAGTCCTTAAACTGAAGAACTAAAGCTCTTTTCCTAGTGGTGTCACATCCTACTCTCCAAGTTTTAGTGATTGGTAGGGCTTCGTACCCCAACATCTTCCCTAATGTTTGTGCATCTTCGTCGGGAGATGCCCCTTCCTTGAGCCCAGTAACTCTTATGTTTAAGCGTCGAGCTTGACGCATTTTTTCCTCCTTAAGGGTGGTGTTTACAATATTTTCATCCTTTAGTTCCTTTTTAATATTATGTTTTACTACATTAACCCACCCAGTTTTTGCTAATTCCATATCGCTTTTAACCTCTTCCTTAACCTTTTTTATCTCGTCCTTAATATCCTCTAAGGAAGATATTTCACCATCTTCCCTAGATGTCTCAAGGTCCTTAACTTGTTTTTAAAGGTTCACGTTGTCTTCCTTAAGTTTCGCTATTTCAGCAATAAGTAGTTCTTTTTCTTCCTTATCTTTTTGTTTTTGAGCTTCAATCTCTTTTGCCCATTTTTCCATTTTAACTAACCGGTTAAGGACATCTAAAAATTCTTCCTTACTTATAATTTCGTCGTGTGTTTCCTTATGGTTTTGTCAAGAAGTCATGTTGTAATTCAAAAGATAAAAGAAAGAAAAAGTCAAAAAGGACAGAAAAACTTAGCCGAGCATCGATGTGTTGCGTGCTAGGTACAAGTGTAGAAGCACATTTGTACTCTCTCGTCTACGCAACTGATGACGTCGTAAGAGGTGTAGGTGACAGCGACGGTTGACAACGGCAACTGTGCCATCAACCAAACAACGATGAAGGACAACAACGGCAAATGACGACGATGACGACGTCAGACTGTGACGGCGGCGGCTGCAGCGATAGTCGACAACGACAGACGGCAGTTGCAGGGATAGTCGACGACGACAGACGGCGGTTGCAGCGATAGTCGACGGCAGTTGCAGCGATAGTGATCCAAGATGAAAACAATTTTCCGTGAACAAGAAAGACAACCAAAACTCACACGATTGAAGAGGTCGAAGATGATGAATACAATCGAAGACCCGCAATGTGTGTTGAGTATGTGGATGCCAACAACACAAGATTCCTTATTTTAATCGCTGCTTCTCGCACAGACCACCAAATTTAACTTGCTATATCTCGTTATGAAACTCTAACCGAGGGCTTTCCAACGCCAATCTCTCTCTCTCTCTCTCAGAGGTGAAAATACACAATTATATTGATAAACGTGTGTAAAAAACACTACTTACAATGGGTGTGACAATAGAGTATGGTCACCCACTAACCACACTACATGGGTAGTGGAACATGTTGAATTGCCAATAGGCAAGACGAACACTCCACCAAGGAAAGAATCTCCACTTGCTCCAATAAAGAAAATTGCCACATTAGTACTCCTTTCAACTTTCGTAGATATGCTTTCACCCCATGTCTACCATCGAATACAAAAGTGTTGCGCATATTCCAATTATGACGCAATCCCCAATATCTTAGAAATAGAAAAACAATCTCCATCTCTGATTTTGGGTCAATCTCTCTCTCTCTCTCTCTCTCTCTCTCTCTCTCTCTCTCTCTCTCTCTCACTTGCTTCATGTTTAATGAATGATTAGTGTTAAACACTTCCAAGTTAATTACTAATCACTCTACCCAATGTATGTTTTGTGATTATTTAGTAATCGGCATGTGGTTAAAACTTTGTCATGAGCATTTATTTACTTATTGTGACATATTTAATGCTTAAGCTTCTGAAACGTTTTTACCATATTCTTACTAACATAGTCTTTGTGGAGAGGAAAGTGAGAGTTATGGAGTTAGAGTTTGTGATGCTAACGACTCAAGAACACTTGACAACTAGTCTCGCAGAGCTCACCACCAATGGGGTCGGTCTAAACCCCTCAACCAACTAAATTGACGTGGAGGCTAAACTCTAGCAACACGTAAACGTGCCTTCCGTGTAACACACCTAGAGCTAACACAACCCATCTATTGAACAATAAGGCAAAGTGTTGTTCAAACTTGATAGACAAACTCCACCATGAGGTAAAAATACCAATTTAGTAAAGGCCCACTTTGAGAACAAATGTAGATCACACATCATTCAAACAAGTAGGCAAATTTGAAACTTGTATTAAATGTATCATTTGCAATAAACTTATTACCATATCATCATCTCTCTGTAGCATAAATTGTGATGTGGCATCTACATTAAAGGTTACC
This sequence comes from Azolla caroliniana, assembly GCF_043228905.1. Classification (NCBI taxonomy): domain Eukaryota; kingdom Viridiplantae; phylum Streptophyta; class Polypodiopsida; order Salviniales; family Salviniaceae; genus Azolla; species Azolla caroliniana. Next base: position 7,498,485 of record NW_028230442.1, on the reverse strand, counting down.
ATGTAAAATGACATATTAAACATGAACACACTCTTTGTGTCGAAATCATCAAAGACCATGCAACCAGAAACGATGAGCAATTAATGTTGGTTACATACGTAATGGTTTAAAACACAAGAGTGGCAAATAGTTTATAGCTTGGAAATGAATAATTTATGTTATGCAAATAATTTCATCTTTCCAATAAATCATCAAATGAATCAAGTTTGGGGTTAACGACATGTGTTGATTGTAGCATGTTCAATTGAACTTTGTTTCCATTGTAAAAGAGATTAATGCTAAGCATGGTTGTTTACATACCCGTATTTAACATTTAAATACGTATAGTACCTCATCATTTGTATAGTACGTACTATACCTCAATGTTGTTCAGTCAAATATCATGTATATTTGTCCAATACATTATTTAATGTATTTATAAAAAAACAGGTATAATACGTATTTATAAAGTACTCCAACCGCTAGGTTGGAAGTTCAAGTCTCCCCACACCAACATACATGTGGTACCTAAAAAGGGTGGTTTGTGCTCGTAAGTGACGACGACGAAGATAGTGGCAACGATGCAGATGGTGACAGTGAAGGGCGGTTTGTGCCCGTAAGTGACGACGGCGAAGATAGTGACGGTTTCGACGATGAAGAAGGTAAAATGTAGCTTGTCTACAAGTTGCATGATGGAACGTGGTGCGAGTCTCATCATATCCTAGAGGTCATCCTGTGCATGTATTTCACTCGTACCATTCGGTACACCCCTTGATGGACTATGTACTGCTAATAAAACATGACTTCATGTGAGTTGTAGCCTTCGGGTGAGCCAAAGATAAAAAATACTAAAGTAGTATAAACAAATAAGAAAAAAAAATACGTATTTATAAAGAAAATGTAAGTAAAACCCTAATAAAAAGCAAAAGAAAAAAAAGATTTTAGTGAAAAAGAAGCCAAAGGAAAGAAGAAAGAAGAATAGAAGAGACGACGATGAAGAAGAAGAAGAAGAAGAAGAGAGAAAAGAAGACATGAACCTATCCTGAGTGTGATAATCGCAGAAGATAGAAGAAGAAGAAGAAGAAGAAGAAGAAGAAGAAGAAGAAAACGAAGAAAAGAGAAACCTATCATGAGTGTGATAATCGTAGACGATACCTCAATCTATGAAGGCATAATTGTAAATAATTACAATTTGAAGTAGAACATCGTGATACACACTTACACTGATTTATAGAATAAGGGAATCTCGACATCCATATTACTACAAGTATTTTAGGATGGGAAATATTCAAATGTCTGATATGCATTTTAGGATGTAGAACTATATTGTACATCACAAAATTGTGTAAACATAGATGTTTTTTACAATATTATAGATATTTTTTAGAAAGGTAAATAATTTTCAAATTCTAGAAGTATTTAACGTACTATACGTATTTTATAAGTATTTAACATATTAAGAAAACGTATTTAACGTATTTTTAAATTGGGAAGTACTATACGGGTATTAATACGTTAAATACGTATGGTATCCGTACCGTACCTAACGTACCTAACAACCTTGATGCTAAGGTTATAATGAGGTTAACATTATAAGTATTGCCAATAGTAAGGCATTGTAGAGCATGAATCTAAACATGCCCTACATTATAAATCATTTGTCAATGAACATTTGACTCATTGTGCATGTGGCATGTTTGATGTTTGTGAACATTCTACATTCTAAGTTGTGCTAAGAAGAAGTTTATAGGAATATCTCCACTAATGAGGAATGTCTTGTAACATTAGTCAATTTGGATTTGATCTTTGATAGTTTAGTCTCCTGAACCTCAAACTTGATACACCTCGTCATGAGTGATGAGTTGGGTCCCACGTTTCAATGCAATAGAAATGATGATATCATGCTTTGTTTTTTTACTGTTGTATAATTTCATTGAATAAAACACATCAATATCCCCTTTACAAGTATATTCGAGGCACATATTCAATTGAGGTTTGAAAAGTCCTCTAAGAATGCTCACAATCCCTCTCTAAGAATATCTACAAGTATCTCATTACTTTATTCTTCACCATCCTTGACAATAGAGAGTGGCCTCTAATACAATTTCCCCATGAAATGATTTATTACTTTTATGTTGTTGATAATGACATTGATCCATTCACAACTAGATTTTGAAATTCACCCCCTCGTCCTCGTTATCTTGATGAGAGGCAATGATAGTGAATCATTAATGACCCATTACATGTCCATTTTTCCACTTGCCCCTTTTGAGGAAGGCTTCATCTATTTGATGAATTGGCCTCTTCACAATCATATTGATGGGTTACAGTAGGTGAATAACTATTTTGTGAACATGCCATTGTTGTAGAATACTTAGCATACAATACGCATGGAATACGTATCCTAAGTATTCTAGTTTTTTACGTATTTTACAAATAAAATACATCAAATACTTTGAATACGTTAAAAAAATGTTAAATACTCCTTAAATTTTAGAGCTTTTTTTTCAAAAAAATAATTAAATTTTTTCGATAACATTTTGAAATGTTAAATACGTAAAATAAGTGGAATATGTCGAATTCTCAAAATACAAAGAATACGTGAAAATTTGAAAAATGGTAGTTCTAAAATGCAGAATACGTTTAGTATACTTCAGAGTATTGTAAAACGTATTATAAACGTAGAATACGCGTTTTTTAATAACTATGGTGCCAAGAAATAATGACATAGCACTGCATGCTAATGTGGTCTTTCACATGGACCTTGATACAAACCCATTCAATTATGAACATTATGTCTTGGTGTTGTACCTTCAATCGACAATGAATAGCCAATTTGAGGTGGACATCTATTTATATTTGCCAGGTAACCACCTTTGTCTTTAACGACCATGGGTTGCAATAATTCATCACTTACTTGTTAGTTGATGTCTTGAGAGTTTGTAAGTACTACATGAAGCAACATACATCATGTATGTTGTCAACTTAATCATAATACACACAAGACACCATGAATACTAATTAGAATCTGTATATTATGCTTAACTTCAAGCTTTGAATAACATTGACTTGGACATGCTTATATAGGTTGCCAAAATAGATTCCTACAAACATTGCAATGTTACATTGTTCATATCTTACATCATTATGGGATCCTACATATGCTCATTCCTATTTATGGATTGTTTCCGTTAGACAATGTCGCATCAAGTTTGATGTATGACATGATAAAATGGATTTTTCCAGCCTAGTGATGCATGACTCACATGGTCATTCCTGTTTATGGATTGTTCCCATTAGATAATGTTGAATCAAGTTTGATGTATGATGTGATAAAATGGTCTTCAATAGCCTAGCGACGCCTTAACTCACATGGGCATCCCTATTTATGGATTGTTTTCGTTAGACAATTTCACATCAGGTTTGATGTATGTCATGATAAAATGGTCTTCACCAGCCTAGTGACACTTGACTCACATGGTCATTCCTATTTATGGATCGTTTTCGTTAAGACAACGTCGCATCATATTTGATGTATGACGTGATAAATCGGGTCTTCACCAGCCTAGCGATGCTTGACTCACATGGTCACCTGTAGAATCTGCACAACCATATAATTCCCTCTATTGAAACGAGCATTTAGTCGTGTGAGGTAACTTCTCGAATGTCGATTCTTCTGGCAAGCCTCATTTCGTCGTCTTCATCTTCTTCTTCTTAGTATGAAATGTGGTGCAAATTCGACGATACACGAAATGCATGGCATGTTTTTACATGACATTTGTTGGGTCTGAGAGAGGATTAATTCGTCCAAAAAAATGGTGTCCACGAAAAATTTGAAGAACTAATAATAAATATCTTTGGGGGTCAAGAAACTCAATCCAATCCAATTAATTATGCCGAGAGAGGGAGGGCCGTCGGATCAGCATCCGGATTTGGACGGCTACGATTGAAGTGGGCGATTTCCATGAGATTGATTATCTCTGTCTCTCTCTGTTTTCCTTCGATTAGAGAGAGACAGTCGACTGTCGCAGACCGAGCTCTCGATTTTGTTTTTTTAGAATTCGAGCTATGGCGATGGACTTGTCTTCTGTTTCTTCTTCTTCGTTTACTCACAATGGCCCATCGAAATTCTCTGATGTTAGAGCTCGCTTAATGGGTTCTTCTTCTGCTCGACTTTCCATACCTTTATGCTCGGGTCTCAGAAGGATTCATCCTTCTTCTTCTTCTTCTTCTTCAGCTATGGTTCCTTCGATCCGACCAAGAGCTAATCGAGCAATCTCCTGCGAACAGAAGCAAGAAACCATAGCTCCATCTGGTAAAATATCTACCTATTTATCTATATGTGTTATTCATTTCATACATGTGTATATCAGGGTAAAACATTTATCTTCTTTTTTTTTTATCAAATCAGAAACTCTACAGTAATTTTAGGGTTTTTAATTCAGTAAACTAATGTTTTTAGATTTCACACATGGGTGTGCAGGGCAAAAACCCTAATCCTTTTTCAGAAAAAGGATCTTAATAAGTTAATGACACGCCAATTCTAAGGTTTTTGATGCAAATCGAGAGTAGTGTTAGGTCTTTTGGTGCTATTCTTGTACGTGTATTTGAAACGCATAGTATCGTTTGCAAATCTTGCGATCCTTCTTATGTCTGAGGGAAAGGGAGGATGTAAAACAAGTCCTCCTAGACTAAGGAGTATCAGTTGGGAGGATGCAACGCAGCTGAGTGAAGGAGCTAATGAAGAAACCGAATGCACAAATTAGATTCAATCTAGGTTATTTTGATGCAAATCTAGAATAGTCTCAGGGCTTTGGTACATTTTATGAGTGTTTGAGTGATACCTTAATAATACTTTATGCATTTTCAGATACTAATAGCAGAAACCGTAGACTATTTCTAGGGTATCTGGGTGTAAATCTACAAGATTGATAGGGTTTTTGGTGAAAATCCATGCATGTTTGGGTGGAAACTTGTATCCTTTTTGCAAATCCTAGGATCTTAATAACACAAAACTAGAGTCATTCCATGGTTTTTGAGGCAAATTTAGGATTCCCTTTTGTGGTTTTTGCTCAATTTTTAGGTCTCATCCATGTATGTTTCGGTGAAAACCCTAAATTGTTTTGAAAATCCTATACTAATTATCGGGTTAGTGATGCAAACTGAAACTTTCTTGAGGAATGCCTATTCTAGTTTTGTCAAAATCTTTGGATCTGAACAAAGAAACCCTAGAGTAATTATGGGCTATTTTGGTTGCAATTCTTGAACACTTCTTTATAACCATCGAATTTCATGAAAATGTTAAGCCTCTAAATTTGTCAATTCGAGTTCCATTGATGAGGCATTATATGAATTCTGCACTTAATTATGTCATCATTCACTTATTCCTTCACTTAGTTGAGAGATCTCATAATGACTAACATATTAAGAGAACTTAACATACTCATGAAATCCCATGAATTTTCTTGCGCAATCATAGAATATAATTCTAGGTTTCTTGTCTGACATTTTTATGAGTTCTCAGGTTTTCTTCTGAAATCCAGCGTTTTTGGATGCCATCCATGAACAATTTTTTGTGCTGATCAAGTGTTTTTGTCTGTGCATATAAGATTTTTTGATGAAATCCATCTACTATTTTATGCATTTTGAGCAATCCTCAAGTAATTTTATGGGTTTTTGTACAAATCTAGGGTTTTTGCTGTGGTATCCTTTCTAAGGCTTATTTGTTAATCTGGGAATGATTTAAGTGGAGCAGTCCTAAAATACTCCCTAGTCACAAGGTCTTTTGTCGATAGAACTCGGAAAGAAGAGTAACGTATTAACACTCCCAAATAACAAAGTCTGAGACAACATTTAAAGATGTAATACCTTGTTTGGTCTTAGAGGCCATTTTGGTCTCTTAAACAAACATAAATATGTCTATCTTTCTATAAATAAATAAAAAATCAAAGACTGGAGACAACATTTTCAGATGTAATTACTTGTTTAGTCTTATAGCCCATTTTTGGCCTCTGAGAAGATGTAAATATATCTTTCTTTCTCTTTTTCTCCTTAAACTAAAAAAATCAAAGATGAGACGACATTTAATCTCTTCTCGTATTTGGTCTTATATAGCCCATTGCAGCGTCTTAAAAGACGGTTTAATTATATCCTTGTTTCTTTCGGTCTCTTGTGTTTTTCAGCTGCGGGTGCAGTAACAGATAAGACATGGAAGGAGCTCGTGTTGGAGTCGGACGTTCCCGTGCTCGTGGATTTTTGGGCTCCCTGGTGTGGACCATGCCGGATGATCGCCCCGCTGGTCGATGAGCTGGCGGTGCAATACGCGGGCCGGTTCCGATGCCTGAAGCTGAATACGGACGAAAGCCACAAGATCGCGTCGGAGTACGGGATCCGAAGCATCCCGACCGTGTTGATCTTCAAAAATGGGGAGAAAAAAGATACAATCATTGGAGCCGTGCCCAAGGCGACATTAGTGACAGTGATCGAGAAATATCTTGATCGATGAGTGTATTTGAATGCATTTTGAACACCGGCTTATGGTAACCATTGGTTCGGAGAAATGCTCTGTTGGCCTTTTGTGTAAAGCTTTTAAGTTGTGTAAAGTTTTCATAGGTTGGTTATCTTTCGCTTACCCTAGGGGGGAAAAGGGGGGGGATCCTCGAGACTGTATCTATGGCTATCACTTATTATTGTGCATATAATAATAAATACCCCGAGTTGTATATTAATCCATATCATTTTAATCTGTTCCATTATATGCATTTTCTCTCTCTCATGTTCACTCACTATTGCTGTCTTGTGATGTCGCGTTGAACTTGCTTATTTCTTGATTTATCTTTGCTTTCCAAAGAATGGTTCTCTCCCTTCTTCACATTGTTTCCCTTCTGATTATACAATCCCATCCCATTACTCAATACTGCAAGGAGTGGAGAAACAATTGACGTCTATAATTAGAAGAGACGATTGACTTTGCCCATTAGAAATGTCGATGGCTTTTAAAATGTGATTGAAATTCGAGTTCAATTTAATCGATGTCACTTTGAATTGTTCATATTGAAGCATATGCTTTTTCAAATTGTTCACATTGAGTTATATGCTATTTCTGAAGAATACAACAAATATCTTTGAAGTTCCAAAAGTATTTAATGTGGTCACTAGCTAACAATCGGCAACGGTTCGGTTTGAACCGAACCGAACCGCGAAACCGCGGTTTAACGGCTTAACGGTTTCAACGGTTCGGTTCGGTTCAGGTTTAGGTTTAGGTTTTTTTAACGGTTCGGTTCGGTTTCGGTTTGGTTTCAGCAGTCAAAAACCGCGGTTTAAACGGTTTTTATTTTTTTATTTTTTTTATTTTTAAAAAAAATTTTAAAAATTTTGAAAAAAATTCTAAAAAATTTTAAAAATTGTTTTTAAACAATCTTTTCATTTTTACTCTTATTCTCACATTTTAGGAACATCTTAAAAATTTTAAAAATTCTAAATAGTGAAATATTATAAATTTAAAAATAAAATAAAATAAATTTGACCTATGTTGAAAACCGAAACCGAACCACGAAACCGTGGTTTTTACGGTTTAATGGTTTAACGGTTTGAAAAATGTTTAACGGTTCGGTTTAAAGGTTTCGCGGTTCGGTTCAGGTTTCAACATTTTTTAATGGTTCGGTTCCAAACCGGTTCGGTTTGGACCCTCTCAAACCGAACCGAACCGTTGCCGATTGTTATCACTAGCTTCTTGAATGATTTAACTTATATAGTTCTAACCTCTTCCAAATTTTGTCGAAGATTGTATCCTCCTTAGGCCTATACTTCTTAGGTTTGGTTAGGGAGCGGCAACGGCTCGGCTCAAGCCTAAACCATTTGGCCAAACCGGGTTTAAAACGGCGTAGCGGCTCGTCTTAGCTTAGGCTTGAGCCTACCTAAAACAGTTTGAGCTCGGCCCGGCTTGGCTTGAGCCTTGCCAAACTGGCTCAAACCAATTAAGTTGTTTATGGGATTGAATTAGGTTAGATAATAGAGACTATAGAGTGACAACGCACAAGTCTACTGTCTCCACACAAAGTGACAACTCATGAGTCTCCACATAGTACAAGCCTTCAGGTAATTACATATACTATATTAATTTGCTTTCTTAGGTTCCTATATCCAGTAATTATAAGGCTTTGTTGCTTGCCTATCTTTAAATGCCAAAAAAGTAGTCCGCAAACAATGCTCTCGATTGAAGTATCTATCACACACTACTTCGAAATGTGAATATCCAAGATATTCGCAAAACAAAATTTCATTGCAAGCATTGAAGACACGGTGACAGGATTCAAAGAATCAAAGAAACATTTTTGTTAAATAATATTGAAGCATATTTCCTTTCAGAGAATTGGACTGGAAAGGTTTTGATATTCAGATTCATTTGTTTCTCTGTTAGTATATCTTTATTTCTTTCTTTTTTGTTGCACTGAAATTGTATTCATGTTTGTTTAGGCAATCTGGATAGTGGGAAATTTCACTTAGGAGAGTCGGATTGCTTACGAAGTTTATTCATATGCTTAGATTTACTTCTCATGAAGGCTCCTATGAGGAAGAGAGTATTCTTCAATAACCGATTATCACAATATAATCCAGTTATGCTACATCACAATTAAGAGAAAATATGGAACCATAAGGTTTTAATGAAATAGTTTAGTATAAACAAAGCCTCTGTGTGAATTGTATAATGAAATTGTTCAATGGTAAATTGTAATGTAATTGTGTTCAATGGTTCCCAAACTGGTCCAAGCCTAACCTGTTTAGCCTAAACCGGTTTGGGGATCGGTTTGGTTTGGTTCAGGTTTGAGAACTCCAAAACGGTTTAGGCTTAACCGGTTTGGCTTGGATAAGGCCAAACCGGCCAAGTTTAAATTGAACCATTGCCGATCCCTAGATTTGGTATAAACGTAGATATGATCATAAGCCACTTAGCTACCAACATCATGCAGAAAGCTATGATGAGGTGAGTCCTAAATACAATAATGTTGGTGCTTACACCATGCTCACTTCATTCGAAGTTGTCCTTAGACACTAGAAATTTGATAGCATGGTGTCCTCCTTGCAAAGCATTATTAAGCTAGCAAACAATCTTTTCCTATAATTTCAAGTCACAATCAACATCAAGGAGCTCAAGGGATTAACATTTTCAAGAAGTTCAATTGGCAAGCTCCATTTAGATGTAATCGATATAACATTTCTCAAGTTGACATTGCGTTGAGCAATCAACACTTTTTACATTTCATTATTTGCTACTCAATTGATAAGATTTCTCTAGTATTATATGATTTAGAGCCATTCGTTCCACAAGTTATCTTATGTCTACCACATTTCGAGTAGGGTGGAAAGGACAATTCCAAGAGTTATGCAAAAGTTTTTGCGCAATATATGTGTATGTTTCATTGTTTCAACAACTCATTTGTAGCCTAACTTAGCTAGATTATAACTTTCTAGTCGATTTTTTTGTAGGATGAGTCAACATGGTAAAGGAATACACTTGAATGAAGTTGAGAAACCATGCTAGAGATTCACTAATAATGTACCATTCAGTCCCAAGCATGGTAAGTGATAATCAAATATCTTAGTTGATTGAAATGTTTGGGTTTCACCATTTTTGGGAATTTTAGAGGGTTTGGGAGAGGTTGTGAGTTCTTCTTCTTCTTCTTCTTCTTCTTCTTACTTGGTTTGTTTTGGTGAGTGTACATATCTTCTTCTTCTTACATGGTTTGTGTTAGGGTTGGCGAGTGTGCACGTCTTCTCCTTCTTTGGAATATTTTATTATGGTTTTCTTGCTCAGGTGAATGAGGAAGAGACAAATGAAGGAGTCACTCAAAGGGGAGAAAGACGTGGACTAGGGAGTTTGAAGCAAAGACGACAAAAGGTGAGGTGGTCATCGATTAATCCATGTTCATAAGAAATGTCTCTTATTTTTTCCTAACCTATAGGCTATAACTAATGTCATGACTATCACGAATTCACATACATGAAGCTACCATTTTTCATCAATTTATAAAATTAAAGTTAGAAGTGCAACATATCAATGATCAAGGAATCTACCCTAGTAATATAGAAGTCAAATGGATTGATAAGTTTCTAATGTTAATGAACATAAGAATAAATAATCGATAATAACCTTGGAAGATCTTGTGCTAAATAATTTCAATGTAATAGAAAGACCTACAATCCCCATAGTAAGTATTTCTTGGTACATGGTATCAACTCTTATGTTGGTTAGACGCCTTAAAATATGCATGGTTTTACACAGTAAATTAATTTGAATAAAATCAAAACCTCTCCTAAGTAGGGCTGACAAATTCATGCATAATACCAAGGAAAGTCAATATTCTTTATATTCACTATGTTAATCAATGAAGCAACAAAGAATGACATGGCATGATTATGTACTAAAGATTGAAGCCTATGATGTGTTTGAAAATAAGAATGGCATACATGTCATCGTGATTCAACACCCCCTATGATTTTACAATTGAGCTTGAACATCCAAAAATGGATGGCATGGACAACTAAAACACAACCCTCTACACATCATCAATGGAGATAATGAATAGTGGTTTAAAGTTTGGTTTTGTCTCTTAGTGAAGTGTTCCACTTCACTAATAGTAGCTCTACTTGTTCTTTTCATACATTTCCATTTTTGACATTATGTCCCTAGGTTGGAACTTGGAGTCGAGGATTAAAGTTAGTGGTGTTACAAGCTCCTATGTAATGGTCAATTACTCTAGTTATTTTCAATGTTCATGTCCTAATAAAGCCATCCACCAATTCCGCCTATGTGTGCGTCTTCAATTTCATTTATGATGGATATGTTTCATGTCTCATCACTAAATCCTAATCAATGTTAGGAATTAACATGCAACAAAAATTTTAAGCAATCGTTCGTGAGGTCATGCCTTATATCTTGATGAATCTCCTGTAGTAATTTGCATATCCCATTAAAGTTGGGAGTTATTTCTCAATGGTGGGATGAGGCATGTCAAGGATTAGCTTGACTTTAGTTTCATCGGTCAAGATTCCATTAGTCTCCGTTTGTGGTGACATGGGGCTTTGCTAACACACATACATCTACATTATTATATGTATAACCCTATAGGCCAATTCTACACCTAAATTTAATGGGTTAAGAGTAGGATATGTAGTTGAGAAACTAGTTATCCTAGGATTTGGGACAAACCATATGGACATATGATACATGGGTTGAGTTATGTAAATGGGGCTAGCTACTCCATTCATTACGACAACTTGAGATGCTGTTGAGACTCAAATTGGTGAGGTCAAACCCTCTTCCTGGGATATGTTAATCAACAACCAAGGTATAACATGAGGTAAAAATTCAGTGGTATGGTACACTATGTTATTTTTTATGTTTGTCACATGACCTACGCCTAAGAGTGGTTTGGTGGGGCCAAGCACCCTTCATCCATTCATCTCCTCTTAATCTTCGTATTCTTTGATCATCATTAGTTTGATCCGAAACATACATAGATATATGCGTGTTTGCGAAACGTTATGTTGTTAAGACGATAACTGGGCGTTGTGTGATTCTATGCTACACGAGAAATCAATGCTAATTGCTCGCAGAAAGTGCCAGAGTGTGAGATTTCAATTCACATCCGATCGTGTGGCCATTGGCTTGGTTGGCCCCTCCTTTTTTTAACTGATCGACCCACTGACTTGGCAAGTAACTCTTCAAATATCTATCTTATTCTTCTTTCTTTTTCCAAGGCTTGGAAAACCACTTTGGTTTTTAGATGGAGAGAGAGAGAGAGAGTGTGTGTGTGTGTATGTGTGTTTGGCTGAGTCGTACATGAAAAGGCCAAATTTGAGACCTCCAATACATAAACTTATCCTCCAACCTTTTGGATACCCACTCAATAAGTTTCACATGAGAAACTTCCACCCCAATTGGATATCCAAGATGACGACAAATCATACCACAATGTACTATCCTTCCTGACCACCCCAACGCTAGCACATCTTGTTTTGTACATGAAATGAGGACAAATTTATGTATATTAATTCTCAACCCTGAAGCATTTGAAAACAATTCCCACACATATCTTGTCTAACTAATATTTTCCCGAGTAGGTGCCAAAAACATAATATGGTCATCTGCGAGAACTTGAACAATACATGGCTTCCTTAATGGCAACCTTAGTCCAAGCAATTCTTCCTCCGTAGCCATATTGTGTAACTTAACAAGAATAGGATGTGTCACAATAGTGAATAGTAAAGGACTTACCAGGCATCCTTGTTTAATTGACCTCTGAATAGAAATCGATTGTCACATATTATCTTCCTTTGCTCCCATGGTCAAAGAAAGCTCTTGAAATGTTGTCACGCTTGATGCGAATGTTGTTATGGAAAAGAAAAGGGAAAGTGCCTTGTCATGGTTGGCATGGGATCATGTTTGTACTTTGAAGCGTCTTGGTGGGGCATCAATATTGAATCTATATGAGCATATGGTGGCTCGTCGATTTACTTTCATTCGATTCCTGTTTGAAGGTGTACAACCTTGGACAGAAATGGTGGCATACTTTATAGAGAATAACGGAATAAAGCTTGGAAACATGAAGGTTGAAGCGAATTGGTGGAATGTAATTAATTCTGATAGGGATGTCAAATGTGCAGGGTCTATGATAGTTAATCATTTGTTGACATCTTGGCAAAGTATGTTGGATTTTGTGGAATGGCATCCCCCACAAGAAAGGGGATGTGCCAATTCATTACAAATGGAGGTTTTGGCAACATCAAGGTTGTTGAGGTGGGAAGGTAAACAAATTCTTAACCTTCAATTTAATTGGATGACGAGATTGGGTTTGGTAACAGTTAAGGATGCTATGTTGGTTTCACAAAGAAGATTAATGGCTTTTCGAACAATAAGATCAACATTTCGTATTCTAAAATGTTATAACTTTATTTGGGATAAGTTGCAACAAATACTATCTTCGCATGAGCCAATTCCTGATTTAGATGGGCGATCTCAAGAGCTTGATTGGAGGTTTGTTGGAAATAAGAGATTAACTATGATCTCAACGAATGTTGCTTATCACAAGTTGATTGACAAACATAAGTGGTTGGAAGAAAGGGTTATAAAGATATGGGGTTTTCATAAGCCCATTCCTTGGTGGTTTCATGTGATCAAGGCATGTTGGTGTTCTCGATTGATGCTACGAGCCAAGGTATTTATTTGGAGAGTTATGGTTGGAGCTTTACCATTAGGGGATGCATTAAAAAAAAGAAGCATTACTAAAGGATTGTGTTTCTTTTGTTCGGTGGAATTGGAACATAGTAGGCATCGATTTATTTCATGCCCGATGGCAAGGATGGTTTGGAGGTGTATCAGTTTAGTGTGGATGTCTCTAACAGGAGTAAGTCTATCTTCCTTCAGTTGGGTTTTTGCACATATGGAGAACAATGAACCAATGGCTCATTTTCAAATGATTTCCGAGTTCTTGAGGTATTGGGGGCTATGGACCATGGTTCAATTGGAATATGTGGGAATGCCGTCATTTTTGAGTCGCAAGTTGGGGTGAGAAAATATGTTCTAAAGTTAAAAGGACTTCTTTTGTGGGAATTGACAGTGCTAGAGAGAAGTCACGAAATCTCAACCAGGAAGAGAGAGAGAGAGAGAGAGAGAACTCTGCAAGGTCACACATATCATCATACTCGGCCATTTGAATTGGTGTGTAGGGTGGCATTGAGTTTGGTGTCGTAGTATTCTTTAGATCCCTAGATAGATATAGATAGATAGATAGAAGGGTTCTATACTTTTTGTAGTAAGTACTAAGTAAGTTAGTCATGGTGGTGTTTTTTTCTTTCCTAATGAAAGCCATTATTTAAAGAAAAGAAGAAGAAGAAGAAGAAGAAGAAGAAGAAAAGAGTGTTTGGCTGAAAAGCCCTGTTTTAGAGGACCTCCAAAACCTCTTAGTTGAGCTTCTCAATCAGATTTTTTTCCCTCTGCTCTCCCTTACCCTTTCTGTTTGCCTCTCCACTTGCTTCCTCGTCGGAAACCCTAATCCTATTTTTTATTCATTATAATATTTTCCTTTTTTGGCAGAGAACCTATAGCTCTGTTTCATTAGGTAACTCTCTTTGCTTTTCTCTCCTCTCACTTTATGCATTAGGCTCTATGCATTCTCTGGTTAGTGTCTATAAATTAGGATTTATGTATTCGAAGAAAGCTGTTTGGGGTTTAGGGTTTAGCTTTTGGTTTTATGATTTCTCAAATTTTTTATGGATGGGACTATGTAGTACAAAGGAGGCAGATGAGTTAAGATCAAGCTCAGGGTTTTTGTTCTCAGTATTAAAGTACTTTACATCTTTGTCAAGTGAATTTACATCAATTTTGAAGTCAAGCGCGTTATTAGATCAAATTCTGAAAGCACTCTTTTAGTGATTGAAATGGTACTTTGTTCCTTTAACAATTTTGTACCTAATATCATAAGGAATTGATACATAATGTTGATAATGGTTTCTGGTAATCTACTGTTATCTATAGGAATCTTGTTGATATTAACAGTGCGGACAAACTATAACTTCTTCTTGAATAAAATTATTTATGTTAGCAAGACGTAAGCATGAAATGCAACTTTACCTGTAAATTTGGGGGTTTTAAAGAAGAAGTTTTGTTAGCAGGTAGAAAGAAAGGACGAAACATCTTTGACAATGAAAACTAAAAACAAAGAAAGAGAAATGTCTTCTGCGGCACAAATTTCAGCTGATCCTCGTATGATCTTCATCCGAAACTTACCTTACAACCTTACTGATCCAGAGGTATTAAATGAGTGAAGGTTTTATGCAGGAATGAACGACATGTTATTGTAACAGTATACTTAATCTCCCCATACATACATTTATAGACATGTATTTGTATTAGTAGTAAATTAAATATATGCCAACTTATAGTGCAATTAACAGGTTTGTACCTGTGACCTCGTTTTATGGTTTATCCCCAAATTTGTAACATCAACTACCAGCAATTGCTACTCTAATTTCCACATGAATGAATTGTAATGAGCTGGGATGATCACCGATTCACTCTTCCCCATTTCATATTTTTTCTTCTTCCTTGATAATGTCCAAGTTTGATTGATTTTCTAGAAACGTTGACTGATATGTCTATATACGTTTTCTGTATGTAGAAGTATAGAAATTCTAATGTCATATCTCTGTCGATCTGGTATTGTGTGGGGTAAAGAAAGATATGTAAATGTTTTTTAAGAGGCCAAAATGGTCTGTAAGAACAAACAAGAGATTGCATCTTAATCTTCGAGAAAAGCAAACTGAAGTAAACATAACTAAGTAAAAAAGTAAATAGAAATAGAATTAAGACGTGACTAAAGACAGTTGACATCTATACATGTAAGATTCTCAAGTGGTGGGACATATTGCACTTTTTGTCTTCAAAAGATCTCTGTAAAGAAGTAGAAGATAGAATGACAGTTTTCTGAAATGTGTAAAGGCAGAAATCTAGAAACTGAAAACAATAATGGGGTTTAACACAGGAGAAATTAAAGAAAGCAGAAGCAGTTCTGCAAAACAAAAGCCGACAACTTAAAAAAAGTGTACAAGGTAGAAGTCTACACATATAGACATAGAAACTGAAAACAATAAGGGGGTTTAACATATAGGAGAGATTAAAGAAAGCAGAAGCAGTTCTGCAAAACAAAAGCCCAAACAAATGTACAAGGTAGGAGTCTACACATATATATGCGCTATTCAAGATACATTGAATATGCTCTTAGAAGAAGAGCTTTAAATGCTTATGGGACATCTAAGTCATTGGAATCTAGTCCAAGGATTCCATTCAGTGTATGAAATATTCTTTTAGAAGTTGTACAATTCTGAAAACAAGGCTGTACAAATTACTTGATAAGGGCTGGGAGGGTCAATATATGATCCAAAGTTGTAAACCCCTTCTGAAAGCCTGCCTTAGAAATGCTAAATTCATGAGAGCATCAGAAAACTATTTATACCAAAAGGAGGAAAGATGATTCTGTTAGAAATTTAAATACTATATCCAGAAGTTTTAGTGGACCTTCTCATGAGTATGATTAAATCTTGATTCCTACCTAATCCCCGAGCTCATCTTCTGGTTGCTCTTGAGGGTACCAAATAAAACTTCTGGCTATGATTCTAGCCTAATAGGATGAAAAGGAAATTCCATTCAAAGCCTCTTGCAATTTTTGTTTCTTAAAACTACACTCACCCCTTAGGCATACATAAGTAATCATTACCAAAACCTGGTATAACTGGCATCCAGCTCTGACTATTTATTTCCTTTAATTTTGCAGCTTCAGGAGGTTTTCAGTGAAATTGGTCCAGTGCGGCGCAGTTTTATAGTAAAGGAGAAAGGCAAGGCTTCTTATTGGTCCTTATGTATGAAATGGTGTCATCACTGTATATTGAGATACAGAATTACATGATGGTTAGGATCAATTATCTAAAGAATTCCTACATTTATGTAAAAGTTTCTAATAATTTATAAAATGATTTTACAAGAGAAGAATGATAAACCATTATGCAATATACAGGTAAAGAGCAGCATCGAGGATTTGGGTTTGTACAATTGTAAGTTCTCCCTCCCTCCCTCCCTCCCCCTCTCTCTCTCTCTCTCTTCCTTCCTTTACTTTCTATTTCACTTTATGAGTCATGGTCTAATAGATTCATATGGGTGTAACTTTTCGATGGAAACATTGATCTTTTGAAGAAATGAAACATTTCATTTCACATCATTTTGTTTCATTTCATTTCGCTTTCTCACTCTCCATAAAGATTTTTAAAAGGTAATATTTTGTTTCTGATTGTTGGAATTTGTTTTTGTTGGGCAGTGCTGCTGCAGAGCATGCAACATGTGCAGTAAAGGTCAAAGATGGCACTGATCTGCAAGGTCGAAAAATCATGGTTACTCTTGCAAACCGGCGCCCTTCTTTTGAGCTTAGGCGCACTAAAAAACAGCCTGGTATGAATGGACTACGATTTTCACATCTTTATGAAGAATTTTCTGCTTTTTATGTTACATGGAGAATGCACATAAAGAAGATCAGTACCGTTTACCTGATATTATCATTCCAATGTCACATGGACACATGCTGACAGTGGAATTGTGTCTTTGAGCAAATGGTTTAGATATGCTAGATTTCTGACTGGTTACCCTGAAATTAAAGAATTTCTCTTGCTTGTCAGAACATGAGAATTCAAAGGGTGATCAACTGGCAAATGATGCTAAAACCTGCGAAGAAGAATCTCCTCAAAACTTCAATAGTGAGATTAGAAAAGATAAAAAGCATGGTGAGCATATAGACCTCAAAGACGAAACTCCTCATGAAGAGCCAGCCATGTCAAATAAGAAAAAGAAAAAAATTGCTGCCATCAAATCAATTAATGCTGCTGTATCTGATGTGCAGACGAAGGATAAACATAAACGCGGTTAGTAAGCCTAAACCCTTTCTTCTTTGTTATTACAGACAGTACATTAGGAGAATGCTTCATGCTAAATTGGGTTTCTAAAACCATCCTATTGAAATGAACTATGTTTAAATTATCAAATTATTTTCTGTAGATGAGTCAGGAATGACAGATGGACCATTAGAAAAGAAAAATGGGGCTATCCCTGAAGAAAAAAGCTCAGCAAAACAAAGGTTCCTTTATGATCTTTAGTGACCTTTTACCAACCATGTTTTATATTTAGCTTGAAATGCGTTCTTTTTTAGGGTTGCAAGGACAATTATTTTTGGTGGACTGATCACTCCAGAAATGCGTGAAGAAGTAATTGAACGTGCAAAAAAGATTGGATCAGTTGAATCGGTGCAATCTTCTCTATCCCATCAGGAGCTGAAAGGCAGAGGTTGGACTCTTTTCTGCTAGCTATCTTATCACCATACGTGACCAAAATCATTTATTTTGAGAGTAAAACATGAGATATATATAAAACAACTAAGAAACAGAAAAATAGTGATTCTTGAGTGGAAAAAGCATGAATAAATTACATGTCCATGTGCTCCTCTCTGAATGTGGATACCATTCCTGCGTGACTGGCGATAAGTATCTGCCATATATCCTCTCTGTTGACAACATGCGTTGATTAATGCATCCATTTGGCATTATAATATGATGCTGAATAACTTGCTTAAATTTTCAGGTCTAGAGAGAGATGGTTGTAAGATGGGCGCTGCTTCAGTGGTTTATACATCTGTAAAAGCAGCTTGTCAGGCAGTTGCTGCACTCCATGGGAAAAGCATAGGAGGTGGGGTTGTTTGGGCTCGTCAACAAGGAGGGGAGGTATGTGGTTTAAACTCAAGAATACTCTTACAGATGATTTTTATTCCTTTTTTCTTTCCTAATGTCTTGATATATTTCTTCCCCAGGGTTCAAAAACTAAGAAATGGAGGGTCATCATTCGTAACCTTCCTTTTAGCATCACTGAAGACAAGATCCGAGCGCTGTTTACATCTATTGGTTTCGTTTGGGAGGTTACAATTCCAAGAAAACCAGATGGCCAGTATGCATCCTTTATCAGTGCTTTTACTTCTTGATTTGCATGCAAAAGTCCATATGTTCAAGATATAAAGTCCATATGAGCTGGAGCAATTTTTTGGAGTGTGTTGTTGGCATTGACCGTGTGTCTAAGATCAGCTGGAAATGTTTAACCAATTAGCTCCAAAAATCCTCCACCCAAGCACATCCAATGTTAGGGCTGTCTCATGATCAGCTAAAGTACACGATTTCACTCATTGATTGATAAACGAAAAAGATATTGAGGCAGATAAGTGAAGCCACAATTCTTAAAATAGAAATCGTTCATGCCTATAAGGTATGTGCACAGATGTCAAGGTGTATCAAGATGGAATCTTGGACTTATTCCTCCAAGATACAAACAAAATTTAGTCCACCCTTGCAAAATCCAGATAGAGATTTGAAAGACAAGCTTTCTCATGTAAGGCCACTAGTTGCTCCAACCATTAACCATCGCAATAAGATTACTTGTCAAACGAAAGCCAAAAAGATAAATTACAACGAGCAAGTTCTTTATATCTTTGTATGTCAATGATAATTTTTCAATAATAAATTACTGCTTCAGATTTTAAAAGCCTGTCAGTCTAAGTTTTGATATCTCTCTTTAATATTTTCCAACACTAGTGTTGTTGTCTATGTATGCTATGCTTGTGTAGGTTGTAGATATGGAGGAAAGAAGATTATTGAAACATAATTTGTAATCTATATTTATATACCTAGGCATAAATCATTGAATACCTTAATTTGATGTATTTTTGTTGGCAGGGCGAAGGGATTTGCATTTGCAAGCTTTATGAGTAAAGATAATGCCGAAAAGGTTATTTGATGTTTATTATCAAAACTCATCTATACAAATAAGTCATAGGGAAAGTGAGATGCATAATAAAGTTGTTTTTGGCTTACAGGCAATTACCATGATAAATGGGAAAACTTTGGAAAAAAGGATGATAGCAATAGATTGGGCTGTCGAAAGAAATGTTTATGAGATGAATGCAAATGTAGATAAAAAATCAGGTTCTTTCTGAATAGTATTAGTAAAATACAATTTCAAAATTGTCTAGTGCTCTATCTTCCGTTTATTCATCATATCTATTTTTGAGCTGCAGAAGATAATGCAGAGAAATTTCCATCTGACATTGAAGATGAGGACACAGCAAGTGAAAGTGAAATTGAGGAAAGGGGTGGCGAGGATGTAGAATCTAGCATAGTAGAGGAGCTTGACATGGCAAAAAAGGTATTAAACAACCTTGTCTCCGCTAGAGAACGAGGAGAAAATGAGCTGAATGCAATGGAAGAAGATGAAGAAACAGCAAGTGAAAGTGAGGAAGACGATGAAGAAACAGCAAGTGAAAGTGAGGAAGACGATGAAGAAACAGCAAGTGAAAGTGAGGAAGAGGATAATTCTGAAGGAAATGCTGGTAATGTAAAACCTACTGTAGCAGAGGAGTTTGACTTGGCCACAAAGGTACCAAAGAAGTTTATCTCTATTGGAGAATCAGGAAAACCTGAGTCAAAGTCAACAAAATACAATGCTAGTGCATTAAAAGGAGCCCAGAGTCAGATGATTGAAGAATCAGAATCTCAGATTCAAGAGAAACATATGGATGGGCGGAAAGACGTGGAAAAAGGGGATATTAATAAAACCATATTTATAAAGAACTTACCATTTGATGTTAATTCTGGTGACATTAAGAAACACTTCCTAACTTTTGGGAAAGTGAAATCTGTATATTTGGTTCTTCATCCAAAAACCAAGTGAGCTTATTGTGATCTCACTCATGAATAGTAAATGTGCATTTCTTTATGACCCTCTGAACTTACAAGTGTCCTCTGTGATTTGCTATATATATAGGAGGCCGAAAGGGAGTGCATTTTTGGAATTCTTGTCAGAACATGATGCTGAAGCAGCTCTTGCTGCTGCTAAAGGCGAGGGCAAATTCGTAAATGGTATTGTGTTCGGGGGAAGAAAGTTGGAAGTGCTGAAGGCCATGGAAAAGAACACTGCCAAAGCTATAGCAAAGGAAAGACTTGAAACTCCAAATGTAGATAGGCGGAATCTTTATCTTGCAGAGGTACTGTACCCTATGGCTATCATAGAAAAATCTCAATGCAATTTTATGTGAATTCACTACCTCTTATCATCATTGTTATGCTATTTCCGTGGTGTTTTGCTTTATCATAAGTGTTATGCTAATTCGACTTTCTTGATTGAGCAGGAGGGTAAAATAGAAGGGACTCCAGCTGCTCATGGTGTCTCTGATGAAGACATGCAAAAACGTAGACAGTAAGAGTAACACTTGTGTATCTTTCAAGGAGATTGTGGTTGCTATGTTGTATTCGTAAGTTATTCACAAAATGTTTTTTGACAGATTGGAGCAGGTAAAGGCGACAAAACTGAGAAGTCCCAACTTTCATGTTTCAAGGACAAGACTTGCTGTGTACAATGTGCCAAAGTCGATGACTGAACCTGAGCTTAGGCAACTTTTGATTGATGCTGTTAAATCAAGAGCAACTAAGCAGAATCCATTCGTAAAACAGGTTTGTTATATAAGGAATCTTCATGGCTTAAATATGAAGAGTAGAGGAATTTTATGTAGTATTTGTAAGTGTTGGGATGATGTAGGTCAGCATCTTGAAGGATAAAGCCAAAGGTAACAAGTCAAGGGGCGTTGCTTTCGTGGAATTCTCTGAACATGAACATGCGCTTGTGGCGCTGAGAGTTCTCAACAACAATCCTGGTTTGATTTACGTAATTTCTTAATGAGTTTTTCTGTGAAATGAGGCAGAAAAATTTATAATTGTTTTCTCATTTCAGACACATTTGGCCCTGAGAGGCGTCCGATAGTTCAGTTTACAATAGAGGACTTGCAAAAACTTAAAAAGTATCAGCTACAAAAAATGGAGAATGCCAACAGAAAGGCTAAGCGTGAAGGTGAGGTCATTGACAGTCAGAGTTCGTTAAGGAAAGCTAAGCCGCGTAATGTGAACAAAACGTCTGATTCAGAAAAACGATTTGAGAAACAAAGTAAACAAGATGATTTAAACTCAGAGAAACAAAGTAAACAAGATCATTCAAAGTTGTTCGAGTCCAAAAAAAGGAAACGAAATTCAAAATTGAAGAACGATCAAGGCTGGGACTCAGTCGAGAAGGATGTTCAGATGAGCAGAAAGTCTGATTCAGGCAAAAGATTTGAGAAAAAAATGAAACAAGATGACTCCAAGTCATTTACCACTAAGAAAAGAAAAGGGAATCCAAAGTTTAAGAATGATAGAGACTCAGTTGAGGATGGTCAGATGAGTAAATTACCTGTGTCAAAGAGACAAAAAATTAAGGATGTCCAGATGGAGAAAGTGTCCGTGTCAAGAAAACAAAAAGCATCTGTTAGTAACTTGGAGAAGAAAAGTACTATCTCTGCCAATTGGCGTCCTATACAACAAGAAGGAAAACAAAGAAATGGAGTGAATCAGGTTAGATTTTTGTAATTTTAAGTCTACAACTTCAACTTTGAATGTATCTTGTACATATCGTTGAACATGTTTTTTATTCTTCCAGAAAACAAATGAATCATACTCCAGCAATCAGTCTAAGGCTAACAAAAACAAGAAGAATTCAAAAGTCGAGATCCAAGACAAACTGGATCACCTTGTAGCCAAATATCGCAATCAGTACTTCTCTGATGGTTCTAGTTCAAAGAAGTCGGTAAATGGAAATACTTCAAGCGACCTAAAGCGGTGGTTTGACTGAGTGGCTACTTCTAAAGAGTTTTGGTAAAGAATGCATGGATATCATGAATAACCTTTCTTGAAGAGTATTGGTGTTTCATACTGCTCAGTGACCGCTTTTGAAGAGTTTTTGTAAAGAATGCATGGAATTTTGGCTTTTCTTACTGGAGTGAATTTTCTCGGAGAATTTTGGTAAAGTGTGAATGCATACTTTTTCATACCAATGAATGACATTGCATGAAGAGTTTGTGTTTCATACCAACGCTTGACATTTTGTGGAGATTTTTTAATGAAGAGTGGATGCATTCTGAATTTGTCATAAAGGGTGCAGGTGTTCACTCTTGTATGCAATTAGCCTTGGATGTCTATGATGGTTCATCATTATCAAGTGATATATGTAATAAACACATTTTTTCACAAGCTTTAACGTGATATATTATTCCCTTTTTTCTGCAAATGTAAAGACAAGGAGGATTATGCTGTAAAGGGAAATCTGTTAATTTGAGGACATTGCTATTTTGCTTTTATTTGGGATATCTGTAGTGCTAGTGTCATTATGGTGAATTTACGTCAAACAATAGTAGTAGGATGATCCATGAATACTAAAGAGAGTAGAATGCGAGCAAATAGATGATGTGTCGGCTAATTTTCATCATTATCAATTCATATGTGTGATAAACACATTTTTACAAGGTTTAACAGGAAATTTTGTTCCCTTTCTTAATGCAAATTTACAGAGAAGGGGAATGACTGTAAAGAGACATGTCAATGATGATGCTTAGTGAAAAGTGATTGTCATCAATATAATGGTTGTGCCACATAAGAATTGCATCATAGGAAGTTATGTAGACTTATTCTGGATCATATCAATTTTACCATGACAACAGCGTTTGGAAGCTTGATAAGCAAAGACAAAACATGATGATAAACACTAATCCCTCTAATTTGCAAACTAGGTTTGGCATGAATATGTTGGTGGAGTTTGAGTATATTTCCTGGAGAAGACCTCTTCAAATATTCAAGGATAGCAACACTCCTACAACCTCATTGAATCACTATGTACTGCAATTAGCATTTAAATCCATATAAAATGTGATTCTAACAAGATGCATTGACAAACAATTAACTTTGAGCATCAACAAACACTTTAACTTTGAAATACATCAGCAAATGTTAAAATGTGTTGATATCTATAACATATTTTGAACAGTATTCACATTTATACAGCATATCAAGTTTTTGAGAATACATTATATATTTACAGCATACAACAGTAATTATATAAAGCATATAAAGAGATATAACAGCAAGGCTTGAATTTGCCTACATTCCAACACAAAAAACTGTGTAAACAAAATTTGTAATTACAATGTTGTACATAATATAATACAATTGCATTACCATCCAAGGCAAAAACTGTTATCGCATGACATATCCACTTATGGTTGTATCCTATACATAAGTTGGGATTACTATTTTTCCAAAAAATATCTCATGGTTGATTTGATCAGGTAAGATATTTGCTTTGAATCACTAATCATGGTTTTCTTAACATATAATCAATATTGACTTGCTGCACAACTAAATGCAAATGTGTTGTTTTTCATCATAACTGACAATACTCCCATACCATCAGTTTTCATTTTTTTGACTTCTGTGATGCCCATTCAAAATGGTCACATCGAGCTTCTGGATTTGAAGAAGGGCCCTGAAACAAAATCATTCCGTCAAACAATCAATTTGTATATACATATACATACATACATACATACATACATATATATATATATATATATATATAGAGAGAGAGAGAGAGAGAGAGAGAGAGAGAGAGAGGAATGGGGCATTACATCTATAGATGGAAAACAACAAATACTATTAGAATTTTGGATGAGGGGTAGGTATTCTAATAAATATCAAAAAACAGTTGCAGGATATTTTAGTGTTTTGTTTCTCATATGAATTACAAAATGTAATGTAATGTCTGTAAGATAAACTTGCCTGAGCTCGTGCACACACATAAAATCCACGTCCTAAGTTCGGCCCTTTTTTTATGACTACTCGGAATACACATGGCTCACCATGACCTCGGCATACTGGAATTCGTCGAGCCATTGTTGCTTGGATTCTTTTCCATTCAGATTGTACACGTTCTTTCTTAACATCATTAGAACGTTTTCCCTCTGACTTATCCAAGCTCCTCTTTACAAAGTTATTGTTGTAATTAACTTCATTAGTGCACACAAACTTCTCTATCTCCCTCATACTTCTCACATCCACTTCATGAGCACTGATCTTGCAACCATCATTGACATTGCTCCAAGTAGTAGTATTCTCCATGTCACTATGTTCAACCATGATCGTGTCTTGTATTGAGCTTTGCGGATTGATAGTTTGGGTTTCCCTTGTTATAGCCTCGTTGATAACTACAAGACCTGGTTTAGGGGCGACATTGCTGGTAGATGAAGAGTTGGTTAAAAATGTCTGTAACCTCATTTGGCTATATCTTTTAATCTTCTTTATTTTGAGGTCAAACTTTTGCAACTTAGGTACTGAAGATGTAGGTTTGATACCAGTATCTCGTTTAAAACTATTGTTGTTTTTGGTACTTCTCTCTCCTTCCACATCATTTACACCCATCTCAACATCGGTTGAGTTGCCATTCGTAATATATGCTGATGATCCATGTACATCATATCCAACATTAATATTTGTTCTTTGCGCAAGTAGTGTATCTACGAGAAGAACTCACTTTCAGATTGTCTTTCATTTAGACTATCACTATTGTTCAACATTTAATCCTAATGTAATTTAAACATCGATCATCTCTCTTAAAGCCTACCAATGCTCTGTTGGCGACCACGTAGTTGTGGCAAAAACCGAACAGCAAGAGATGGAATGCAATGAGGCTCAATTGTTGGTTGACTCGTGAGTGTCACATAAACAGGGACATGATCAGACCCTTCTAATTTCAGCGTTCTCCCACCTGCCCAACTGGAAAAGAAGAAAGATATAAGTATAATTTTGCCAATTTAGAAGTCCAAATTCCTAAAATATCCTCTCCCCCAAATATGGAAAAGCAGTAGTCTGTATTTCTGCTTTTGTCAAGAATTCACCACCTTCCAATGCATCAATTCCATTCCATCATGCTATGCCCAATTTTCACAACTTTCTTGGAGATTCTTACCTTGGTAATTACTAATAATATATACCTTTACAGTTAGGAAATGTACATAGCATTGTAAAAATGACAACCAGCAGTACATAATCAAATACCGAGGTAAAGAGTCTCCTTTGTAGCGCTTGAATTTAACCATTATATCGCAATCTTCTATCTCACAACTTGCAAATACATGGGAATTCTCCAATACAGCAAGATCTGACATATTCTCCAGCGAATGTGAACACAACCCACCTGCAAGGATGAGATCAATTCGTGTTCCCCAATTAAATTCTTCCCCACCTGTATGCTGTGGCCAGCATGTATATGCATCCTGCCTGAAATATTACACACATAATGTTATAAATCACACACCATAAACATCTTTGTACAGTGTTATCCCGTTTACCCTTACCTCTCACCATGAATAGCTCTGAAAACATCAGTTAAAGGACCACCTTGTGTGCTCAACAAAGACTGTAACCATTTTCGACTCCTGTGACATTCTTGCATTAGCAATATAAATCTGTCAGGTCATGCTAAACATTGGAAACTCTCAGTTTGAGGTTCCATAAATTATGCTATTAAAATAAATCCAACATCAATAATAAGATGTATTGTGTCACAGAACTGAACCTTCTCTCAAAGAGAATCATCTAGTCAAGATGAATAATGAAAGTATGCTACCACTTAAACAACATATGAAAGGTTTTTACAGACATCAGAGCATGAATCATGCTTCTGGAAAGAGTCAAGTCTCTTCCAAATTCACTACAGGTGAAAGCCTAAACTTGAATAGAAAACAATTCATTAAAATATAGCAACATACAGTTAGGAGAGGATCCACCAGAGATATTTGAAGATCACAAACAGGTTTACGGTTAAATGGATTTCAAGAAAGGCACAAATTTCCCCCTAGTTACGTATATATATGAGTCCATTGAACCCCCAATCTGGTTGGCTACATGTGTCTAGCCATATGGTCATGGTGCAGATAAAAACATGTACTGCACATTTTGACTCTTTTAAGTTAAATGTGATATCTATATGCAGATTGTTCACATCATTCCAATGTCCTTATCATGCAGATTGTATGGTATATCTACATGCATTTGAGGCATACATAAACCTTAGCATGATCATTACCAGCTGTGATACAAATCTAATAAACAATGATATCCAATGAATTAAATGTTAGAGAACCGTAAATAACTGGCTAGCATCCTGTAAGTAGACAATCGTAATTGTTATAATAGTAAAACTCCTATAATACGTCAATCAAGTGTGCATGTGTGGACGGAGTAGTAAGTACTATCTTTACCATGTTACGTGAGATGAATAGAGCTCTCATTAGAAGATTCATGCTAGGAATCCGCAACGGTTCAGTTTCAGCTTAACTGGCCTGCCCTTACCTAAACCGGTTTAACTGGGTTGCCCAAATCGGTTCAGTTCGACTTGAGTCATCCCAAACCAGGCTCAAGACTAAACCAAACCAAACCGCCAAACCGTTTAAAACAGTTTAATGGTTCGGTGCAGACTTGAGCCGAACCTTTGCTGATTCCTAATTCATGCCACAACTTAGTTTAATTCAGTATCAGTAAAGAGTTTACGGATTAGAATTGAATTCTGGTCCTGGATTGCAAGAGTCGATTGCAAAAGGACATATATTCAGGTCTCCAACAATAAGAAGCCTCTTTCCTGCTTTCAAGAGACTTTCCCATCGAATCTACAGCACAAAGTTAGACTGGCAATGAGTGTACAGTAACAGTCAGCATAAGTGCAATTACAAGCTTTTACAGCATTGCATCAGAAAAAACAATAGCAACATTGATGTCATATTTAGTTTAGGTGAATTCTAGATACATATAAATGAGTCCCTCACTTAGATACAAGTATAATCTTCATGGTTAAAGGTGGAAGAAAACTCATCACATTTACAGCAGAAAAGATCTTTCAATTCAAAAAAACCTGCAATCCTTTATAGAAGTTTAGCTTGAATTCCATACGTGCTATGTCTCCTTGTTCAACACGTGGTCCATATATGTTAAAAAGCACTGCATGGGATTAAAGAAAGAATGCTATGCATAAGAGCTCTTTATTGCATTTCTATAGCTCTCGATGTTGAGAATTACCAGGGTAAAAAATATATTTGGGTTATCTTTCACTAACCAAAAGAACCATGGTCAGTTATGATGCAACGACCTTCATTATCCAAACAAAGAAGCTCATCGTGTGGCATAGAATTCAAAACATCATCATAGAATCCAACCCTTGAGGCACCCTCAATGACTTGAATACCCTTTGAAGAATGTAGAAGCCCAGTGAAACCTTCATCTGCTGCAATGGGTATAGTTGCAGGTGCACGACAAAATGTTGCCACACCTAAGTAGAAGTTGCAATTGATGCAAGGCACGGAATAAGAAATCGTAAACACATCCTCTAGAATATATATATATATATGCTATGTAGTACTAGCTTTAATTAATAAACAACAAACATGTAATTAGCCTTCCAATGTAGTGGCTGACATATGTGGAGGGTTCAGTGCAAATCTTTATTACCAAAATGAAAGGACATCTTCAGGGAAGTTTTCTTTATATTATAAAAATCCATAACTAAAGCATAATCCATACATAGTCATACGAGATGAGTACTTACGGGACATATTAATCACTAAACAAATTCATCTTTTAGTTCCTCATTATTGTGAGATCTAATTTTTTATGATAATTTAAAAAGAAGTGAGCATACCTGAATAACCTATTTTGCATACCTGAATAACCTATTTTGCCCTTGTTTGATGTCCTTGTGCATGAGAAAAAGGCTTCGTATCCTTCAGATATTGCAATGTCAGCAGTAAGATCTTGTTTGGATAACTTTATTTCCTAGAAAGCCATACCATAATACCAACAAGATAGATAGAAAATAAGAATTCCAAAATATTGGATTGAAGAATGGTTCGAACAATGAAACTTGATTGGATATGCTTCTTGGAAGAACTACCACAATGGATTGAAAGAATCCACAGACCCATTCTTGGATGAACTACCACCATTGCATTCAAAATTTGAAAGCCACTCTTATATGCAGATTGTTTGAATCATAATAATCTTTTGGATATGCATTCCTTAAAATAATGCATTTGTAACATATGGTCTCAAATAAAACCTACCCATCTTGTCAATATATGAACTTCCATAAAATGCATATGTAAGCCCTATTGTTTCAAATTAATATAATACCCATGTTTTGTATACATGCATTTCCTTAAAAATGCATATAAAACCATATTGCTTGAAATTAATCATTCTCCTCCTGTGCACATAGAATGCTATAAAGTCATATTATTTCAAATGAATCATATCCATGTTTTGCTCGTAAATACATTGAACAAAAAATAAGCATATATTTAAACCAGATATATATACATCTTAAAAATATATATATATGCATATTTCGGAGAGAATCATACCCACCTTTTGTAATTGAAAGAGAGAAACATGAAAACAAACCATATTTTGTAGGGTTAAATGAAAGGGATCTTTACCTGAAGGCATATAATATCTGCATCAAGGGCGCTTAAAAACCCATGAAGGGATTTGTATGGAGGAATCCGAGCTCTCAATCCATTCACATTATAAGTGACAATCCTGGTCATAGTTTCTGTTAAAACCAGGGCTCAGCAATCAAAAGACAGGCTCTACTGTTTTTTGAACAGGGCATAGTACATATTGATTGATATATCATATACATATTACATACATAGGCTACAACAATCAATCAAGTGGTGTTGCTTTCACACACACCAAAGTCCCTTGTAAGTTGTGGGTACGAGGTTGTGTCCCTTCGGAGATCTCTTTTTCTTCTTATTGTTTTGTCTCGTCCAAAGCAACGGACCTCTCCCAATGAGACAATGCCACTGTGTCACACAAGAATGTGTCGCCCTGTGTAGAACTGAACCAACCTTGTTGTCTCGTTTTTGTGTCTTAGTAACACTTTTATTACTATTGGGAAACCTCAAAGTGAGGTAAAAATCCACAAAGAATAAAGAGAAGTATACAAGTGTCAATTAGACACTAAAGAGCTTAGAAGCACACAAAAGTAAAGAGTGTAAATTTGCAGTGTGATGTCTCTAAGTTGCAGACAATCAAACAGAGATTGCCTTAGGGACTGCTTAAAGAAGCTAAGTTCATGTAGTTTGTTTCGATTGAAGACCTTACTATTGTGGGTTGTCCAGATGATCTAGAGTGCCCAAAATCTTGTCCATTGGAGAAAATACGTATTGTTGGATAGGGCGCATAGAATTTGTCCAAATAGCTCGGCTAGGAAATCTATGAGAAAGAGAAGCACTTTTGTTGTATTGTTTACTTGCATTGCATATAGTTGTTTTGGGTTAGCACCATATGCAACCCTTCGGTCATGAGCCACATTTTAGTTTGAAGCCGGATATTTGATCTCATAATCCAAGCAAGTAACATGGGTTATATTGATTTGTCACATCGTCGGTTGTTTCAATTGTATACCTAACGAGTTTAAAACACCTCATGGACATTTATTTGAATCACACTCTTGTTGTGGGCTCTTGAAAGGATGAATATTATAGGGTATCATTATCATGGTAAGACGCTCTGAACACTCGCATTCAAAGCATCCAAGTTCACAAGCACGAGTCATGATAGTGGATACCAATAATCCCCCACCTATTTTCAACTAAATGAGTTTCATATGACTTAATATGATAGCTTATCAACAAGGTTAGAGACATAATAAGGTCTAATTCTAACATGTCATTTGCTCAATAAAAAATACATCGTAAACCCTTTCTACATTTGAATAGCACATCAATATGCAATGCAAAACTATCTTGCAGCACATAGATCGAGCTTGTGTTGGCACATATCATCGCATAGCAATTCTCCTAGGAGGATGAGAATATATGTCATTTTACTCAAAATTTGAAACAATATACAGACACATATCACTTAGTTAATCACCACCCATGTCTTTCTTGATACAATATATCATGATACAACACTTACCTCTACCACAAAGTAGAACCAAAAACAAGAGGCAAGTTGACCCAATGGAAGGTGATGAATAGAAGTTGTTCATCTAAAATCAACTTATTAGAAACCATTGAAATACAAGGACACACCATCACATAACGAGCTTGAATTATTGGAATTAGAAGTGAATACAACAAAGTTTGAGCAATGGTAACCCAAATGAATATTATTCGTATATCCACATATGAAGAGAGATGGAAACATGTTTCATGAACAATAGGCCGAAGTGTGGTGTTATGCATGGTCCAAAGTGGTGGCCAATTCAAGAAGGGTGGTGGGGTTTGTTTCAAAAAGTAGTGTAATATACTCCCGATATATTCCTGATATATAGCAAAGCATAGAAGGCCTACAATATTGTGGTGTCCCTAAAGAGTCCTAACCGGAACATGGTCCGAAGTGAGTCACGATGGACCCAAGAAGCCCCAAAACGAGTTGGGAAACAAGAGGTCACGATCAATGTTTGCACAAGCATAAGGAGTTCGAATCCAAGAAGGGAACCGGTCCCAACCACGGTTCCAGTCCTAGTTCCTAAGAAGGGGTTCCACCCTTGGGTTGGGACCACAAGTCCCAATTTGAGTTGGGACTTGGTAAATACCCAATCTCGGACCCTGCTACAAGAATAACAACGGCCAAGTGCCAAAGACCAGCCACAGGGGAGACCAAAAGAAACCTCTTGGCATAATGGCCACTTCCTTGGCCTATATAAGAAGAACCCTCTCCTCATTTTTGAGTATTCCCGAATTTAGAAACTCTCTCATCCCCCTCTCCTTAATGATAGTAGTTCTAAGGAGCTTGTAACTAATCTTCTTCTTAATCATGCTTAAGTTATATTAATGAAATCTCTCTTTTGGTTATTCTCTCTTCTCCCCACCGTGTTTTCGGTTCGTTTCGAGACCCCCATGTTTTAGGTTCGTCACAATACCAATTATGAGTATGAGAAGAAATACTTGCAAATGGTTTGACTTTATTATCACGGTGACATATTGAATGCCACATGCAATTGTCATTTGTCATATAAGTGATAAGTATTTATGATACAACCATTCCCACATATACAAGAGTCTCATGTGACAATGGTTACAATATCCACCACATCTTAAAATGCTAGATAGAAGTTTGAGGGTTGGGTCACATGGAGAAAGCGCCAAAGTCTTTGAATTTAATCATGTTACGGAAGGCGAAGGAAGGATATGAGTTTTCGTATGGAAATAGGTGAAAACAAATATCAACAAAAAGCATACTACCGGGTAAAAACATCTTAATGCTACTTCTTATGTTGGTGTTCTTCTTGAGAACCACCTCAATGTTCATATGTAGGCACATGTAGAAATGTGCCACCCTCTACCATTTGGTGGGATAGGCAATATTGTGCCTTCGATCACTCTCAGGCTACTTATGAGTAGATTAACTACAAATAGTAATCCTACTATGTGGCTTGTACACAAGATTAAATAAACACTAACTCATGTGAGACTTTATCACGACCCTCACGTTTGATATAAAAGGATCAAGGAAATAAATCACCAATACAACTCAAGTTCCATCAATCCATATTTAGAGTAATGAAAAGTTATCAAGTTGCGTACATTGGAGATGAAATCAAGTTGAGTACATACATACAAACATATATAAGAGAGAGAGAGAGAGAGAGAGAGAGAGAGAGAGAGAGAGAGAGAGAGAGAGAGAGAGAGAGAGTGTGTGTGTGTGTGTATTGAAGCCCATATGTATGTAGCTCAGTTGGTAACGTTGCCTAATGGAGACTAGGTGGTCATGGGTTCAACCCCTACATTCCACAGTGGCCTCTAGTGAATTAAGAGCATATGAAGTATATATAATAGAGAGGTGAGGAGATCGGGTTTCAAACCCACGACGCAATGCTTGTAATGTTAACAATTTACCACTAGGGTAAGGTACTTACGAGAAAAAAAAAAAAGTGTGTATTGAAGGTTGGGGTTAAAGATTATTCTAATTTATTAGTGAAGAGCCTTTATATAGATATATTGCACAATTGCATGATTGCCACATGTCATTCAACTTTAACAACTTACTCTTTCTCTAAGTTGCACCATATTGGAATGTACTATAATTTTACACATTTTAATTACATGCATTTCCTAAGGAATTACAGCCACATATATACCATTATCTAACATTCCCCTCTAAAATGTATGATAATGAATGTCCATGTTGTTATTACTCACCAAATGGTTATAAATTGAATATTGACACGAGGCTTTCAATTTTTTCACAAGCTAATGCCTTGGCGAAAAATATTTGCAATGTTCCTTTGAGTTGTATCATAAACATGACTTATCTCTCCTACTTGTATTCTTTCACTAATGAAACTCTTCTCTGTGGAGTAAAAACATGGGGACTAAGTCTTACCAAGGCAAATAACTAGAAAGACTTAGAGAGACCTTTAGTCTAAATGAATGCATGTATGATAAGGTTTAAAGCATTGGTGTCCCATGATATAATTAGGGCATAGGTGAGAGCAACCCCTATAATCATTGAGGTGTTATTCTAATCAATGACTTGTATCTAACAACTTTTGGAGGTCCCTAATCAAGGTTGACACCTTATGTCATCAAAATAACTTGTTGAACATGGAAACATTCATTGTTGTTGAAATGCAACAATGGTTTGAGTCACATGGCATAATTGTAAATGCACTACCCTCATTCCAATACAATTTGCATTGTTCCCATCTAAACATGAACAAAGTTGAAAAGAATAGTGTGATCCAAAGTGGTAATATTAACTTGGAAACCAAGATGACATGGATCAGCCCCAAAAGATCACTTGGTAAGAAGATGACCCACTATAAGACACTTTTTACACACATCAAAGGATGGACTCATCATCATGCCATCTTATATAAACAAACATCTATTCTATGCGTTGTGTAGTGTGATAGGGCAGATGCAAACTTCATCACATAAATTAGAGATTGAGTTAAGAAAATATGGCACATGAATACCTCTAAAAAAAGAATTTGCCAATTTTGTCATTAGGGAGTGGATTACAAAGAACATTATGATTGTCACCATAGTGTTTTTTATGAAATGGAGATACCATTTGTTATACGTTTTAAGGTTTAGGGTAGAGGATGAGGATGAATGGTACTGGTGTAATAGTGAAAATGATGGAGAGTATAATGGTGAGAGAGATAATGAAGAACAAGACAAGCATTGAGGGGTGGGGGGTGGAGCCTAGAATGTCTCCACCCCCCTCCCAAGGGGGTTCAATGTAAGGGGGGGGGGGGGGGAAGAAAGAAAGAAAGATGTATTAACGTCTTCTAAGGCCAAATTTGGCCCATGAGACAATTGGTTTACAACAATAGAGTATTTATCCAGTCATCATAACTAAAATAAAATTAAGTAAAAAAATAGAACTTAAACTAAAAGAGTTCTAGTAGTGTACAATATGTAGTATACTCGAAAGTGACTATACACTAAGCCTAATTTTATTTCCACCCAAGCCTCTCGAAAAGAAGTGGGGGGTCAAAGGGTCTTGATGTGGGTTCCAATGTAGAGAGTGCCCTCGCCATGGCTTCTAGGCGGTGTGGCTCACGTTCCCTTATTTTCAATATTGCTTCCACATCACGTCGAGTTGCTTTGAAACCCGGCACCCGAGGACGTCTAGTTCTTCTCTGGTTTTCTGCCTCATCAATGGAAAGGCCGAGTGGTGCAAGTGTGTCGGCATTTGTTGTCTCCTCAGGTTCCTGAAAAACTGCATTTGTTACATGTTCGTGATCATTAGCAACATTATTGTCAACATTTTGTAATTTATTCTCTCTGTGTTGTTTTAGCTCTAGAATGTATTTGCCTAATTTCTTTATATCTAGAGTATCTAATAGTTTGGGGAGGGTGGGAGACGGACCAAGTATGTCTTGGTATTTTGCCCTTATCTCGGCATAGGTTGGACACTTGCATGTAAAGTGGTACTCATCCTCTATCTCTATGTGACATAACCTACATATCCTTTCCTCCCTAGGGACTCCACTAGTACGGCCATTTTCAATCTCAAGTTGGTGAGATGATATTCGAAGTTGTCCAATGGCAACCCTTAGTGCATGTGGTAAGAATACATCTAGATATTTTGGCCGCGTGATAAAACCTAACTCAGAGAAGTGCATGAAGTGTTTCTTATAGTACGACATTTTAGATGGGAGTGGCTCTAGTGGGGTGATCCATTTACACCGAGTGTAAATTTGCCATATTTCTTGGCGTATTACTTTATTGTGGTTCTCATGAGAGATTAAGGTGTTATCACTCGTGTGGTTGTACCTAAGGGGAGGTAGGTTATTAATGTCTAGACCATTCGCAAGAAGCCAACTCACCATCATGCCATACCATGAGCTAGTAGAGCCGGACTCATAAAATGATCGAGAGGCCTTAAAGGCTTGATGAGATATTCTATCATGTGGTTGGCTATGTATCCTATCAATGAAGACTACAAGTTGAAAAAGTGCCTCTACTAGCATTGGGGGTAACGTGAACTCGGCCCTAATAATGTCATGTGGTACAGTCGATTTGCTTCGGAGTTGGCGTGATAGCATCATCACCAATGGTCTCTCTAATTGCGTCCACATGAAGGATGGTAATCCTAGAGCCCAAACCGCTGATGCATACATGAGGGAGGGGGTCACTAATGAGTCAAAGATCCACCCTTTAGTCCGTGGCTCTTGAAAGTGTGCTTGGTGGCATTGTCTCTCTAGGAGTGAGAGGGATGCATGTCCTCTCGTGAGTCTATCCTTCGCTGCCTGTGTCATCGAAAATTTACCTGAGCGGGCACTAAAAGTGACTCCGAGATAGACGTACGATCCAACCACCTCGACTGGGCTATGGGAGATAGTTAGGTGACACTTAGCTCTAACTTGGGCCGATGTGTGGAAGATAAGGACTTTCGTTTTCCCTAGATTCACTACCAATCCTCGTTGTACACAAAAGTCATCTAAGGCATTAAGGTGCCTCTGTAGGTCGTGTTCGGATTCAGAGAGCAAAACTATGTCATCCGCATAGAGCAAGATACGAACCTATGTATCCCCAAGGACCACTCCGGTGCCTCCCTCACGAGCAATAAAATCTGTGATCTCATCAATGTAGATCCCAAAAAGCGTCGGTGATAGGGGGCAACCTTGTTTTACACCAATAGTGCTAGTGAAAGGATTGGATAGGCCACCTGGGCATCGGACACACCCGAACACTTGTTCATATAGTGCGTAGATGGCCCATACCATATCATCTGGTATCCTCAAGCTTTTAAGTCTATCAAACAACCGCTCTCTAGG
The DNA here is from genome assembly GCF_043228905.1 of Azolla caroliniana. Taxonomy (NCBI): domain Eukaryota; kingdom Viridiplantae; phylum Streptophyta; class Polypodiopsida; order Salviniales; family Salviniaceae; genus Azolla; species Azolla caroliniana. The sequence continues at coordinate 7,462,712 of NW_028230442.1, read as the reverse complement.
GACTGTGTCAAAGGCTTTGCGGAAGTCCACAAAACAACAATATAATTTCTTCTTGCGAGCCTTAGTTTGGTCAATTAGGCATCTAAGTGTGAAGATATGATCAATAGTGGAGAAGGCTCGTCTAAAGCCAGCTTGTTCAGGTGCACGAAGGTTTAGGGTCTCCATGTAGTCGCTAAGCTCTGCTTCCATTACTGCACCATATAACTTAGCAAGGGTATGGCCTATCATAATGGTCCTATATGTATTTGGGTCCATGGGGTCCCCCCCTTTATGTATGGGGGCCATTGTATTCATAGTCCATTGTGGTGGAAAACCCTCCGCAAGGGCACGATTGAAGATTAGAGTTAGCAAGGGAGCTAGGCACTCTCTCGCATATATAATGTGTTCTGCTCGCAATCCTGTGTGGTCCATGGACTTCCTATGTTGTAATTTCTTTATGATCTTCATGACCCTAGAGGTCGTGAAAAGTGTCCCCGTGGTAGGCCGGGGTGTGGAAGGCATTGGAAAGGGTGGTTGGTTTGGGATTTGGTAAAGTCTCTCTGTATATGTGTGCCAAGTTTCGGGATCTTCGATGGGTGTTTGTGGTCTTGGCTCCCGTAGTCTCTTCCATGCCGTGGCGCAATCGCTACTCATGAGCATATGGTAGAGTACCCAGTATTGGGATGCCTCCCACGCTCGTCTCTTACGACGTGTCATCTTACACATTTCTTTGCGAGCTTGTATGGAGGTAATACTACCATTGAGTTGTGATACTGTAAGTTGTCTATGTAGGTCCCTACAATCCTCGTCATACCATTTATTTTGTGGCATTGATCCTGATCTACCTTGATTTGAGTGTTTTGTATATGGGAAACTGCTAGCTGCTGCGGAGTGAAGGATGTGTGTGAGTTTTGTACTAAGGCTTTCTAACGGTAGGGAGGGATCAATGGAGGGGAGATGGGCATGAACATGTTGAGAGTATATGTCAGAGAGCTCATGTGTGAAATGTATTGTGGTGTGATGGCATGGTTGACTAGACTTGGTGACCTTAGAGATATCACATTTTAGCTCGAAGTATAAGAAACTATGGTCTACGCCAATAGGGCATGGGGCCACTCGGAAGGAGTTAATCATGTGGGTAGCTTCAGGGCGCCCTATTAGATAGTCAACTGTGCTTTCCCCTCCTCCATGTGGGAAACATGTGAGCTCTTCCGAGCCCGGCCACTTAGCTAAACCATTATATATGACCATCTGGTGCCGATTGCCAAGTTCGAGCAGATGATGGCCAAAGCTCGTGGCGTCCGCACCTTGATCCTTTGATCTACGTGTGGTGCCTATGTCTAAAGGATCAACATTTACCATTTCTAGGTTTCTATTCATCTAAAATACTGTGCATTGTCGGGATTGGGTTCTCACATTGAAGTCTCCTACAAGAAATACTTCTCCTTGGGAAGAATATCGGATTATGTCATCCGATAGGGGTTCGTATGGAGAAGGCCCATGTGGCATTCCTTCATCGACTAATCTCGTCAAGCCACTAATATTATAACGGGATCCTTTTGGGGAAAAGTAACAAATGGCGAAAAATACTGCATGGTCTTTGCTTGTGGAGACTTTCACCCACATAAAATGAGCTTCTGGGTCTATCTTCATTATTTCTATCCTATTATGTAGCTCTCTACGAAATAGTATCGCGACACCTCCAGATCCCCTAGTAGTGTGTCGACGTGAATGTTCATTCTATTCATTCTAGGCTCCACCCCCCTCCCAAGGGGGTTCAACGTGAGAGAGAGAGAGAGAGAGAGAGAGAGAGAGAGAGAGAGAGAGAGAGAGAGAGAGAGAGAGAGAGAGAGAGAGAGAGAGAATGTTCATTCTATTCATTCATTCCCCATAAGGGGTTAAATAGGTACAAAGGGGTAGATACACAAGGGTGCAAGCCCCCTTGGCATTCACACCTAGTCACTCACTCACACCTCTTTGTATCAACCACACTCACACTTATCAATCACCCGTACATCTCGTATGGTAACACAATATGGCACGCCCGTGGGAGAGTGCCTTGCACGTCGATCCCACATGCCTTGATCATAATCTTTCTTCGACCAGAATTTCCATCGGTCGTCTCAACGATCGACTCCTTCGATCAGAGCGCTTGACTCGAACATCTCCTTCAGTCAGCGACTTCATCGACACGAACATTCCCGTTCTGTCGGTTCACGAACTTCATCATGGGTCCAAAAGCACGTTGTGTGTATGTGTGTTCTTCCTTTAATTTTGTGTGAGTTGTCGTGGTCGATCACATCCATTTCTTTTAGGTTCATGCGTTTTCGAAATTCCGTAAGTGCCCTTTGAGTTTTTAAAATTCTATTATATACCCTCGAGGTTTTAAATTTTCATTTAGTACCCTCAAGGTTTCAATATTTGTTACATGCCCCCCCCCTTTTTTTTCTTTTTCCCTCTCATTTTGTCTTTTCTTCTAATTTTTCTTCTTCCCTTCTCTCTTTCTCTCTTTCTCTCCTTCATCTCCGTTTTCTGTTTCTACTTCCCTTATGTCTTTCTTTTCTTCGTCTTCTTTTCTTTTGAGGCTTCTATCTTCCACTCCTTCCTCTTCCTGTATGTTTGTGTCAGTTTCTGCTTCTACTCGTTGTCGTTGGTCCCTCGTCCAGTGGGTTATTCGGCCTTCGCCGTTGTTTTAGGATTTCCGGCCATTCCGACAACCATGCATGTTCTGCCGCCGCTATCTGGTTGCGACCCTAACATTGTAACGATAATCTTCATGTATCCCGAGTCTTTAAGAGTGTAAGAGTTACAAAATAATGAGAGCTTCCATTAGAGCTTTGAACAGTGTCTACGTTTCCATCTATTTCTTCTGTCATATTCTTTCAGTGTTGTTGTGCACGTAGCCCACAGGTCCTCACATACTTCCGCGTACATATTGAACACCATATCCAACAACTGGTATCAAAGAGACTTGTTGTTCAACGACAACAAAATAGCAGAGAAAGCAAAAAGAAAAGACAAGGTCAATAAAAATCTCATTTTCAAAGAGAACATGGCTTCAACATCCAGTATAGGAATTGAAATCTGAAAGTTCGATGACAAAAACTTTGCCTTGTGGAAGGAGATGATGCGGGATGTGTTGATCATCAGAAGACAGGTCAAAGCCATTCGACACAGTGAAAAACCTACTTCGATGATAGCCGAAGAGTGGAGATCCATAAACGGATTCACATGCTCTGTCATAGACATATGCCACAAAGGAAGGTAGGGATTGAACCCAAGACCTCATGGTCTCTATTGGGCAAACCCTACCATTTGAGCTACATATGCATCCTTATATTTAATTCAACTTCATATAGTGTAGATTGAACATTAGAAGTTCCTAGCTTACATGCATTCTCATTCTCTAGCTTGCATGCATCCTCATGCGTACTCTATTGCATGCATCCTCATGCATTGTATTTCTAGCTGGCTTACATAGCCCTACCCTCTTGTATAAATACTCATGTGCACCTTGATTCTAATCAAGGTGAACAACACAAGTTACAGATTCTATAAGTTGAGTTCTTGTTCTTTTCCTCTCTCTTGTTCTCTAGTCTTATCTTCGTTCTACTCTATTATACTTGTCCGTGACACGCTCCACCATCTGAATGCATCTGGCCAAAAACGTCTACTTCAGCATGGCCAAGGAGACGAAAGCATTCTCGTTATGGGAGAAGCTACAGGATGTGTATGAAAAGAAGTCCTCATCTTTGAAATTGATATTGATCAAACAACAGTTCAACATGAAGATGAGAGAACACATCAATCTAGTATTCTCGTTTTATACCATATTGTCTCCTTGATCTTCATATTTGTCTTCATGCTCTCCAACTAACATTAGCTTCTTATGTTCATAGTCTTGTCACTCACAACTTCTAGAGTTCCTAGCCTCGTCACTTCCGGTTCCACTTATTGGTCGTAGCCTCGTCATCCATGCTCCGTCGTAGTTCATGGTTGGTGTGTTTGTGACAATTTGAATCCCTTGAAAGGGACCAAGTAGGTTATAAGTATTTATACAAGTTCCGAGATTGAATATCTCTAGAATATACTCGAGAAATATGTCTAGAATATTCCTGTCTAGAAAATACAATACAATATCTCTAGAATATACTAACGACTAGAATATTCTGATTTTGAAATGTACTATACGCTAGACTGGTTTTTTACCCCTAACTGGTGGAGATACAAATGCATGCTCATATCAAAATGGTCGAGTATGACATCTTGTTGATATGAGGTTGTAGGTTCAATCCTAACCAACTACGTATTTGATGTCACTGTGTCGTGATAAATAGCAATGGGCTCGGTTACGGCTCAAGCCTAACCAAACCCTTAAATCATGGCTTAACAATTTATAGGTTAAAAAATACACCTAAAAATTCTCTATAGGCTCTAACTTTTAATTTTAAACCATAGTTTTAACTTATTAAAATTTATATGCATTATATGTAGAGTCTCCTTTTCATTTATGATATCAAATATGATAAGTATGATGATCAAATTTATAATAAGTATGATTATCAAATTTAAAATAAGTTTGATGACAAATTTTATGATAAGTATAATGAACAAATTTAAGATGATTTTCTCACACAAATCTATAATAAATATGATGATCAATATCAATTAAGAATGGTTTGGTTTGGTTCTAAATTTTCTGTAAACGGTTTGGTTTCTTCTATTTAAAAATGGATTGGTTTAAACGGTTCGGCTCTAAATGGTTTGGTTTAAATGGCTTCATGAATGTTAAATAGTTTGGTTCGGTTTTTATTAGGAATAAATGATTTGGTTTGGTTTCAAGACCAAGAAACCAAACCAAACCGAAACCGAACAGGGCCCATTGCTAGTGACATATAAATCCCATTATCTCTTGCCATTGTAGGTGCTTCCCTCAGTTTAGAGACCTCTCAATTTTGAATTGGCCTATGTTAGAGATATTTTAAAGACAAAAATTACAATATATTTAGCTTGAGAATTTTATATGTACAAATAACAAGATTCTAAATTAGTCTTTGTTTATGTTACTAACTTTTTTTACTTAATAACATTTATTTTGGTCAACGACGAGACAACACTTAAGATGCAATCTCTTGTTTGGTCTTATTTTGGCATATGACATAAATAATGGAGCAGTTCACTTCTCTATTTGCAATCGCATTAACCAATAAAGCATGTTTACCTAAACCCTACGTCTTGTGACATCCGACAAATGATGACATCTGCAAAGTAATTTTGAAAGGTCTAAAATGATCCAGTATGCAGTTTCTACAAGTGATGTCTATCATTGTTAAAGTGCAGTGCTTTACGTACTATCTAATGATAAGTTATTTTGAGATACCTAAAGCAAATTTTGTAAATTACCTACACAAGTAGTGTAAGGTACTTTTGAAAATAAAACTATGATAGAGATTGAGAGCAATCAACAAAGAAAACACAATGCACACATTTAGATTTGATATAGTACAAACATGATTTGATGCTTATAAGTTATGACATTTAGGTTTATCAACCTTCATGGCTTGATATGCATACATTCTCGTAATCCTTTCAATGTCTTATTAGAGTTGTAGGGTTTTCACGCAAGCATGTGAGGTACATGATTTGATGAGGACCATGGATTATAGTAATAGAATTATCCTCTAATTTTGAAATCCAATAATGATGAGGTTTGGTGGTTGTAAAATAGACAACAATGAACCTAATTAGGGGTTCTAAAGAATGAGACTTGTTCCAAAGTTGAATGGGCTCCAACATATTCTAACGATGGGAATTCACCTCCAGTTGAAAGCCTCCTTAACTAGTGAAACTTTATCACATCAACATTGTTTCAAAGGATGATCTAAAACCAGCCTCAAACACTCAAACCCGACATGCTTGTAAATCAATCAAATAAACCCCTTCATCTCAGATCTCTTGGGGGTTTATATGAAAGCCTACCCCAAACATTCACGCCCTTTAACCAAATAGAAATATCCACCTTAACTCTACAAGATGTATATCGGAAGCCTACCTTTAACATTTCATCTAAACATCTAGGCACAGTTCGTTACAACAAAGAACAATGAAATGCTACTATGTGACCACCCCCCCGATAAACTGAAGCGCTTTACCATCAAAGGAAACTCTGAAATACCTCAACTTTCTTCTTTATTTCTTCAAACACCCTCGAATGTTCGTTATTTGCCCAAATGCTCTCGGTCAGGGACTTCTTGTGAGCATCGGTGTCCCTAACGGTTCCTCTCCTATCGGCTACAACCCATCATCATCTCACCTCGTTGTGTGTAGTCTGTAGATTGTAGATGTTGATGCCCAAGAGGTATCTTCATATGAAGTTGTCTTGGCAGAGGCAGAGGCAGAGGCAGGTGGGTTTTTGGTGGTTAGGGGGGTATCTGGGGAATAAAGGAAAACCCACCATTAGTAGTGTATTGTGTGTGGTGGTATAATGTATTTTGTTGGAGGTTTTTGGTGGGAGGGTATTTGGGGAATAATGGAAAACCCATCATTAGAATTTAGTAGTGTACATATATTCTGTGATCATTTCAAAACTGAGCTTCAAATCTTCCAATGGCGAGAATGCTCTTCTTCACCAGAGCTTCCATGGCTTCTCTTCTCCCTCACACCCTCGCTGTGAAGTCCTTTTCTGCCTGGAACCCATCCACCCGCTTCAGCTTCCCTCCGCGCATTTCTTCTCCTCTCCGCAGAGAATGGCGCGAGTTTTCAACAACCCTCTTTACTGATTTTGCTTCCGATGGTGCAATAACCGAGCCTCACTGCGAAGAAACTTCTTGCATCGATGAGAAGGACATGGATTCTTCTGAAAAAGTAAGGATTTTCGGAAAATTCGCCCATATGGTTAATACTTCAAATCTCTGGCTTAAGCGAAGGTTATCTTATCTTCTACAAATGTAAATCTTTTGAGAAAACGTATTGAATCGAAGATATGGCAGTAAATACATGTTAATAGTTTAGGTATAATCTGGCCTACGAGAAATATGGTTATAAATTGGATTTAAAATAAGTTATGAGAATAAATTGAGTTTAGTAAGATATGGCTATACTTTGGCGTAAAAAAAAAAAACGGTTGTAAATTGGGTTAAAAATAACATATGGTGATGGTTTGGATTAAAATAACAGATATTTATAATTTGGTGTAGAAGGAGATATGATGATGGTTCTGCTAAAGAAGATGTGGTGATAATTTGTCTTAAAAGAAGACATGATGAAAATTTAAAAATAAAAAAAGCTATGGTGATAATTTGGCCTAGAGTAAGATAGGGTTATGATTATAATATGGTTTTAAAGAAGATGCAGAAACGATTTGGTATTAAAAAAAATGGACGTGTGGACAAGCTAGCATATGAATTTACACATATGGTTATAATGGAGCTTTAAAGAAGATCAATATGTAGCTAAGGTAGCATGGTAAGCCTTTCAGATTCTCCATATAATTTCTTTCTGGCTTTAAAGAAGATAGACATTTAGATGATTTGCTGATAGGGCAAATGAAATTGTTACGTTCTTTTTAGCTTACAAGAAAGACATTATATTTTCTGCAAATCTAGACCTTTGAAATTCACCAGAGGTAAAACTGAAGAATGTAGTGGAGCAGATGAATATTTCTGACATCCATTTTTCTTTGGGGGTCTGTGATTGCTCATATATAATGCTAATGATAATAGAGTTCTGGTGAATGTCTGTTAGTAAGTCCTAGGCTTATAAATGTTGAAGAGTGTGCCATATTGTGACTAGGAACATAAAGCCGGATAATGCTGATTAGAATTGAGTTTCAATATAGATTTAACTACAAAGATATGTAGATGATTTATTGGTCGTGTAAGAAAAATCTTCAACTTTTAAGAATGTAGTGAGGACCTATCAACTTTTACTCATAGGTATACAAGAATGTGGCTTAATGTGATAGACATATAATACTAATTGCAATGAGTATTCGTGGAGATTTGTTAATCAATTGGAGCCTCGTGTAGGAAAGGATTTATTAGGAAGTCCTAGGAGAGACACGATGCTTGTCACTATGAGTTTTGGTCCAGATTTATTAATGGCTCAGAGTCTCTTGTTATGAAACGGCTCTATTAGGAAGTTTTCCACGTAACTTTTTATTTCAATATGCATCAGTTTTCATGTTGTGTACTGTTTTTGAGATTTCAAGTTCTAATTTTATACTTTCTTCTGGATTTTTTTGTTTAGGGTGAATTGGAAAGTGGACTCTACCTTGTTGCAACTCCTATTGGCAATTTGGAGGACATAACGTTAAGGTACGTGCATTGCATCTCTTAAAACTCATAAAAGTGATATTTTTCAGTCTTTGTACATAATGGTAAATTTTAATGTGTAAAGTCATGTGTACTAATAGCACTCAAAACTTTTTCAATCTCATTTTCAGGGCATTACGAGTGCTAAAGTCAGCAGACTTGATTTTAACTGAAGATACGAGGCACTCTGCAAAACTCTTACAACATTATGGCATCCGCACACCCAGTGTGGGTTACCAATCTTGCACACAATAGTAGGGTAAATGCTTGACTATTGATCATTTGTACCAAATATGGCATGCATTAAGAATCCTCCAGACCATCATTTAAGTATGTTAAGATAGAATTTTAGAAAGTCGTAAGAATGTTGGGTCTTAACTATTGTTAGAAAGGATCTTCTAGTGTTCAACCTTTCTAATCAAGCATAAATGTTGGGCTTTATTAGTGTTAGATTAAAAGTCTTTTCTAATGAAGCATATTCATGTAATAAGGCTTGTTCTTTTTTAGGATTAAAAATGCATGACTAGTTTTGGAACTTCCTAAGGAAGCGTGTCATCTGTAAATGATGAGTCACCACTAGTGTTAGGCCTTATTAAATTCTGATAAAACACACCTCCATATAAAACTGTAGGGTGTTCAACATTTATTATCAAGCACATCATGTAGTCAAGCTATCACAACTACAACTAACTTTCAAAACACGCACATTATACAAAATTGTCAGGCCTTTATTGGCACTAAACCTTTATAATCAAACACATGATGTAGTCAAGCTATCATCATGACTATTAATGACAACAAACTTTATAATCAAGCACATTATTTGCAAAGACATTGCGTCTTAAAGATATTTCTGATCAAGCACATCATGCAGTCGAGCTACCACAAATACAATGAGGCAAGACGATCTAGCTTTGTTTTAGAAAGACTTCGACATGGTGGAGCTTTGGCACTCATTAGCGATGCTGGCATGCCGGGTATCAGTGATCCTGGTGCTGACCTAGTAATGCATTTTTATTTATTAGAAAACCTACTTTTTGTAAAAATAATATGCATAAAACCATTTAAACCTTCTTTTTTTGTGGTTATCATCTGCTCTACCACAGGTGATGGCATGTGTGGATGCAAATATTCGTGTTTTCCCAATTCCAGGACCATGTGCAGTTATTACAGCTCTTGTGGCAGCTGGACTACCCACAAATGAGTTTTCTTTTGGTTTGTTCTTTACTCCTTGATGTTAGGCAATTTATATCCTCATCCCATTAAAAAAACTCCTAATGAAATGTTAGATATTTCAGTTGGTTTTTTGTCTGCACAAGGAAGTCAGAGGAGAAATCGGTTGGTTGTCGCGGCCAATGAGTCATCTACTCAAGTGCTTTATGTGCCGCCCCATAAACTATGTCGAGTTTTAGAGGATTGTATTGCTGTATTTGGTGGGTCAAGGTAACAGCTAAAATCAGCAATACAGCCCTAACTTTTTGCATTTTTACCAAGCTATCCTTTGTTTACAAAAATCAAAAGAATACCCCTTAGCTTTCTACTATTACAAGAATACCCCCCCCCCCCCCCCCTTTCAGTTAGGATTAATCAGAGTCTTTATCGTCTTAGGTGGGGAGAAAAGGGAATGATTTGGATTTAGTTGATTTCTTGAAATTAGTTTGAATGATGACAGGCGCTGTGTAGTTGCAAGGGAGATGACCAAAATACATGAAGAGGTATATCAACAAACTTTTTTAGGAAGCTGTGATTGGTATCGGAAACTTTTGTATATATGCAGCATTCTTGCAATTTTTCCTAATTAGAGTCTTTGGTTTTTTAGTTTTGGCGTGGCACATTGCAAGAGGCAAACACAGAGTTCTCTAGCCGTAATCCTCGTGGAGAAATAACATTAGTTATACAAGGACAAGAGAAATCGAACTTGGAAAGACCATCAGATGAAGACATTCAGCTTGAACTTCAGAAGGCATTGGACAATAATATAACCATCTCAGAGGTATTTTATTATATTAAAAGACACTAAACTCCTTTTCTTCTTGCTTTTGCTTTCACCTTATAGAATTGTGCAAATATGTTATTTGGTAAGATGATTTTGCTTTCTATTTCCTTATCTTATGTACGGAACATTGGAATATATCAATGCAGGCGGCTAAATTAGTGGCACAAAAGATATCGGTGAAGAAGAGCAAAGTCTATGATTTGGCATTGAAGTTGTCTAGCAAAAATATAATGCAATAGAGACTAGAGTCTTGGAATTCTCTTCAATGTTTGTGCAAAAGCTAGGGTGCTTTGACATTTAGCAATGCACGAACAACAAAAAAACCCATTGGAATAGATGTATAGCTAGGTGTATATGGTGTGCATAAGTGGAGGGATGGATTGAAATTACATAATAGATCATGATATACCCCCATGTTAACACATTTTCACTTATTTTTTTCTTCTAGACTAGAATCTTTCCTTATTTCTAATGTAACACTTCAACATCCTTTTAGTAAAGTTTCTTTAGACAAAGAAAGTAGACGATAAGTACTTGCCCTTTTATTATCTTTTTCAGTGACGTAAAAATGTAGTAAATCTTTGTGGATAAAGTGAACGCTCTAATATGTATCGAATATAAGGGAAAAGGGATGAGATGTATCAATTAAAAAAATTATAATTGTTATTGATTATTATACAAGGTTTGAAAAGGAATTCCAGATGAACAAAGAAATTATTATAATGTGCAGCTAGTGTAGGTGAGCTACAAGCTTTTGAACATGGAAAAGTAGAGTGATAACGTACAAAAAATGAAAGGGAAAGAGAAAGGGGCATTTGGCAATTTCAATCATTGTAGATATAATCAAGATTTCATTTACAATCACAATTTTCTTCCCTTTATTAGTCTACTTGATTATTTAAGGCATGCCTCTATCGTGTTGTGAGGTCACATAGAATCCTTTTTGTCAGTCTAGTCTATCTAATCCTTTCGGAAGGAATTATATTAGGACTTTTAAGTTGTGCATAGCCAAAACAATTTTGGGAGTTATGTATAAGATACACCCAAATGTTTTGTGGATCAACTATATGCAATCTTTGGATATACCCCCTTTCATGTAAATTTGTGTATATTTCCATTCCAATGGAGAATTTTGGAACCAATTGTTTACTGATTTGATTCATTCTCTCCAATGCCATGAAAATTTGGATAAGAATCAATGATGAGCATTTGCCATAAAAGTGATTGTTATCTAAATTGTGGAAGATCATCCCACTATGTGTTGTGGTGGCAATATGTCCCTAACAGATTGGTTGGCAATCTTGTCTTTCATTTAAGACCAAGGTCTTCTTGTATGGAGTAATTATCGTTCATTTACTTGTGCTACCATTCTCACAATTGGCATATTTTGCTTGTTATATGTTTTCACCCACAACGCCTTGTTAGAATATTGTCATTGGTATGTCTATTGAATTGGTAAATTTGGACTTGTCTATAAAACATTTTTTTCCCTTTCAATGGGTTTTTGCACATGTTGGTTGATTATTTTATTCACATTATTTTCAATTCATCTTTGATTTCTTTAGTTATCTTAATGTATGGCATAATAAACGGCAAATCAATGCTTTTGAATTTGCGCTTAGATTGGTCCATTGTTGTTTCAAAGTGCTTTTGATATGCTAACTTCCCATGTTTTTGGGTTTTAGAAAATTCCAACATGAAGAAACCCATAACTTATGGTTCTAAGAGAAGAGCCGATGGTTTCTCTACGATGCTAGCATCTAATAATCATGAGTTATCCCTTTTGTAACCTTGTGTTGTATTTTGACCCAACACCTCTCACGAGAGGATAGATAGATATCTTTCTAATGTCTATTCGGAACCGATTGCTATATATAGGATGAGGTCAAACGCATGGCAAGGAGCAAGAAAAAGGAAGAGGAGGTAAAAACAATCACCAAAACACATCTTTTTTGACGTGGGTCTAATGGACTTCTTTATTTTATCGTGCTATAGTCGTTGATTAATTGATGTTTTACTTTTGTGTCTTTTTATTTTTTGCTTGCTTCTAGTGCAATTCAAAGAAATTAATGTAAGAACGTTTTTTGAGCCTCAATCATGTACTCAACAATCATTTCCATGCCCACAATCTCAATGTGAAGCAATCCAATCAGCCTCAAATAGTAGGACCATCTCAATGAGAAGTAATCCAATCAATTTTGAAGTAGTAGTAGGAGCATTAATGGTGTTTGTAACTTAACAATTTTGAAAAAAGTATTGTGCATTTTTCTACATTTTCAAAGAGATAATTCAAAGAGAGAGAGAGATTTATTGGATTAAACAATGGTTCAACACAATTGTTTCATTGAATTGTGAAAAGAATGGCGTGCGGAAGCAATATAGGAACCCGAACAACAGAAAACGCAGGTTTAATGGAAAGCTTAGGTTTGCATAGTATGCACGGGAGAGACAGAGAGAGAGTAAACACAAGAACTTAATTAAAAAATAATACTCGATTTGTACATCGTGTGTGTTCAATGAACACTTTTATACAAGTCCTTTTCGGACTGACAGTACTTCAATGCTCATTGAGGAGCCCCTACACTAACTCCCAAATATATTCCTTGCGGAATATCTTTCCGATGGCCTCCCGATTTCCGCACCGATCCGGCCTAACCGATCGGTCCCAACCGATCAGGTCCTCGGCTTGCTCAGCAGATCCGGCCGATGTTGAGCTTGTCTCTCAACACTCCCCCTCAAGCTCAACTTGAGGCTCTTTGGGATCTTCCGGATCACTGCTCCGGTTCCTCTTGGCTCCACGTCTTGCTCGCGCTCCTCCGACCTGTTCGACCCTTCACAACTCCCTTGTTGTCACGGTGTTGGCGCTTCTCTTGCTGCCTTCTTTTCCGCTTGGCCCTCGGTTGATTCAGTGTATCCGAATCAAACATCCAAACCGACTCGGCTACCTCTGATCGGTTTTTGCTCTTGTCCGAGTTGGCTGTCTCCAACTCGTCTTCGGTCTTCTCGCCCTTGATGGCGTCATCTCCCCCATGCTTGGTTGACTTCGGCTCTTCCTTTCGACTGCTCCCCTTATGTCCGCTTCCGGAATCTTCCGCGGGTTCGCCCTCGGCTTCATCAGCCGATCCGAAATCGAATTCGTCATCCGACTCGGCGTCGCGGTCTTCTCTCCCATTTCCGTGGTCATTCGAGACATCTCTCCCCCTCAATTTCGGCAAGTCGAGGTGACGCAACCCAAGTGCACCCGAGAATTGCCGCAACTTGTCTAAACCAAGAGGCTTGGTGAAGATGTCGGCGGACTGCCAATCCGTCAGAACATACTGAAGTTCAACTTCACCGGAGAGAACACGCTCACGGACGAAATGGTAGTGCACCTCAATGTGCTTAGTCCGGGCATGGAAAACGGAGTTCTTGGCGAGCTGGATGCTGCTGAGGTTGTCGTAGTAGATAGTCGTTGGATCAGACACCTCCACTTGCAGATCCTTAAGTAGCCACTTCAACCATATGGCTTCGCATGTCGCGACAACCGCTCCTCTATACTCAGCTTCGGCGCTCGACAGTGCAACTGTCGGCTGCTTCTTACTGCTCCACGCTATCACAACACTCCCAAGAGAGAATGTGTATCCGGATGTGGATCGACGATTGGCGGCGTTGCCAGCCCAATCAGCATCGGTGTAGCCGACCAACTGCGAGGCTGTACAGGTCCGATATAGCAATCCCCGATCCTTAGTGCCGCTTACGTACTGCAGTACGCGTTGCGCACACTGAAGGTGCTCCTCGGTAGGTTGCGCCATGAACTGACTGATCACCCCGACTGAATAACTGAGATCGGGTCGGGTGATTGTCAAGTAGATAAGGCTTCCGACAAATTGTCGGAACCTCGTTGGGTCGCATACCTTTCCGGAATTGGGGCGAAGTTTGACGGTTCTATCCAGAGGAGTCGAGAAGGACTTACAGTCTGCCATCCCAAATTTGAAGAGCATATTCAGCGCGTAATGACGTTGGCTAATTAGTATGCCTTCGAGGGTGCGGATCACTTCGATCCCAAGGAAGTAATGAAGGTCCCCCCAGATCCTTCATTTCGAATGATGCTGCAAGCTGGAGCTTCACGTGGTTGATTTCACTTAGGTCGGCACCGGTGATGACCAAGTCATCAACATAAAGTAGAATACTAACTGGCCCGAGTCGACCTTTCCGGATGAACAGTGAGGAGTCCAATTTTGACGTCACAAAGCCCATCCGATGCAGTTGCTACATGATTTTCGCGTTCCAGGCACGCGGGGTTTGCTTTAGTCCGTAAAGCGACTTCTTCAATCGGCACACTGCCGACGTGTGCGTTCCGGAGTGAAATCCGGGGGGTTGTACCATGTACACCTGTTCCTCAAGCTCACCTTGCATGAACACATTCTTTACATCCATCTGATGTAAGTGCCACCCCTTTGCCGCAGCTACCGCGAGCAAAACACGGATGGTCGCCATCTTTGTGACCGACGCAAACGTCTCATCGTAGTCGATGCCGTGTTTCTGCGCGTAGCCTTTTGCCACTAACCGGGCCTTGTATCGGTTGACCGAGCTGTTGGTGTTGTACTTGACATTGTACACCCACCTACATCCGATTGGCTTCACACCCTTCGGTGCGTCAACCAGGTCCCAAGTCTCATTTTTCGTCAATGCGTGCATCTCTTCCTCCATCGCGGCACGCCAGTTCATATCTTTCGCCTCTTCTATGTAGCTCTCCGGCTCATGCACTTTCGCAACACGGGTCATGTACGCATAGTGATGCGCCATGTACTCATTATAACCGAACCACACAACTGGGTTCTTCTAGCGGGTAGATCGGCGTAATCGGTCATCGGCCAACGCGGACTTCGCTCTTGAAGACCCGTCACCGATGCCCTCGGAGTCAGACTCATGTCGGTCAGACTCGTTCCTATCCGTGCAGTAATCCAACACCTTCTTCTTCCCTTTTTCTTGGCGCGTAACCCGTCTCCTCGGCTTCCTGCGCGGGGAATGCACGACCGAGTCTCCACTACTCGCCGACTCTCCATCGAACTGGTCAAACCGACTCAGTCGTTCATTCGGTCCACTTAACCGAAACGAAATCAGACTCTCTTCGCGGGTCCCGATTTTAGGCTCATCCGGAGGCATCTCGGCCTCGCTGACCTCATCATTAGAACTCAGATTGGAGGTGAGCTCAGGAGTCGGAGGCAAGTACCAGGACGCAGAAAACACAATGTCGTGGCTCACGCGCGCTTGTTTGGTGCGCGGGTTATAACACTTATAACCCTTCTACTTGTCCGAGTAACCGACCAAGATACATTTCTCGGCCTTTGCGTCCAGCTTCCTCCGTTTCTCCTTCGGCACATGCACATACGCAATGCTACCGAAAACTCGTAAGTGTCGCAAGTTCGGCTTCGTTCCGAAATATAGCTCATGCGCTGACACTTTGTCTCCGATCCGGTTCTGGATGTATACCGCGGTTCGTGCCACCTCGTCCCAATAGAACTTGGGCAAGCTCTTTTCTTCTAGCATTGCCTGCGCCGCTTCCACAACCGACTGATTTTTCCTCTCGGCCACGTCATTTTGCTCCAGCGTGTATCTACAACTGAATTCGCACTGAATTCCCAGCTGTTGTAGATAACCGTTGAGTTGACCGGAAAAGTATTCTTTTCCGCCATCCGACCGTAGGCACTTGATCTTCCTTCTTGTTTCCGTTTCCACGAACCCTTTGAGGTCCCGGAAATAGTCGAAGACTTCGCTCTTCCTCTCAATGAGGAAGATCCACGTGTGCCGCGTGTAGTCGTCGATGACGGAGACGAAATATCGGCTCCCGCCAAGACTAACGTTTTGTGCCGGCCCCCACACATCGAAGTGTATCAAGTTAAGCTTGTTTCGGGTCCGGTTACGCTCGTTGGGGAAGGGAAGTCAGTGTTGCTTCCCAAGCTGGCATGCTTCACAAATTTGTGCCTTTCGGCCACTAAATTTGGGAATCCGAACACCACCTGTTTCGATTGCAGGTCTTGAAGCCACTGGTAGTTGACGTGGCCTATCCGTTTGTGCCATAAGTCGATGTCCAACTCGACTTTTTGTCCCTTCGCAAACATTGTTGTGCCACCGTCACTAGAATCGAGGATAAACATTCTCCTGTCTCTGCGCCCTTGCGCAATAACTTGGCCTTCTTCCTCGATGAAGCACCCGAGATGCGTAAACTGAACCTGCATCCCCTGGTCGACGATTTGCCCGACCGACACCAAGTTTTTTGTGATTGTCGGGACGTGTAACACGTTCATGAGTTTCCCTTTCTGCCCGACATGGCTCAGGGGAACTTCACCGACATTCGCGATCGGATACAAAGTGTCGTCTCCGGTTGCGACTACTCCTGGTTGCGTCGGTTTCTCAAGGTATGAGAACCACTCCTCGTGGCACGTCATGTGGTTTGATGCGCCGGAGTCAACGTACCACACCTCCTCCGACTTCGGGGTGATCTTCTTCATTGAGTTTGCTTTTCGGTCTCGTCACGAAGACTGACCCTTTTCCGGCTTCTCTAGATCCTTCGGCATAGTGCGATCGTTGCCGATTTCCTTTATTGGACTGTCCGGAACCTGTTCTGGACCCGGTTCTCTCCGAATCAACGCGCTTTTTCCAGCACTCGCTCTCCTTGTGGCCTTTCTTGCCACAGTACCAGCATTCCACGATGGATTTCCCTTGCTGGTTCTCGTCGCCTCAACTCCCCCTGTTTCCGGAGGGTCCAAAATTGCAGTCGGCATCACTTCGATGACTTCTTCCTTGATCCCGTCGGCCACCTCCATTGCGCACCGACTCGTCTCTTCCGCCACAACCACGTGGCCTCTCTCCCTTCGTGTACAACATCTTGCTGTTGGCATGCGTGCTTGTCGACACACCCGCGTGGTTCTCCTCTATAAGGAGCATCGACTGTAAGTCGAAAAACGATGGCGTATTCTCCTGTGTACACACAACAGTTCGGAACGCTCTGAACTTTGACGCCAAACCCTCGAGATAGACTTGGAGCATCTCGCTTTCCTCGATGTTCACATCGATGGAAGCTAAGGAGTCGCATATGTCCTTGATCTTCGAGGTATAGTCAACCACCGACAAATTGCATTGTCGTAGGTTGCTCAACTCTTGTCGGAGTTGAAGCTTCCTGGCTGTGGTGCTCGCGGCGAAGATCTTCTTCAAATTTTCCCACGTACCCTTCAACGTTTTTGCATCCCGAACGTAGCTTAATAGTTGTTCGCCCACACAAGGTGCGAAACAATACAACACTTTGCTCGCCGATTGTTCCCACGTCGGGAAGCCTTTGTGTGTCGAATCGGGTGCTATGTCATTTGCTCCATCGACATAGCTCCAGTAACCATGTCCGAGCAGGTACTGGTGCATCTTGTAGGACCAAGATGCGTAGTTGGTTCTGTCGAGCTTCTCCGTTGGAAGCGAGCTAGCCATTCCTCTGTCCATCGGTTTTCTTGTTCTTCTTCGTTGATTTTTCCTTAAAGCAAAGTCAACTACAGAGGTTCTCAACCCTCGCGCTCTGATACCATGAAAAGAATGGCGTGTGGAAGCAATATAGGAACCCGAACAACAGAAAACGCAGGTTTAATGGAAAGCTTAGGTTTGCATAGTACGCACGGGAGAGACAGAGAGAGAGTAAACACAAGAACTTAATTCAAAAATAATACTCAATCTGTACATCGTGTGTGTTCAATGAACACTTTTATACAAGTCCTTTTCGGACTGACAGAAGTACTGACAGTAATTCAATTGTCATTGAGGAGCCCCTACACTAACTCCCAAATATATTCCTTGCGGAATATCTTTCCGATGGCCTCCCGGTTTGCGCACTGATCTAGCCTTCCTACGCACCGGTCTGCATACCGGTTTCCAACGGATCCGGCCTAACTGATCCGTCCCAACTGATCAGGTCCTCGGCTTGCGCAGCCGATCCGGCCAATGTTGAGCTTGTCTCTCAACAAATTGCCTTGGGAATATATATGCAAGACCATGAGGGTTTTATGATGTAGTATTTCGTTCCCTTGAACATCAAAGTATATTGTTGGATAAAGTTCCTGTGTTCTTTGATAAACGATTAGTGCATGAAATGCAATGGTCCCTCGTAGTGGACTATCATGCTTTGTTGAAACAAGAATGCCCTGTTTGGGTAACAATGGATTGCAAGCATGCGTTTTTATGGCCATTTTACTAGAGTTGATGAGTCAAATGGGCAAAGTGTTGGTATCTACACATGCAAATGCTACAAATAAGTGCATATTTTATGTGTTATGGGATAGAAGTCGTAAGAGGCCCAAATGGGTGCGTATGAACACACATGATATGAAAAGACCTTGTTTTTTAAATTGAAGTGGACGACATTTGCAGGTCATTGTTTTGTATGTGGTGAATGGGCCACTTTATGGCAGAATACCTTGTCCTTTAGCTTTGGGGGTTCCAAATTAGGGGAATGGTAAGATGATAAGGAAGGAGTTGGGAGAAATGTTGGTATGTCAGATATTGTGGTCATTATGGATGAAGGAATGTCATTTAGAGCAAGTGATAAAGAGGCCTCACTTCAACGTTGTCGTGCCTTTCAGCTCCGGATCGTTGCGTGAGTTAGGTGGGAACCACCTGGGTTTTGGACCAGGAGGAAGAAGAATTTGAGGCTAATCTAGTTATGAGATGAATAGATTATAAGAAAGAGATATAGAAACTTGTGAATCCCACAAGTATAATTGTTTTAGTCTATATTAATCGTAGTAATAAATTGAAATAGTTTAGAGTAGATTAGAGTAGATTGAGAAAAGAGATCAAACCTTGTGAATCCCACAAGTATTACATTAATCAATATTTATGTAAGAATATGAATTTAGACTGAAAGAAAGAGATTAAAGAGAACTTGTGAATCCCACAAGTATAGATTATTTCGTGAATCCCACACATATATTAATTGGTGTCTTTTAGAAATATATCCAATTTCCAAATATTTCACACACCTTTTACATTGTGCTCCTCATCCTTATATAGAGATGAGAGAATCTTTTCCAACCCATGCGTTTTCTCTAACTTGTGCGTTTTTTTTATAAAATATAGTGTTCATACACGCTAGATATGCATGCGTAGCTTTTTCTTTTGGCATGCGTTTTTTTTTTAAACTAAAGTTTATCTTATGTGAACTTAACTTTCTATGTGGGACATCTACTTTTTAACACTAATGAAATGCTAGTGTAATGGTAAGACATTACATTATTAACATGAAGGTGTAAGGTTTGAATCTTGCCTTATGCATGTATGATTTATTTTGACATTTTCTTCTATTTCTTCATATTTACTAAAACGTTACTTTATAAGTTTTTCATGTAGTGTACGAAATATACTACGACAACGTTTGGGCCCTAAGAATAAGGGAACTCAACCTATGGATATGGAAAATCCAAACTTCGTGTTTACAGATAAGGGGAAAAAAACCATTCAATAGGCCTCGCATTGATGTTGTTGTTGATAAAGATTGACATCATGTAAAGGGAAAGTCAAAGGGGAAATCAATGAATATGCAACATAATAGTTTGCCCACTACTTGTGATACTACTTCGCAAAGTTCTTCAAGAATAAGAGAGGGTCCTCGAAAATTTCCTTGGCAATGACAATTTAGGGGATAAGGGATTGCCATTTCAACTTCAATTTGATTCATTGGAATGAATTATAAATTCATTGAATTCTCGAGGTTTTGTCAAGTGGGAGGACCTAAACAAAAGGTTTTGATAGATGTGCATGAAAATTCATATGCAACATTGGAACATGCTTTGACTAATTTCGTAGCATTAGTTGCTTTGAAGATCAAGTGCACCCATAACATTGTTGATTGAATGAAAGTGGTAACATAGAATGCCAGAGGAGCATGTTCTCCTCCTAAGAAGTATATATTATGGAAAACTTTGCTGAGTAGAGAATAGAATACATTACGTGTAGTTGAGCATACATATCACGAGTTAGCAGGGTCTAATGTTGATTTGCATGGATTTTCATCATTCTATGGAAGATATCTTAGTAATCATTATTCAAGCAGGGTATTAATTATGCGGATAAATATTATCCTCAAGTTGTGCATAATGATCCTTATGGTCATTTTTTGGCTATAACTATCACTTATTTTGGCTAGGGGTTGTGTGGTTGGTGAGGATTTATGCCCCTTAACCAAGCCACTCAATGTATTGCATTATGGGGCTGCCTCCTTCAGACCCTATGTGTGGGCCACCCATGCTTACTTATGGGTGATTTTAACATGTGTGTTGATGCATCTCAATCTACATGTGAACATTCAATCATGGGTGACCCTAAGCAAGCCACTTTGGGTTTCATTGGCTATGGAGGTTTTGAAGTTGGATGTTTGGATGTGGTTGCATGGGAATGATCCAAATTTTACCTTCTAATATGCTCAACATAGAAATACATGGAGTCGGTTAGATAGAATGTACGTGACACACAATGATTCTTTTTTATCAACATTACTTTGTATGACAGTTCTACAAGATGTGGGAACTTCATATCACTTCCCTATTTGTTTGGAGGTTTGTAGTCATGCAATTGACATGCATAAATCCTTGCTTGGAATGCCTCCATTATGCTTTAACTCTTCTCTTTTGCTTCAACCTCACTTTGATTCTCTCATGGAGCAAATTTTGGTGAATTTTTCACAATAAATGGATCATAGAGGCGTAAAAGCATGGGATATCATTTTATGAAACATTAAAGATCATTCATCATATATACAGTAAACATTCGTTTAAGTGTGTGTCCACTTAAGTAAACCACTCTATTAAGTGCGATTTTTTTAGAGGTCAAAATCCAGTTCAAAGAAATTCCATTATTTCCGGATGAAATTACATTAGACCAAATAGAAATTTGTTCCAAACATTTAGAAAACAACAAAATGATCAAAAAAAATATGATTTTCAGTCTTTCTCTACTTCATACCAAAATCACGTAAGATCATTTGCCCACTTTTAACGATACGCTTAGAAACAATGGCAGAATTTGTTTCTTGGATGATTCAACAAGCACTTGATAAAGCTGATTGTACTTGCTTTGATTTTTCGGAACTCAAGTAAGTAGTTGTTGTGATTGAATTTAGCTTGAGTTCACAATCAACAATATCTTTCAAGAGTTCAGGAATAATCACATCTTCTTCCTTTAAGCATCCATGCATGTCTTGAATCTCAACAAACTCAGAATCTGAATTGTTTTCATCATATGCAAGTGGTTCATTGGCATTGGAAGCTTGTGTTATAACTTCCTCAATCTCTTCAAGGAGATTTTGATTAAGTTTTTCTGATTCATTTGAATCTGCATTTACACATTCCATGATCTCATCTCGAATTTCTTCTACATGTGCATTTTCAAGCAAATTGCAATTACATAGCAAAGCAACAAGATCATCAATCCATTGATCTTCCATTTCACCGTCTTCTGAATCAACATCATTAACACGAAATGATGGAATAATATCTGCCTTTCTATAGCAATTAAAAATTGTCTCTTGCTTGATCTCATTCCAAGCAGTAACAATGAGATTCGCGACATCTAGCAAACGTGGCGACTTTCCAAAAGCTAAACCAATAGAGCCTCTTCTCATACATTTAGCGACATCTTCCAAACGAATCTTAACATAATCTGGACTATCATGATATGCCAAGATTTCTCTTATCAAATGGTATTTATACCTCTTTTTAAAGCTTCGGCATGACCATGCGCATTATCAAGGATTAAAAGCACTTTGTGATTAGTTCGAGAACGAACAAATGGCACAAACACTTGATCAAACCACTTATTAAAGCAAGGGATATCAATCCAAGCATTTCTTTGTGCTACATAAGGCAATCGCCATGAATTTCCAACAATACAAGCTGGTTCCTTAGGCTTTCCAATCATAGTAATTGGAACTTTTTCAGTTCCAGTTGCATTACAACAAACAACTAAGGTAATTCTATCTAACAATTTTCTCTTACCTCGAATTGTTGTCGGATCTTCACTAGGCAAAATCACTGTGTATCTTGGAGTTAATCGAAAAAACAAACCAGTTTCATCCATATTGTAAACATTGTTAGGATCATACTCATTGACTATAGGATAAAGCCTTTCCAAAGAAGCCAACAATTCAGGGTCATTTCTATCAACTGCCCCTCCTTCACCATATAAATTAATAGTATTCAAACATTGACGATGACGAAATTTCCTAAACCAGCCCCATGTTGCTTTGAAGTCATTGTCAAAAATATTCATTTCTGATGCCAATCGTCGAGCCTTCTCCATAATAACAGATGGAGGCAATACAATTGACAATCGACGATATGCATCAATCCACGCATACAAGCGTTCCTCTAATTCAGGATATTTTCCTTTTGATCCTCTGAAAGTTTTTTTTCTTGCATTGTGATCTTTTTGTTGAGCACACAATCGTATCTCATCTTTCTTCTTGATCAAACTTCTAATAGTGGATTCACTTACACCAAATTGTTTACCTATGTTACGAAGAGAAGGAGATGATGGTTGTTCCACTAAATCTAAAATTTGTAGCCTTTGTTCATCATTCAAACGAAATCCAACACCTCGCTTATGGGTTAAATTCATCTCTATAATATGCAATGCTAATTAGCTAAATTCACCTCAATATTTCGTTCCCTACCAATCAAGTTTAGATGTACAAAACCTTTTAAAGGTTTAAACTCTTTGACATTTAATGCATACAACCTTATTGAAGGCACAAATAACTTAAAATTCCTAGACGAATGAATTGGGTCTTCTCCAATTAAGTTGGAGTATTATACATCAAGGAGGCACACATGTTAGGATGTGGACACAATCTTGACCTAATTTCGTTGAAACTTTGCTTTGGAGAAAAACTAATGTTATGAAATGCATCATGAATTGAACTTAGATGTTCCAATGTTACCATTAAATAGGTTGGGCATGGGTCTGAGTGGATTCAAAACCCTACTTATAGATATTTTTCTTACCCTAATTTAGCCAAATATGTGGATTATTTCTCCTAAACCACATGCCATATCAGCCACAACAAAATATGTGGATATCAAACTAAAGAAATTGTGCATAATTTCTAAATAATTAACACATTACCATCTAAATTGGTCACAAATTTAGAACCTCTCTTCTCTTCCTTCTCTCATATTCATTCACAAGAAAGAGACACAAAAAACAGACAGGAAAGAAAATACATACCTAAAGATGAATTTAGGAGCAAGAACGTGGATTGGAGTAGCACTAGGAGCACCAATGGGTTGATTATGGAAGAAGAGAGGGTCTCTGTGATGGTTGGTTGGGCTACGCTTTTTGCTAAAGAGAAGAGAGGGAAAAAATTGGGGGAATTTGTTTTTGACTTAAAAAGCCCTAAGTGTGGGGCTCGGTTAAGTGCACACTTCTTCCTTGCGTTCAAAGTGCACACTTAACCGAATGTCTACTGTATGGGGTAACTAATACCCAACGACGATGAGGCCTTCTTCAATACTCACAATTTCTCTTTAGATACATGCACCATTAGATGAGGAGCTTTTGGATATCCAAAGTCAATTGCATATTATTATTTCTCAATTGCAAATGCCAAAGTTATCGTTATATTAAGATGTGACAACTTAGGGATTGACTCATAGATCATCAATGTCAATCTCATTTATTTTTCCAAGCATTACATCCTGCCTATGCTAGATCTAATTTGGTACATTTGAAACAAAGGGATGAATTTATAATGGATCATGCTACAGTAATTGCAATATGTGTTCATTACTTTAAGGAGTTGACTCGCCCACAATTGTTAACGACAAATGAGGTGAGTGGAGCATGCATAAATTTTATGATGTGGTTGGATGTATTGTGCATGATATCATTAGTCATTAATTGGATGCGGATTTCACAGAAGATGAGGTGGACATGATTTTAAGGCATCTTCCTAGTGGTAAGATCCCTAGTTGGGATGACTTGACAAATGAAGTTTTTAAGGCTATTTGAACATTTTAAAGGGGCCCCTTACTTTGATGTTTCAATGTCGTTGGGATTTTGGTTGTATGCCTCAAGCTTGGAAGGTTGGTCTCATTAAATTAGTTCCAAAGGTGGCATATCCTGAGTCATTTTATCAATGGAGACCTATTTCTTTGATGAGGTGGGGGGGTTGTATAAGATATTTACAAAGGTCTTGGCAAATAGATTACAAAAGTATTTGCCAAAGTTCATACATCTTGCCCAACATGGTTTTATTACAAGTAAGTATATATTGCATAATGTAGGTTATATAAGATATTTACAAAGGTCTTGGCAAATAGATTACAAAAGTATTATCCAAAGCTCATACATCCCACCCAACATGGTTTTATTGCAAGTAGGTATATATTGCATAATGTTAATTAGATTCAACATGGATATTTGTTGTGGAGGAAGAGGGATAAGATGGGAATCACTGGGTTGTGTGGAATCATCTAGCAACCCCTAAGTGCTTAGGGGGAGATGGAATATTAAACTTATTAGACTCACAACCATGGATATCTATTGTTCAATATTTCATTGAGAACAAGGGTTTAACACATGGGAGGACAAGGGAAAAGGCATTATGGTGGCAATTACTAGACAGATGTATTTCACTTAACATTCCTCACGATTCATATGTTGAACACTTAGTTATCTCATGGCAAGAAGCAATCTCATTATGTGTATGAAAACCATCATCTAGTAGAGAACATTGTAATTCTTTGCAAAAAAGAGTTATTTGTGTCTTCTCAGTTATTATGTTTTCTTGGAATGGAGAGAATGCGCTCTCAATTAATCATTTATTTTCATTTGGGGGTCAAAGAGGTGGGAGATATATTTGAGGCTCCATCTCAAAGAATTTTTGAGTTTGTTGAAGCGCAACAATTATTACGCATCCAGTCCAATTATAGGTTTATCCGGCAACAACCACAAAATATGGCATTGATGCAAGGTTCTTTACCTTTACAAACAGAAGAGCGATCGTGGATTGACTGGTATTTATGGGGTTAGACGTCATTTTTGCAAGTGACTACTAATCTTTTCTATCATTGCTCTTTTGAGTCTCTTCTATGGCTATCATCTAAGGTAGAAGAAGAATGGAAAATACATAACTCTGATCATGGATGTTGGAAGATCTTAAAACGTAGGCATTCTAAATTGCCACTTATCACAAATGTCTTCAAATTTTGGAGAATTTTGATTGGGGGTTTGGGATTAGCTCTAAAGCAACGTGGATCAACAACGGGCAATTGCTTCTTTTGCACTGTTCAAATAGAAGATAGTACTCATTGTTTCATACAATGCCCAATTACTTGTTAGATTTGGAGCTACATTTCTCAAATTTTATCACAATGTTATTTGATCAGCCTACACAATGGGTATTTGCATAATTGTGTTTTCACAAAGAGTTTTGACCTATGGGACTAGAGTATACATGTGTTCTTCACATGTGCTCCTCCCTAAAAAGGGGTATTCATATATTGAAACACAAAGTCTCTATGTGTGAATAAGACATACACATATGGGCTCAACCTTCTAGGTGGTGTCTTAAGTAAGACACTTAAGTTACCACTCCCTCTTAATATGCCATCATATCTTGAACGAATTGTACAATATGCCAAGCATGTGAAGAGCAAGCGACATTTATCCTCTACCATGCCTTCATTGCATACTTTACATAACTTCAAATTCACTACGTTTTGATACCATGATGCAACTTTAATACCTAACTTGTGAGATCGAGTGCAAAGTAGTGTGAGGGCTCTATGAGCATTACTACTCATATTGATAATGAGGTAAGATTGGAGACGATCAATAGGCATTCTTGCCTTATATTGAGACCAACATTTGGGGTTGACATTTGCCATGTAGCATTCTAGCTTTGTCCTCTTAGCATCTTCCCACTTCATCCCTAATGATTCCACCAACCTTTCCTCAATCATTACATAATGCATAACATCGCCCAAAAGCTCTAAAAGATCATCCACGCCCTATCTTCTGAACCATTTTCTTATGTTAATAACCCAACCAGATGCGATAATTTTATTCTTATGATTCCAAGCAAGATATGGTAATCGATGATTCGGCATATTCTTGACTTTTGTAATGTATCTATATACTCTTAGGAGTGTCAATATCTCTATGGGCCGAACACTTGTTTCCAAGAGCATAACCTAGTAAGAGGCAGTGCATTTAACTCCTAGTTGCCTCCTTAAAGTTTCTCATTCCATGCATTACAAGAGATGGTGTCACCCTATACTTCTCATCCACAAGTAACACGTTCGTGTTCACAAGTGGAAGGATTGCGTATTCCACTTGTAGATTCCTTTTATAATCTTGCGATTCATGCAATTTTCAAAAACTTGATACACCAGTATCACATGTTAATTTGTTGATTTTTTGAGATTTTACAAGACTTGTCAAAATGATACTTTCTAATATTGGATAGTTTTTCAATAAGTGTTTAAACATTGATGGTCTGCATATATGAAATGTAGTTAACTACAAGCAAATCACATTGGTTAACTCAAAGCACAAGTTAAGATTAATGGTTTCACCATCAGGAGGAGATGTAGGTTCCATAAGTGGAAGAGACATCTATTGTTAGTGAAAATGTTTTATGTATAAGAGGTAACACTCTAATCCTTAGTGTCATCAACATTTATAAATTTAGTGCTAATCAACGTCCATAAAAATGTAGACAATATTCATAAACTGTCAAACCTAGACGTGAACATTAATATATCATTGGAACATATCACATAGTTATCAGGGTATACACATTGTTCTCCTCTTTTTACTTTTGAGAACTCTCCTCCAAAATTTGTGCAATAGTATCTACTCCAGATAGGTTGGCAACGGTAGGGTCCTCTTGTAGCTCGTCGTCAAAATCAATAAACTCCCTAGGTTCACCAGCTAATGGAGGAATAGGTTCACGAGATGCAGGTTGAAAAAATTCAGTATCTACAATATGCTTGGCCCCTACTTCTTTGTCCTAATCTAGGCATTCCCATAAGGCTTTAATCCTCATGTTAATGAAACTCATTTGATCATCATCCTTTTCTAGTGCAATAGTATTTTTGAATAACTTCAATGCAGATGCAGATGTGGTACCTATTAACAATTTAAAAGGAAGATTGTTTTAGCTAAACATAAACTACATTGATTTCTAAAGGCATAGCAAAAAAAGTTATAATAATTTACCCGAGCCGGAGAACAAATCTAGTATCCAATCTCTTTCATTGGAGAACATTTCAAATGACAAATATCAATATTAGCTAGAATGTATTGATGGGCAAATCAAAATTCTCCATGTAAGATAAATATTCCTTACCAAGTAAGGTTTTTTATCCCATGGCAACAAGATCTCAAGGCATGTGCTACAGAGTATCTTTGGTCCATGCTATGGAATACGACAATTCTCCATAAGGATGTTATCGTCAACTATGTGAAATCTTTGACCATCTTCTCAAGTTGTTTGAACCTAAATGGTTCATCATCATATGTTGATCCAACCATACAAAATCCTCATAGTATGTCAATAATGAGTAATGTGTATTCCTTCGTTGGCAATATGTGTATCATCTCAAGCACATCACCACAATAGACATTATAGTATAAATCCTGGGTGATATCCTTTTTGTGGCTAAATTTCTTAAAAGTGTCATAGACATATGCCATGGAGGAAGGTAGGGATTGAACCCAAGACCTCATGGTCTCTATTGGGCAAGCCTACCAATTGAGTTACCTATGCTTCCTTATACTAAATCCAACTTCATATAGTGTAGATTGAACATTGGAAGTTTCTAGCTTGCACACATTCTCTATTTCTAGTTGGCTTACATAGACCTACCTTCTTGTATAAATACTCAAGTGCACCTTGTATAGACATATGCCACGGAGGAAGGTAGGGATTGAACCCAATACCTCATGGTCTCTGTTGGGCAACCCTACCAATTGAGCTACCTATGTATCCTTGTACCAATCCAACTTCATAAGTTTCTAGCTTGTACACATTCTCATGCATTCTTTATTACATGCATCCTCATGCATTCTCCATTGCATGTATCCTCATGCATACTCTATTTCTAGCCGGCTTACATAGCCCTACCTTCTTGTATAAATACTCAGGTGCACCTTGATTATAATCAAGGTGAACAACACCAGTTACAGATTCTATAAGTTGAGTTCTTGTTCTTTTCCTATCTGTTGTGTTCTAGGCTTGTCTTCTCTTTACTCTATTATACTTGTCCGTGACAAAAAGTGTCATCATCTTCTACACCATGTGTCATCACTAAACTTCGGTCCTTTTCTTTCCAAGTTCTTTAAAGATGTGCAAGAAATGATGTAGGAAAATCATGAATATCTTTAACTTCTCTTGGTTTCTTACTATGATTGTCTCGGTATATCATCATTGAATAATATTTCTTTGCTCTTTGACTATATGTGGCTTCCTCACGTTGAGTAGATTCTAAAGACGAGCCGTAATATTTCAAACGTATTTTCTTGATATGTGGCTTCCTAATTTTCAGTTGACCTTGTAGGGACAAGATCGAAAAATATAGAAAAATTCAATTATATGAACCAACAAGTAATTTCTAACAACTTATATGTTTAAAGACATGTTAACTCTAGAAAAGAGCTCTAAATGCTAAAAAAGGATTGGTAGATGCGAACATGCCAGAAATTAATGATTTTTTGTTAAATAATATGCTAAACAAACACTAAATAGTGCAATAAAAACACCGCAAGAAAGTGATTTTCTTATGGAAAATCTTGGGAAATAATAGAAATTAATTACTAAACTAGAGATTACTTGTGAAAATATACACTTTATTCAACAACTACATACTTTATATCTAGTTGTTTTGTACAATACTGTTATTCTTTATAAAGTGAAATATGTAACCAAAGTGATGTTAAGTATCACTTTGGTTGCATTTGTTCTTGAAAAGGTAATATGATTTCCAACAAGCTTGAAGCCTAGAATCAAAGCATGCACTCCATTTATTTGTGGAAGGTAAATCAATACCAAGATATTTAAAGCTTTGAACAAATTGTATATGTTCACCTCTATATGTGAGCATAGGGTAATGATGGGGTTGGATGGTTTGCACAACCATCATCTTTGTTTTCTCCACATTCGCTGCTAGTTCATTATTATGGCAAAATTCTTCTAATGCCCCAAGTAAATGTTGCATACTATCAACATCATATGAGAAGAGTACCACACCATGTCCATATAAAAGCAATAAGATAACATGTTGAATCAATTTGGGGGCATCCAATCCTTCCTCTCTTGCAACCTAATTCACCACTTCTAATTTATCAATACATAAGCCAAAGAGTGTGAGTGATAGTGAACATCTTTGTTTGACCTCCATGTTACTTAAAAAGTGTTGTGAGAATCCACTATCCATTTTTGGTTGGCATTTAACTTGTTCATATAGGCATGCAACAACAACTTGGTACTTTAATGGCATATCAATCTCTATCATTCTATTCCAAAGCTCACTTCATGATACAATATCAAAAGCTTTCTTGAAATCAACAAAACAACAATAAAGTGTTTTTCCTTGTAATCAACTCTCTTCCATGATTACTCTCAATGTGACCAAATGATCCATAGTGGAGTGTTTTGGTCTAAATCCTATTTGCGCAAGTGTTCTTTTGCTTGCACTTTCAGCCTATGTGCTTATCTTTTACTCCATAATAGTGATATATAATTTAATAGTAGTTGGCTCACCATTATAATTTGTATGATAATTTGATACTTGATTCTTATCTCTGGATTTAAATATTGGTTTAATCCAATTCATAAGCCAATCATTTGGAAAACTTTGTTTTATATCTTGCTCTATAATTGTCATTATCCAATGATGAGTATGTGGCCTTGTCGATTTTAAACGCTCACTTGAAACTAGGTTACATCTACTACTTTCCCACTCACCACCTTCTTTATTCCCTTATTGACATCATCAATATCGATACATGTATTGTGAGCCACATCGTCATGCCTATATAGCCTTTGTACATATTCCAACATCTCTTCATTTGTAAAGTGACCTTTCACATCTTCTTTCTTACCCTTGAGTTGTTCCCATGCTAATTTTGGTTTGAGATTAAACAAGTTTTTCTTTTTCAACTATTGCATTTGGAAATATCTTCTTTTCTTTCTCCTCACTACCTTCTTATATAGGTGACATGCAACAATCCTTTAGTTTTCCCCTTCTATAGAGTTAAACCATTAGGGATGTAAATCTTGCATTCATCATCGAACCAAGAATTACATGGAAAATTAGACATCTTATGCCCACCAACATGCCTCTTAAAGTATTGATATCCAGCCTTAAGGATGATATCCTTTAAATGTTTGCCAATTTTCTTTAACATCGTTGCTTAGAGCGAAATTTAACAAATGGTTCTCTGCTTCATTTGCATACATCGTAGCAAGGTCAGATGATACATCTAACTTCCTCTTTCACTCCATGTCATCTATTGATGAAATGTGGAATTGCAAACTCTAAGTACAATGGCTTATGCTATGATTCTAGATATAGAGAACCAACTTTAAACACATTCACCAAGGATACATCACATGTTGGCATTAATGCGTAATCAACCACACTTCCTCCACCCAAGGATGGTAAACATGTGAGTACATTTGTCAAGTGGAATGCCTTTATACCATTTAAGATTATCAAGTTTGTGCAATTTAGCATAATCTAGCATGACACAATCCTCTAAGTCGCGCAATAGACAACTTCTACGTCAAATGTTTTCAAACGAGAGAGAGAGAGAGAGAGAGAGAGAGAGAGAGAGAGAGAGAGAGAGAGAGAGAGAGATGTATCTCAATTGGTAAGATTGTGTAATGGAGACCAGGAGTTCATGGGTTCAACCCCTACATTCCACAGTGGCATCTAGTGAATTAAAAGAGATATGTATGAACTATGTGATAGAGAGGTGAGATAATTGGGTATTAGCTATATAAAAAAAGATGGATGTAGCTCAATTGGTTAGGTTGCCCAATGGAGACCAAGAGGTCATAGGTTCAACCCCGACATTCCACAGTGGCATCTAGTGAATTAAAAGAGATAAGGTTGCCCAATGGAGACCAAGAGGTCATGGGTTCAACCCCTACATTCCACATTGGCATCTAGTGAATTAAAAGATATATGTATGAAGTATCTAATAGAGAGGTGAGGTAATTGGTTTCAGTCTGTGCTTGTAGTTTAACAAATTACCACTAGGGTAAGGTACTTACGATAAGAGAGAGAGAGAGAGAGATGTCAATGACAAAGATCAAACTTGGGCTCTCTCAATTTGATGTTATAGAGTAAACCAACATGTGACAACTAGAGGTGAAATAAACTAGAGAATTGATATTTGGATTTGAAACCATGACCAACTGTATGTACTTTTGAAAAACTATGTAAGACTATTATTTCTCTATACACGCAAAGTTGATGTAATTCAATAAGGAATCTCAAAAAATGATATATTGCAATTCATAGTTGATCATATATAATGTAATGCCAAAGCCTTATAATGCAAATGGCATAGTCAATTTGATGTTATAGAGTAAACCAAAATGCGACAACTAGAGGTGAAATAAACTAGAGAATTGATATTTGGATTTGAAACCATAACTAATTGTCTACTTCCTTTTGATAAACTATGTAAGACTATTATTTTGCTATACACGCAAAGTTGATGTGATTCAATAAGGAATCTCAAACAATGATATATTGTAATCCATAGTCAATCATATATAATGTAATGCCAAAGCGTTATAATGCAAATGGCATGTTTTACTATATATTTAGGAACAATGAATTTGTAGGTCAAATGTATGCAAGAATGGAAAATTGACAATGTATACATATTATTTGATTAAAGCACCAAAAAGCAAATATGCCTTCATGATCCACAATCTTTGAATGGAGTCACCTTAGGTACAATGAACAGTTTATATGTAGCCAATTATATGAAAGGCTTAATTAATTGTATTAAAAACGAGCATAACAAGGCATTATCATCAATGTGATGTAAACATGGAATTTATAGAGAGTTGTCATTCGTTGCAATGAAGACCACGCAAGAATTCATGAAATATTTGTGAGTGGTAAGGAGACTTGTTCTCTAGCCACAAACATATGGATGAACTAGGTATGTTGATTAGTAAATGACAAATTTTAATAAACTAATGCTTTGAAGATGATCAACTTTTTTGATATAATAAATACTACTTTCTTCGTAGTGCCACCCACCCTTACATTTGGAAGGCGTCATAGGCTTACTAAACAAGTGCAAACGTATTCGCATGTGCAAGATATCGAAATAAATATATGAACGTGGCATCTAAGATGAAATTTGGTTATTTGTAAGAAATAGCCATATTATTATGTCCAAGAAATAGCCATATTTTGCAAAACAATGACCCCTCAAAACATTCATATACTTTTAGGATTACAATGCAACTCCCCAATCGTTAATATTCCATGGTTTTAATAATGATGTCATTGTTATGATATTAAAGGTAAATGCTCATACCAAAAACAATGTAAATGATGATGATAAACAAAGGTCAAAACATGTCTATTGTTTTCAATAAGCCATGTATAACATAATGTCAATGAAGTTTGGGAGGTACAATATTTATAATGAAGGCCGACAATACTTCAAAAATAAATCTTATGTCATGAGTATAATGTAAAATGCCTTATTGTTCCTGTGTCAACAATGATGTTCCTATGGTAAGGCAAAACATCTAAGGTGTTGTAAGACTAGTTGACATAAATACAAACAACTCCACCGAAGACAAGGTGCTCATAGAGAGCTAAGTTACGGGGATTCCCCAACCAAATTTCCTTTCAACCTATGTACCTATTGTGATGCTCCATGAAGATTATCAAACAATAACACATTCTCATACTCCAAGTGGACCACATATCTCAATACCTAAAGTAGTCAAAACACTACCTTATATGAAAGGGAGAATAAAGCACTCTCTCTCTCTCTCTCTCTCTCTCTCTCTCTCTCTCTCTCTCACTTGGTAAAAGCACACAATTATATTAATTCTATGTAAAATCCACTTGTTACAACACTTCTCCCCCTCTCTCCCCCTCTCTCACTAATATATTAGCATGTAGAATGCAAATACAATCCCGCATAATTTACTTCTTCCATAGCTCTTCATCTCTAATGAAAAAGACCATGAGTATTGAGATATATAAGGCACATGGGCCATATCATTACCAGATCATGTAGATCGTATTGCTCAACATATCCAATTTGAATGCGCTACATGATTGTAAACCACTCCAAAATCATTCCACCAGATGCATTAGGGTCATAACTATGGAACTTTAGAGAAACCTCGAGCTTTTATTTTTGTTTCAATATGGACAACATGAAATCACCCATATTTGTAGTTATGATTTGTCCCATATGCCAAATTTGTTGTGTAAGAGACATTAATAAAAATAAAAAACTCCCCTCTCCCCCGATGTATCACGACTTCATAAACATGTGGATTCTCGTACTTAACAATGCATTAGGGAGCACGAACATTGAGACTCATTGGGTGCATATTTTGCTCTAAAATTATTCATGAGGTTGATATCATACTTCGATTTAATACTCCCCACCTTCGATCACATTTGAGATTGCTTTTCATGCATTGTCAACCCAATCCAATCCATACAAACATTTATCCGAGAGTCATAATATGTACTCTCCATTGCAACATTCATTAGTAAAGTTCTTGAGCCACAAGAATCACTACTTGACTCCACACATGGAACATGCATGCAAATGTTCCACTTTGGGTCTAGTAGGTCATTTTGATCTCAAAAGCGATAATAAAAACTATATTTCTCAACAATCGAAAGGTATAGACATTGCTAGGATAAAAAAATTTAGATGCTTGCAAGCCCTTAGATGCAATTGCAGAGCTGTCAAGGATGCAAATGATGTTATTATATTGATCAAGAACCAATAGATTTCTTTTCATTCAATTGCATTCATTTTGACTTTGCAAACAAAATGGTACTTGTCAAGAAATCCAAATCAAGATGTTGTAATGAATAATGGTAAATTGACGTTGTTGTCCATTGTTGTTGGTGTGCAGAAGAACTTGCATTGATACTTAAATTTGAAGCGAGGGGCAAAAATTAAACTCAAGCAACATATAACATGGAAAAAATCGTAACAATATGCACCCCATATGCGTGTTTTTCTTTGGGTATGCATATATGAATTGGAAATGTTGACCTAAAGGCAATCTTGCATGAGAAATGATGATTCTTTATTTGAGTGAGAGTTCTTGAGCTCAATTCTTTGAATGCCCCTTGTAAGGATAACTTGAATAATTATATTGGTTATGAATGTATACATGATTCGTGGAATATGAAGAAAGGAATATTATTTTTGAAAAGAAAGAAAGGAAGGAACATTAGATCATGATCTTACTTAATATACATAGTACGATAGTTTATCCTCTCTCTTCATGTTTGATCAAGTAGAGCATTTGATGATTCTTGTTTTAGGTTAGAGTGGTCTAAACTCAATACATGAAATTGCTCCCCTCCTCAAACAAGAGATTTTTGTCATACTTATGGAAATATGAACCTTTAATATATGTATATATATACACATATTTCCACTTTCACTCTGAGAGTGTCTTGAGTTCAATTAATCTTAGAATTTCTTAATTCAATAGAACCACAACTATAAATTATAATTAAAGGTCTATTTCATTTGCCATTTATCAATTAGTCTTATGCATACATTATCAAAAGAATGTGGCATAAGATAGAATATATAATCTTGAATTGGTTTCTCCTTCATCCAATAACATTGAAAGTTGGGATTTGAGTTTAATGGTTTAAAACTGTGTCAACCTACAACATACAAGTTATTCAAATTTATTCTTCTTGAACATGGAGAAAAACAAATTGTGATTAGTTATGGAAATGATCGAGAGGAACATGGAAAACTACATTTGGCATTGTTCATCAATTGTTTTACTATGTTGATGTGGGATCTCCACTTCATATGCAAGAACAAATCATAATACAATTCAATGTTGACCATCTCTTGCCGAATAGCCAAAGGTTTGTAGTACAACTTAATGTCCATCTTTCAAATATTAGTTGTTCAGAATCAAACTCAACTTCCCTAGTGTGGGAACACACCTTAGGAATAACCCAAGTGTGTGAACATCCCACCTCCTTGTATCATAAACTAAGTGTCATGGAAGTTAAGTCCTATGACACATATTTAGTAGGTAGTTAAGTCTCCACCTCCTTTCCATCTCGTGGTTGTAGTGAGAGAACATAGAGAGAAGGTGACTACATAAGCACCTTCTCCTCCTCTTTGTAATTGTTGGTTGTCTTATTCTCTTGTTAATACAGTTTTCTAGTTTTCTATATAACTTTGTGTTCTCTCCCTCTCTCTCCCTCTCTCTCTTACACACACACACTGTCAGAACCAAGGATAAAAGATAGAGTGATGGAAGAAGGATATTAGAGAACACGAGAAGAATGGAATCAAATACTAAGAGAAGAATGGATGTATAAGATAGAGAAAGAAAGAGAATGGATACAAGGTATGTAATGAGAGCTAAAGACTGGTGTTGTCAGGAACTCTATTAAGGCAGAGAAGGAATTAGTACTAAAAGAAGGATTAGTACTATTGTTGGGGAATAGTACTAAGACAGAGAAGGATTAGTACTATGAGAGGTGTCGAACTTTGAGAGAAGGAATGAGTGAGTGAGAGAGAGAGAGAGAGAGAGAGAGAGAGAGAGAGAGAATGATGATGCGAAAGATATATGTATTATATGACGGAAGATATACAACAGTAGTTAGAAGGCTTAAGACTGGCGTTGAACCGATTTGGTTCGAACTAATGCTTTGCGCCTCCTTTTATAGTGTCTTCAGGAATACTCCTGAAGTTTCTAGAATGTTCCAGAGAAATCTGGAATATACATCAATTTCCTAATAAAACCTAAATGAAAATAATATCCTTCAAATTACAACTCATAACCTAATGGTAAAGTCTCGACCCGTGTAACAAAAGGTTATGGGTTCGAGTCTAGTTATGACACTATCCCCCCTTTAAAACGACGAGTTTCACGAGTCGTTTTGGATTGAGGACCCGGTTTCTCGGGATATCGTCGATGGAAGTCTTCTAGAAGAGCACGAGCATTGGTCACATTCTCGATCGGTTCCCAAGTACGCTCGCTGGGACTATATCCTAGCCAATCGACTAGATAGTAGAGCTTGTTGCGAACAATCTTGGAATCGAGGATGGCAGCGACCTCATACTCAGGTCCATCTTCGAGCTCGATAGGAGGTGGAGGTTGTATAGTACGTCCTGGGATAGTGCTCTCGTGATAGGGTTCGAGGAGAGAACTATGAAACACCGGGTGTATCCGAAGTTGCGGAGGTAGCTCGAGACGAAAAGCGACATCATTAATCTTCCCGATAATACGGAAAGGACCTAATCGTCGATAATCCAACTTCTCACATGGGCGAGTAGTCTTGATGTGTCGTCGTAGCAGCCACACCCGATCTCCAATGTTAAAACTGGATGGAAGTCGATGACGATCTGCGTAGTCCTTGTGTGATTGTTGAGCTTGCTGGAGTTGAGTAGATAAATCCGCTTGTATCTTGCGTAACCGCTCCAAACGATCCTCCGCGTAAGGATTTGTGGACACTTCTGGGGTTTCAAGGACACACCACCGGGGATGATATCCCGTATAAGCGTAGAATGGCGTGACTTTAGTCGATGCGTGGATAGCGTTATTATAGGCAAATTCGGCGAACGGAAGAATATCTGCCCAGTCATTCTGATGATAGTTGAGAAAGCACCGCAGATACTGCTCCAGTGTTTGATTTGTTCGTTCGGCTTGACCGTCGGTTTGTGGGTGGTAGCCGGAGGAGAGGTTACAAGTGACCTTCAGCATTTTAAAAAGGTGCTTCCAGAATTTTGACACAAACTGGGGTCCACGATCGCTGATGATATTATCAGGGAGTCCATGATGCCGACATACTTCCCGCATGACAATTTCGGCGGTGTCTTCACTAGATATTTCTTTAGTACATGGTAAGAAATGAGCCATCTTCGTATATCGATCCACCACTGTGAGAATCGCACTGAATCCCTTAGAGACTGGAAGATCTGTAATGAAGTCAAGAGCAATGGATTGCCATGGCTTGCTTGGAATTGGTAATGGTTCTAATAAACCATATGGATGATGTCTTGGCATTTTCGCTCTGCAGCATGTATCGCAAGTCCGAACAAAATCTTCGACAAATTGTCGCATACGGGGCCACCAGAATGATCGTTGTACTAAATCTAATGTTTTAGTACTACCAAAATGTCCTGCTGTATATGTGTCATGGCAGTTTTGTACTACTCGAAGGCGGCAAGAACCATTAGGAACATACAAAAGTTCTTTAAAGAAGAGTAATCCATCACAGTATTTGAATTGCCGATAATCCGTACCTGGTGATTGTGATTGTGAACATGACGCTCGAGAGGGGTCAATTTGTGCTAGTATAGCTTGGGCGAAAGCGTCAGTCTTCAAGTCCTCACGTATAGTATTGGTAATGTCGGAATCCACGGGCATGTCAAAGATCTGTGCTGCTTGCAGTCGTGCTGGACCCAAGATTACTTGCTTCTGGTTATCGAAAGCTGGCTCACCGGGACGTGGTGTTAGATACGAACGCCGTGATAATGCATCTGCCTTCCCTTGGTGCTTCCCCGGACGATATGTAATTTTGAAGTCGAAGCGTGTGAGGAAATGGGCCCACCGAGCTTGACGTCGATTCAGTACACGAGCATCTTGAAAGTAGGCAAGGTTCTTGTGGTCACTGAATACAGTGACCTGATGAGGAGATCCCTCCAGGAAATGCCTCCATTGCATAAAAGAATCAACTATTGCTAATAGCTCTTTATCATGAATTTCGTAGTTGATTTCGGCGGCGTCAAACTTACGGGAGTGGAAAGCCACAGGATGTAGCTTCTCGTCGTTACCCTGTTGTGACAGAATGCTCCCCAATGCGAAATCCGATGCATCAGCTTCGATAATGAATGGTTTTTCCGGATCCACATGACCTAAAATTGGAGCTGATGTAAACGCCTTCTTAAGACTCTCGAAAGCCATGTCCGTCTCTTTAGACCAAATGAATGATTGTCCCTTCCTGGTGAGCTGTGTGAGAGGCAGCACAATTTTTGAGTAATTTTGTATGAACTTCCGGTAGAAATTTGCAAAGCCTAGGAAGCATTGCACATCCCGCACCGAACGCGGAGTGTGCCATTCTATCACCGTTTTGACCTTGGCTGGGTCCATAGATATGCCTTCTGAGGAGATGACATAGCCGAGAAACTCCACTTGGTTGCACCCGAAACTACATTTCTCTAACTTTGCATACAGACCATGTTCTCGAAGTCGTTTTAGTACTAATAGTACATGAGAATCATGTTCTTCTTGGGTCTTTGAATAAACCAGTAGATCATCCAAATAGATGATCAAAAAATCATCCAAGAGGTCTCGAAATATATCATTCGCCATGTGCTGGAAGACTGCCGGCGCATTAGTGAGTCCGAACGGCATGACCGTATACTCGAAGTGCCCATATCTGGTGCGAAACGCGGTCTTCCATTCATCTCCTGGTCGGATCCGTACGAGGTTATAGGCTCCTCGTAAGTCGATCTTCGTGAAGAACCTGGCACCGTTGATCCGTTCTAAAAGACTTGAGATAAGGGGAAGAGCATACCTATTTCTTACTGTGACCTTATTCAAGCCACGGTAATCTACAACGAGTCGAAGCGAGCCATCTTTTTTCTTGACGAAGAAAATGGGTGCGCCGGCTGGAGATTTCGAATGCTGAATGAAACCGTTCTCCAAATTCTCCTCTATATAGGCTCGAAGGACTTCTAGCTCGGTTGGTGACAAATTGTAGATCGGCCCCCATGGCGGCTCTTTTCCCGGTTGTAAGTCGATGGCGCAGTCGTACGGCCGATGATGAGGAAGTGTGTTGGCTTGTACTTTATCGAACACATCAGCATACTGACGATACTTCTCGGGAAGTTGAACGGTGGACTCCTCTTTGGTGGTGCTGGAGGGTTGTACTGATATTGCAAAGAGAAACATTTCCTCCTTGCGCCCTTCCTCACGCAACTGACGTAGCGAAATGGTTGCAACCTTCTGGGTAGATCCTTGGGTTTGTCGCAACCGGATTTCCCTTGTCCTCCAATCTATGTCTGGGTCATGTAACTCGAACCATGGTAATCCTAAAACTATGGGATGTTCTGGAATACTAATAATATTAAATGATACTACACATGTTAAGTTATCTAGGACAATATTAACGGGTTCCGACTCTTCTATGATATTACCAGAAGCAATGGGACGACCATCAATGACTACTACTGAGGCTGGACATGGGAGCTTTCTTAGAGATATCTGATGAGCTCGGGCAAAATTCCTATCCATGAAGCAAGAATTAGCTCCGGAATCTAGAAGGGCTAAGGTATGTACTGGAGGGGTACTTTTAGTACTAACTGCTACTTGGACTACGAACACATCACTAACTTGCTTAGAGGGAATGGAACCACTAATGGGCTGCACAGATCTAGGGCTGTCCAACCAAACGGCTCCTATTTTGGCTGGACTTAGTCGTTTAACTCTTCTTCTAATTGGCTAAGGACATCAAATTTGTTTGCGAGATTCGGACTATTAGTACTATTAGGACTATTATGACTATGAGGATTATCAGAGATTCCTACTGACATAGACTCGGGTTTAGTATAGTCAGAACTAACAATGACTTGGTTTACCTGCCTTCTTGGTCTATGGGGACAGTTTATCGCGATATGCCCTGGTCCACCGCAATAAAGGCATAATCGGTTTGTTCGGCGTCGTTGCTTTTCCTCCTCCGATAGCGGCCCACGACGACGTGTAGTGTCAATTTCTATTGGAGTTGGAGTACTTACTGGAGGCGCATTATGTGACTCCCTTTGAAAAGGTTTCGCTACCATTGAGGCATAGGTAGGCTCGGATCTTGCCCTCGGCATCTGAAATTGTCGTTCCGAACGTCGCTCGAAGAGGCGGTTGTCACATCTGACCGCTCGACTGATTGCTTCTGTTAATGATTTTGGCTCTTCAGGGAAAGTCAAGAGTAAATCCTTGACATCGTTGCGTAGACCATAGCGGAACTGCTCCATCAATGCTTGATCATCCCAGGGGATATCGGCGGCGAGTAGGCGGAAATCTGCAGCATATGCGGAGGCTGGACGGTCACCTTGGCGTAATCGCCGGATTTTGTTGATTGCAGTCCTTATGCTGTCAGTATCTCCAAAACATGCTTTAAACTCACTTATGAATTCTTCAAAATTATTTAGTACTGGAGATTCCTTTTCTAGTAGCGGTGCGAACCATGCTAATGCTGAGCCAGTTAACAACGTGCCTACTAAACCCACTCGTGATGCATCGGTGGGATATCGGGACGGATGCATTTGAATAACTAACCGTACCTGGTTAAGAAACCCTCTAAACTGCGATCGCGTTCCATCGAACTTCGTGGGAAGGCCAATCTTGGGTTCTTTATGAATCCCTTGTGCTCCGTGCCCTTGTTGTTGCATTGCTACGATGGTTGCTTCGAGTTGTTGCACGCGTAACGCAAGTTCCCCATGCTGTTGTTGCGTTTGCTGCTTTTCTAAGGAAATTTGCTGAAGATCCCCCAACAAGCGTTGATTTTCTTGTTCCAAAGCATGAAACTTCTCTTTCAAGCATTGAAATTCCGAGAAAACGGATTGATACTCTTCAGCGCTAACGGTGGCCATGGGATGAAGGAAAAGGGAAATAAGAGACTAGTAGGAAAGGAGAGAGACAGAAGGAAGAGGGAGACTAGTAGGAGGCAAATCGGTTCAAACTGTCAGGAACTCTATTAAGGCAGAGAAGGAATTAGTACTAAAAGAAGGATTAGTACTATTGTTGGGGAATAGTACTAAGACAGAGAAGGATTAGTACTATGAGAGGTGTCGAACTTTGAGAGAAGGAATGAGTGAGTGAGAGAGAGAGAGAGAGAGAGAGAGAGAGAGAGAG
The DNA here is from genome assembly GCF_043228905.1 of Azolla caroliniana. Taxonomy (NCBI): domain Eukaryota; kingdom Viridiplantae; phylum Streptophyta; class Polypodiopsida; order Salviniales; family Salviniaceae; genus Azolla; species Azolla caroliniana. The sequence continues at coordinate 7,421,275 of NW_028230442.1, read as the reverse complement.
AGAGAGAATGATGATGCGAAAGATATATGTATTATATGACGGAAGATATACAACAGTAGTTAGAAGGCTTAAGACTGGCGTTGAACCGATTTGGTTCGAACTAATGCCTTGCGCCTCCTTTTATAGTGTCTTCAGGAATACTCCTGAAGTTTCTAGAATGTTCCAGAGAAATCTGGAATATACATCAATTTCCTAATAAAACCTAAATGAAAATAATATCCTTCAAATTACAACTCATAACCTAATGGTAAAGTCTCGACCCGTGTAACAAAAGGTTATGGGTTCGAGTCTAGTTATGACAGGTGTTGATTCGAATTGATTTGAGAATACATGTATGCCCTTATTTATAGGTTCTTATAGAATAGCTTAGAGATTTCTAGAATGTTCTAGAATGTTCTAGACCTAGAATGCTCTAGGACATTCTAGAACATTCTAGAATAATCTAGAGTTTTTACAATAATCAATGTAATATAAGAAGTAGCTTTTATTGTTTCATATAACAATAAGCTATCTTAATGGTTGAGGTTTTCAAGTATGGATGACAAGGTTCGAGGTTTAAGTCCGGGTGACGCCATAATGGTCATGTGTTCATGACACTATCCCTCCTTCGAGAACGCCGAGTGGAAGTCGGCGTTAACATTGTTGGGCTGGGCTTGTTTGGATAGTGACGATGGAAGTCGTTGACCAGAGCTTCAACATTACAAACGTTATCGATGGGTTCCCAAGTGCGATCACTCGGAGGATAGCCAAGCCAATCAACTAGATAATAAAGCTTATTGCGCACAATCTTAGAATCAAGAATAGCAGCTACCTCGTATTCGGGGCCGTCCACAAGTTGTATAGAAGGCGGTGGTGGCACGACACAATTAGGAATTAAAGAGGTGCGGCAAGGTTCCAAAAGAGAGCTATGAAAGACAGGGTGAAGCCGCATATGCGCAGGAAGGTTAAGAAGAAATGTTGCATCATTAATCTGCGTCGTGATGACAAAAGGACCTAAGCGTTGATAGTCAAGCTTAGCACACGGTCGGGTAGTCTTGATGTGACGACGAAGCAACCATACACAGTCACCAACCTTAAACGGAGACTTAAGACGATGTCGATCGGCATTGGTCTTATGGTGTGCTTGCGCTTTCTGAAGATGTGACGATAACTCGAACTGGATTTGTTGTAGTCGGTGGAGGTGATGCGCCGCACTAGGGTTTCGTGACACCTCGGGAAGATCCAGTATACACCATCGAGGGTGGTTGCCGGTGTAGGCAAAGAAAGGTGCAACTTTGGTAGAAGAGTGGACCGCGTTGTTGTATGCAAACTCAGCAAGATGTAAAATATTACTCCAATCATCTTGTTGATAACTAATGAAACATCGAAGATATTGCTCGAGCGTTTGATTTGTGCGCTCTGTTTGTCCGTCAGTTTGTGGATGATAAACCGAAAAGAGTTTGCAAGAGATTTTGAGGCCTGCCCATAGGTGCTTCCAAAAGTGTGAGATAAATTGAGGACCTCGATCGCTAATAATATCATTCGGGAGACCATGATGGCGAAACACTTCACGCATAATGAGATCTGCAGTTTCTTCACTATTGATGGTCTTTACACATGGTACAAAATGTGCCATCTTGGTGAACCGATCCACTACTGTTAAAATAGTATCAAAGCCTTTGGAAGGTGGTAGATCCGTAATGAAATCCATAGAAATAGACTTCCATGGCTTGTTGGGAGGGGGTAATGGTTGTAGTAAGCCATAAGGATGATGCCGGGGTACTTTGGCGCGACAGCAGGTGTCACAAGTGCGAACATAATCTTTGAATTTTTTTTGCAAATGAGGCCACCAAAACGAACGTTTCACCAGCTCAATGGTCTTCAAAATACCAAAATGTCCAGCCATGGGGGCATCATGACAATGTTCCAACACTTGAAGTCGGGTTGATCCGTTGGGGACGTAAAGGATATTCTTGTAGAAGAGTAAGCCATCTTGCTACTTGAAGTCCTGATAATGTTGAGATGACCCTGGCAATGTGGAGCAAGATGGACGACTTGAACCACAGTGGGCTAAGACATCCTTAGCAAAATCATCCGAGTAAAGTTGTTGCCGAATAGTGTCAAGAAGGGTAGAATCAAGTGGTGTGGCATAAATTGTTGTTACCTGTAGCTTTGATGGCCCGAGGAGAGTCTGCTTTCAATTGTCAAAGGCCGGATCTCCAGGTCGAAGTTCTAGATACGAACGCCGATCTGCTTTCCCTTGTTGTTTTTCGGGGCGAAAAATGATCTTGAAATCGAAACGCGTTAGAAATTGGGCCCACCGAGCTTGTCGTCTATTTAATACTCAAGTTGTTTGAAAATATGTGAGATTTTTGTGATCACTATAAATGATAATTTGATGAGGTGATCCTTCTAGAAAATGACGCCATTGCTCGAATGAGTCGACCACAACTAGTAACTCCTTGTCATGCACCTCATAGTTTATCTCCGAAACAGTAAATTTTCTCGAGTGAAACGCGACTGGATGTGTCTGCCCGTCCTCGCCTGGTTGCGATAGGATACTCCCCAATGCAAAGTCTGATGCATCCGCCTCAATAGTACATGGCTTTTCAGGATCAATATGTGCTAGGATGGGTGCTGATGTGAATGCCTCTTTCAGCTGCGTAAAAGCCTTGTCCGCTTCGATACTCCAAAAAAATGCTTGATTTTTCTTGTTGAGTTGAGTAAGGGGCAACACAATGCTTGAATAATTATGTATGAATATGCGATAGAAGTTCGCAAATCCGAGGAAACATTGGACATCCCGAACTGAGCATGGGGGTTTCCATTCCAATATTGTTTGGACTTTTGCCGGGTCCATGAAAACACCCTGGGATGAAATAGTGTATCCCAAAAATTCGACTTGTTTGCAATGAAAACTGCATTTCTCAAGTTTGGCATAAAGACCATACTTCCTTAGGCGTTCAAGTACTTGCCGCACATGTATATCATGCTCCCCCTGTGTTTTAGAGTAAATCAATAGATCATCTAGGTAGATGATTAGAAAAATATCCAAGAAATCCCGGAAGATGTCATTTGCCATATGTTGGAATACTGCAGGTGCATTTGTGAGCCCGAAAGGCATGTCTGTATACTCGAAATGACCATATCGAGTACGAAATGATGTTTTCCACTCATCTCCCAACCGAATTCGAACAAGATTATATGCACCCCTTAGATCAATTTTGGTAAAATGCTTTGCCCTACCAATGCGTTCTAAGAGATTGGAGATTAAAGGTAAAGCATACCTATTCCTTATGGTGACTTTATTTAAGCCTCGATAGTCCACGACCAAACGAAGGGAGCCGTCCTTTTTCTTCACAAAAAAGATAGGAGCACTAGTTGGAGACTTTGAATGTCGAATAAACCCATGTGCAAGATTTTCCTCGATGTATTCTCGAAGAACCTCAAGCTCAGTGGGTGATAAATTGTAAATTGGACCCCACGATGGCTCTTTTCCTGGTTGGAGATCAATAGGACAGTCGTACGGCCGATGCTTTGGAAGAACACTAGCTTTGACTTTGTCGAAAACATCAACATAGTCTTGATATTTTTTGGGAATTTGGATGTCTGAATTCCCTTGAGTGACACTAGAAGGTGTCACTGATACTGCAAATAAGAAAAGGTCCTCCTTGCCTCCCACTCGGCACAATTGTTGCAATGTGATGGCTGAAATTTGATGAGAAGGATATGGTGCATCGGTAGAACTATATACTTTAGGAGGAAAATCCCGAGTTCAATCCTTGACAATGATATTTTCTCCTAAAGGGCACCTAATTTCTCGCTTCCTCCAATCGATTCTAGGGTTATGTAGCTCGAACCATGGCAAACCGAGGACAATTGGATGCTCAGGACTACGGATTATGTTAAAGGAAACTACACATCCTAAATCACCCAAGAGTATGTGTATTGGCTCAAACTCTTCAAATATCTTCTCGGAAGCTATGGGGCGTCCATCAATCACTACTACGGAAACTGGACAAGGAAGTGTATGCAAGGATATTTGGTGTTTTTGGGCAAAATCTCTATCCATGAAACAAGAATTGGCTCTAGTATCTAAGAGGGCTTGGACTTGAAGTTGACAACTGGGTGTCCTAACTTGTACTAGGACTGAGAAGACTCTACTAACATGCTTGGAAGAAATGGAACCCACACTAGGTTGTACATATCTAGGGTTGTCCAACCAAATGGCTCCTATTTTGGCCGGACTTATTCGTTTGACTCCTCTTCTAATTGGCTTAGGACTTCAAATTTATTGGACAAGGGTGGATTATTCATAATATTAGATTCACTAACTGCTTCTAAAATGTTGGACTCATTTTTATTGACATAGTGAATTTGATTTACCTGACGTCTCGGCCTACGGGAGCAATGAATGGCTATATGTCCTGGACCTCCGCAATATAAGCACAGATGGTTTGCTCGACGACGTTGCTTCTCTTCGTCTGACAACGGTCCTCGTCATTGAGTCATGTCGATCTCCATGGGTGCAGGACTATCCATTGGGACTAGACTACGTGTTTTTGCCTTGGAGTTGGAGCAGGGCTATACATTGGCCTTGGGGATGATTGCGTTGTTACTGATGCATAAGTTGGTGTGAATCTTGATCTTGTTATTTGTTGTTGTCGCTCACATCGACACTCAAAAAGGCGATTATCACACCGTATTGCTTGACTAATAGCTTCTGTAAGTGACCTTGGATCCTCGGGGAAGGTAAGAAGTAAGTCTTTGACATCACTACGAAGGCCTGAACGGAATTGCTCCATTAGGGCTTGTTCATCCCAAGGAATATCGCTTGCGATGAGACGGAAATTGGCAGCATATGTCAAAGCTGGTTGATCACCTTGACGAAGTGTACGAATCTTGTTGATAGCTGTTCTCGCCCCATCAGTATCTTCGAAACAAGCCTTAAATTCCTTGATAAATTCCTCGAAATTATTCAATAGAGGAGAATTGGTCTCTAACAATGGAGCAAACCATGACAACGCTATGCCAGTCAATAAAGTGCCCACTAGCCCGACTCGTGATGCATCTGTTGGATAACGTGCGGGATGCATTTGAATCACCAACCGTTCTTGATTCAAAAAACCTCGGAAATGCGCCCTCGACCCATCAAATTTAGCTGGGAGGCTAATTTTGGGCTCCTTGATAAGTCCCTGACCTTCAACCCTTTGTTGTTGTAACACTATGATTGTCGACTCTAACTGTTGCACTTGTCGTGTGAACTCCTCTTGTTGTTGTTGCTTCTCTATAGTAACCTTTTGTAGATCCCCAAGTAGACGTTGATTCTCTACTTCAAGAGATGCGAACTTGGATTTAAGGTTCTCCATTTCTGCAACAAGGGTGAGATATTCTTCTGAGTTAATGGCAGCCATGGTTTCAGGATGGTTACAAAGGAGGATAAGAGAGAGAGAGAGAGAGAGAGAGAGAGAGAGAGAGAATTCGAATCAAACTGTCAGAACCAAGGATAAAAGATAGAGTGATGGAAGAAGGATATTAGAGAAAATGAGAAGAATGGAATCAAATACTAAGAGAAGAATGGATGTATAAGATAGAGAAAGAAAGAGAATGGATACAAGATATGTAATGAGAGCTAAAGACTGGTGTTGATTCGAATTGATTTGAGAATACATGTATGCCCTTATTTATAGGTTCCTATAGAATAGCTTAGAGATTTCTAGAATGTTCTAGACCTAGAATGCTCTAGGACATTCTAGAACATTCTAGAATAATCTAGATTTTTTACAATAATCAATGTAATACAAGAAGTAGCTTTTATTGTTTCATATAACAATAAGCTATCTTAATGGTTGAGGTTTTCAAGTATGGATTACAAGGTTCGAGGTTCAAGTCCGGGTGACGCCATAATGGTCATGTGTTCATGACACACAGACACATATACACACCCTCTACTGCACAGAATCACTCTCGATTCTTTAGTAGTTGTTGGCCATATGGCCTAAGCAAGGAGTGCGAGCGTATAACCTTCGATGGTTGAATAGTTAGGTTAAATAGTATGGTACCTAAAGAATAGTGTAAGGGAAGATTTGTTTTTATGCTTATGGATGAGCGTATTCCTAAGGGAGAAAGGATGTTTTTTAAAGGCTTTTAAGGATGAAATTTGGTGGGTAACCTCGGCTAATGAGTCTAAGGAAGAAACGTTTTTTCATTTCTAGGTACCCTATAGGTGTGTGCTTTCTCTAACTAGGTAGCGTTTTAATTCGTTCGAAATAAAAATTTGTTTGACATGTATGGGATGGTCTGAAGAGAAGGGAAGATATTAATAGGAATTTAATGGTTTTTGGAAACAATTGAAAGAGAACTTAGAGTTCTCTAGATTGATCCAAATATCCAAGAAAGGGAACCTAGTGGGGAACGTATGGATCGTAAGTTTAATATAGTTATTGGTCATAAGGCTATAAAAACTGAGGTTGTCTAAGAGTTGGGGTTTCGTACTTGTCCAAACCCTGAATGCATCATCTATGTACCTAGTAAAATACAAGAGATGGGGTGTGGTTTGTGAGTTTTCTAAGTGTGATAAGAAAAGGCATGCATAGACAATTGAGAAGTTGCTACCCATGGTTGTTCCTTTGATTTGTTGGTATACTTGATTATCGAAGGTAAGGTAGAGATACTCTAGGGTTAGAGCGCTAAGGGTATAGATAAGATTAGTCTTGGCTAAGGAAAAATGGGGGGAGATGATATGGCAAAGTGCTTCGAGTCCTAACTTAGGGTGGATGCTAGGATAAAGGGATTCTACATCAAAAGAGAAGATGAAACTGTTAGGAGGGGGGGTTAGTTGTTCTAGTTTCTGGATGAGTGAGTGTGAGTCTTTTAGGTATTGTTTTTGGAGTACTATGATGGGTAAAAGTTGAAAATGTAGCCATTTCAAGGTTTGCTCGAATATCGAGTTATTATAAGAACAGATGGGTCTAAAGCTAATGGGTGTTTTATGGAGTTTAGGGAGAAAGTAAATATTAGATACTTGATAACCCTTTACGAGTTTATGGAGTATGTAATTAGCTTCGATAAAGGAAAGTGTTCCTAGATTTTTTTGCACTATACTATTTAGGTGATATAAGAGTTCTTCTAATGGGAAATGGGTTACTTTTCTATAGGTGGTGGTATCCGAGAGGTGGTTTATAGCTTTTTCATAATAGGTATCTTTGTCTAGGACACACGCTCCCATGTTCTTATCAACCGGAAGAACGATAATTTGGTTGTTTTTCCTAAGGCTCTTAAGGGTTGTGTGAAGGTGAAATGGTGGCCTAACGGGTTTGGGTTTAGGTTGTTGGAGTTTAGACAAAAGGAGGGTTTCATGTTTTTTAATAATATTTTCAAGAGGGGGATATTGAGATGGTGGATTCCAGTTAGGATTTGGTAGTTTAAATGGATTAAAGGGGGGTGAGTCCATGTCTCTAAAGAAATGTTTTAAACGTAAAGATCTACTTAAACTAGCAAATTCTTTAACAATAGTATTAGTGGAAGGTAGAGAGGATGGTGGAATGTATTTGAGTCCTAAGCTTAGCAATTGTGTTTCATTATTTGTGAGGGGGTGTTTAGATAAATTGTGAATTTTACTTTCTATTCGAAGGGTAGCATTAAGCGGTTTCCAAAACTTTTTTCGTAGTCTATTACTATTGGATTTTTTATGGCGTGGGCGGAAGGGGAAAGATGTATTTGTATTACCTAGCCACATAAAAGTGTCTAGGGTGGAGGTGGTCCTATTAAGAAGATAAAATAGGCGTCTACAAGGATGCACAACGTGTCTAAAGTGTTTGTTAACACGCTTAGCACGTCGTGATAGTCGTTTTTTGGTCGGCTAGAAGGTGGGTTCTTATGGTGTGTGGTAGGGGGAGTAAATAGGATTCTGAAAACGTGAGAGGTGAGGTTGTTGTGAGCATGGATGAGGGGTTGGAAGGAGGGGCGGCGCGAATGTCTATTGGCTGCCTTGTGTAGTCCCAAACAACGCGCCATGTAGGGAGGGGGAAGGGTGCACGAGATGGTTGTCCAACACAGTCCCATACTCGTTTACAATAGGGGGGGGATGATTGATGAAAGACGTCGCGATCAACCACAGCATGTTGTTGAGTATTGTGTGGTGGATCACGTTTATGTGATGTCCAATTATCGTAGGGCGTACCATGTGTACGACGGAGAAGGGGCGGCGGTGGCGGCGGGAAATTTTGTTGGCGGCTTTGATTCGAAACAGAGTGTCGAAATTGTTGCCTTGAAATGTTTGGCAGGTGCAGCTGACAATAGTATCGTGGATGGAGCTCGGGGACGGTGTTAGGAGCGGAGGACTTGTATGAGCGGGGAGATGACTGAGGCCTATTGTTGCGAAAGCATGTGGTGAGTGAGAATGGTGCAGTTCATTATTGGCAAAGTGTGGGTTATGGAAAAGAACTTGAGGCCCGCCAGGGTTGGGATAAGGTTTAAATGCTTGTTTAACCTCATTAGTTGCAGTGTTGCAAGTGAAAAGGAGGTTAGATGCTCGATGACGAGGACGTTGCGCTTGTTTGGCGTTATTATTGGAGCGGTGGTTTGGGTTAGGGTGAGAGTTAGGAAAAGGGTTAGTGGTATTTTTGGAATTAAAAGTTAGTGTTTGGGTTAGACTTAGGTTCTGGATTACGGTTTAGGGTAAAGTTTAGATTCTTTTTGGGTGTGGGTGTGGGTGTGGGTGTGTGATTAGAATTTTTATTTAGGTTAATAGTAGGGGGGACAGAATTTTTAATGTTATTTATCTCAGCTTCTACGGGAGCAATGTACGAGGGACTGTCATAAAACATTTCATTATCATTTTCTTCTTCCTCTTCATACATTGTAATGTCTATATCTCTAATATTAGGGTTTTCATATCTATTTTGTGCTCTTGTTTTATCTCTAAGTTCCGTGGCTGTTCTCTTAAGTGTATTATCAATGTTGTGATTTAATGCAAAATCGTCACACATTTTTAGGATTTCAGAGCCGAAATCTTGTACTAATGTATTAATCGTTTCTTGAAATTAGCAGGCTCAATATATGATGACACATCCTCAAAATGTTGGGGTTCTTGAAGGATGTTAGCAAAGTTATGTAGATATGATCTAATGGTATTAGGGAAATTATCTAGGGTTTTAGTATAGGAGTGCACTAGTAAGTCTAGATGTTTAATATAAGTACTTGTTAGATTTTTATTATATTGATTAGTGAGGGTTAGAAAGTCCTTATGCATGCTATTGTTAATTTCTTCATGATCTATCTTTAGCTTGGGGGGATGAATTCTAAGACTATTAGGGGTTAATTCATGAGAGTATAAGTTCAACATCCTACTATGGGTATTTTTGGCTTGTTTCTTTCATTTGAAGAGTTGTTTAAATTCGGCGAATACTCTAGTTTTATATTCTTCTAAGTATTTCCAGCAAAATGATGTATTAGAAGATGATACCTTAGTATTGGAAACCTTAGTATCATGAGTGGAGTTGATGAGTGAGGGAGAGAGAATATAATCTCGAGCACGCTTTTGTGGTCTTTTATTCGCACTATTACGCTTGATAGGGATCGGTGTAGCCGATGCCAGACGTCATTACCGTGGGTTGAGGGAACTCTTCACTAGATGGTTGCCTGAACCTTGTCGATGCAGATCCATTGTGGGTTCCTATCTCAAGTGAATGAACCTCCATGTGATATGTCGAATCTTTAGTAGTTGTTGGCCGTATGGCCTAAGCAAGGAGTGTGAGCGTATAACCTTCGGCGGTTGAATAGTTAGGTTAAATAATATGGTACCTAAAGAATAGTATAAAAGAGAATAGTAGGGGAGGAGAAGAGAGAGAGAGAGAGAGAGAGAGAGAGAGAGAGAATTCAAATTTCAATTTATGTAAGAAAAGGTCTTTTGGCAAACATGTTTCGCTCTATATGAGCTCATCAGTGCTAAAGACCATATACAAAAATGTGAGAGGCTTATATAAGGGAAGATGAAAGAAGAGAGAAGGGGAGTGGTGGGGATGGATGAGAGGGGATTTGAAAACAAATTGATCAACATGAATATTTAGATGGGAAGTGGTCTTGCCACCGAGAAACTCGACAGAAACAATTCTGCATATTGGGAATACAAAATGCACCAATACCTTGTTGGCCAAGACTATTGGGGTTGTATCGAGGTAGCACAAGAAAATCAACCCGACCAATCACATGCCGACCACCCATCTTGTGAGGAAGCAACGAGTCGCGTGTTGTATTGCCTCACATCATGCATTCATGATCACATGCTCGGCTACATCCGAGAGGCCAAAACGCGACAGAACAGTGAAGTGTTCTCGTGCTTCCAAAAATTCAAAAATGAAGTAAAAAAAAGCAACCAGTCGGCATGCTCGATGCCTTCATCAAATGGCGGCAAGGAGTATTTCTTCGATGCCTTCACAACATACCTTTGACAAGAAGGAATTCGGCGGGAGTTCACATGCCGACACACACCTCAATAGAACGGAGTAGCTGAACGAAAGAACTGACATATACTCGAGGTGACAAGGGCAATGATGAATGAGAAATATCTGCCGAAATCATATTGGGCTGAAGCGGCAAACACAACCGTCTATCTAATGAATCGTTGCACAACATCTAGACTGCACGATATTACCCCCCACAAGAAGTTCTATGGAAGGACGCCTGACTTATCCCACGTCAGGGTATTCGACTCTATCGCATTTGTGCACATTCTTGATGAAAAGCGGCAAAAGCTCGATTACAAATCGGAAAAGTGTATCCTCGTTGGAGCAAACGGGATACAAATGTTTCAACCCCTCTACTCAGAAGGTTCGCGTAAGTCGAGATGTAGTCTTTGACGAGTCCGCATCATGGTACGAACTTGAGCGACTCCTCCCGAACCATTTCCTGTCGACCTTGACGACACAGAGGACAATGATCAATTAAGGTCAATACATGAAGAGAGTCTGGTCTCAACCAAATTGAGCGAACCTCAAGAGCCTCCAAGCGACCAAAGCACATTTTGGCCGAGTCCAAAGATGGACAAAGGAAATGCCAAAATGCCTGACTACGAAGACATCGATGGAAACAAATCGACTCCCTCACTCGACAATGAGTATGATGGATTGGATGTGCCTATCATGAGGACACCAAGGGCCAAGGAAGTGTTCACAAAAACATGTGAACAACTTCGATGGTCCACCCAAGAGAAGAATGTGGTCACCGATTCGGCTACAACAACTACATGGCCTATCATTATGCCTTTATGATGAAGGTGGCAATAATTCGAGAACCGGAAAACTTTTCCAACACCGCTAAGGACCTGTGATGGGTCGAAGTGATGAATGAGGAGATGCAATCACTCTCCAAAAACAAGACATGGGATTTGGTCCCCTCTTCACCCCACCAAAAGACAAACAGGTGCCGATGGATATTCAAGGTGAAGCACAATGTCGAAGGTACCGTCAATCGGTATAAGGCTCGTCTTGTGGCGAAAGGGTATGCACAGACACACAAGGTCGATTATGAAGAGACCTTTGCCCCGGTGGCAAAGACGACAACCATACAGACTGTGATAGCGTTGACTGCAGCCAAATGGTGGCAGCTCCACCAAATGGATGTCAAGGATGCCTTTCTTCAAGGTGAGTTAGAAGAGGACTTGTACATGGTACAACCTCCCATATTCAAGTGGCGTACACATCCGACTGTTGTCTGTTGACTCAAAAAACCTCTGTACGGCCTCAAGCAGGCACCTAAAGCCTGACATTCGAAGATAACACGATATCTTTACCGAATCATCCTTAAAATGTCCAAGTCTGACAATTCTCTATTCATCCGGAGTGACTCCAAAGGACAGGTATTTATCATAATATATGTGGATGACTTGATCATTGGAGGCGAGCATTAGGCAGATATTGAACATAGATCTAAGAGCTACTCTTCGACCGATTCGAAATGAAAGACATGAAGGAGCTACATTACTTTCTAGGTATAGAAGTAATTCAGACTACTACCGGTATCCTGATCTCCCAACGACACTATATCCTCAATCTTCTTTACAAGTTTGGGATGACAAGGTGTAAGCCCGTAGCTACCCCTCTCGATTAAAATCGAAAGCTAGAAGTTGATTCTGGCACACAAGAGTGTGAGCTGACTTTCTATCGTCAGCTAGTTAGAAGCCTAATCTACCTCACCATTACTCGACCCAACCTCAGTTATCCGGTCGGCCTCCTTAGCTAGTTTATGTAGACACCACAGAACATTCACCTAGACTATGCTAAGGAAGTGTTACGTTATGTAAGTAGTACAATGGGTTGCGGCATCCAATACGACGCGGCGACACCGATTCGTCTCAAAGAGTACATTGGTGCCGATTGGGCCAGCTACAAAGCCGACAAACGATCCACATCGGGCTTCGTCTTCTCCCTCAAGAGTGAAGCCATATCTTGGAGTAGTAAGAAGAAATTGACAATAGCACTGTCGAGCATAGAGGCTAAATACAGGGGCATGACAGTTGCCGCATGTGAAGCTATTTGGCTTAAACGAATCCTGAAGTATCTGGACGTTCCCATCACAGATTCAATTCTCCTTTACTATGACAACATGAGCAACATTCATCTAGCTCGAAACCCAGTTTCTCACGCTTGGACCAAGCAAATTTAGGTGTACTATCACTTCATCTGAGAACATGTCCTGGCCGGAGATGTCGAGCTGCAACACATCAACATGAATCTGCAAATGATCAACATCTACACAAAGGCCCTGGAAGTTGACAAGTTGCGGCAGTTCATGACGAACCTAGGTCTCTCGACTACCAACCAACCGAGCTTGAGGGGGAGTATAGAGTAAGGAATGGGCCAGGAGCACAAAGCTGAACGGAGTAGTATGAGCCGGTTATCCACAATCAAAGCCATAATATGGTTTTCTATATAACTCTATGTTCTATCTCTTACACACACACACACACACACACACCTTCCACTGCACAAAATCACTCTCGATTCTTTACATTAGCTGACAAGGATTCACCTTGTATTTCTTTTGGCTCTTTTACTCCTTGTTCTATTTTGTGATAGAAACAAGATCTCAAGTGGGTAAGATGTTGAAGATGGTTGGATGCATTAATATAATTTACTAAGGAGTATTGTTGAAGATTGTGGGATGCATCAAAGTTGAGAAGCAAATGTTCGAGGGCTCAACTATGGACACACATGGTGAATATTAACATGCAAGCAATGTTTAAAACGAATCAATCGACAATGTCCCAAGGAGTGAAAAGTGCAATTTGGAATTTATGACACAGGTGTAACAAAAGATGCATCTAGACATAGTCAATGTCCTCAAACGAACAATCTCATAGATATTGATAGTTTGAGCGAGAACAAACACATTCTCTTCTTGTTGAGCTTATGATTTTAGGCCAAAAGAGTATCTTCTTGTTGAACTTTAAAACGTAGAAGCACAACCTTAAGGGTCATTCTTCGAGCATATGGATAGATCATTGCCCTTCAAAGCTTAATCAATGACGTCCTCTTTTCAATCATCACAACATGATGTTAGAACTAGAGATCGCAAGGTAATGCAGTCTATTGTCACACACGAAAGCAAGCAAGACATTCCGTGCAAAAGCAATGTGTGATGTTATGCCTCGAATTTGCGATTACGGTACACACATAGTAACAAGGGCAACAAATCTATGATGTATGAAAACTTCTAGGCTTTCTCGAAACAGAAATACGGGATCTTGTTAGAGAGAGAGAGAGAGAGGGCAATGTCGACAGACTAGAATACGATACCAGAAAGTGTTCGAAGAATCTGAATAGATTCAGACACCAGGCGTAGCGTACGTACGTACGTACGATGTCAGATGTCAGGGGACGTAGATGGGGTCCGGGATGGATGCCTGCCCCGAGACCCACCCACTGGCCTCCGGGAAGGCCAAAAGGTGAAGGCGGTGGTATGGGGCGGACGAGGAAGTGGATGCCTGCCCAAAATTAGCATGTCTTATTAGGCCCCCCCCCCCCTTCCCCAAAATGGGTGGAGAGAGAGAGAGGTGTGGTTGCCCATTTGATGCCCATTTGGTGCTCATTTGGGCTGCCTGCCTGCCCATCATACTCTCTCTCTCTCTCTGTCTGTCTGTCTCTGTCTCTCTGTTTCTCTGTTTCTCTCTCACTCTCTCTGTGTGAATCTCTGTGTGTTCGTTTTCCACGCACGTGGATGGCCCTTGCTTTGTTGGGCGACCATCGCGGTCTCATATCCCTTTGAGGCGTCCGTTTTATTTATTTCCTGCAGAAATCCAGAGACAGGAAGACGAAGCCATAGACGAAGGAGGAAGATTGTTTGAACGAGAAAAGAGACACAGCCAGGAGACAGGAGGCAAGACTGTTGCAAAGAAGGGAGAATATTCTTGCCATTGATTGCTTGATTCATTGATTGGGAGAGAGAGAGAGAGCTCTCGCAGAGGAGTCTGGCTCTAGAGAAAGAGACAGAGACAGAGACAGAGCGCTCACAGACAGAAGAATCTGGTTCTAGAGAGTGAGAGAGAGAGAGGAGGAGGAGAAGAAGAATTTGATCTTTTTGGTGGCTCTTCTGCTCGTGGGTTCGCCTCTGCTCCGTAAGGTTTTTTTTTAACTTATCAAATCAAGTTAAGCTCTATTTGTATTTACACACTTTGTTTTTCACTTTTCCTTTTAAATTTTCTTTTGGGCAAATTTGTCTTTTTACCTGTCTGGTGATCTCCTCCCCCTCTCCAAAACAAAAAAAACGGTTTCCTCGTCGCAGGAGATTCAATATCTCTCAAGTGGTATTACCTGATGGAGGAAATTGAAGAGAAGCGGTTTTGCTTTTTTCAGCAACATTACTAGAATTCAGATCTTGATAAAGAAGAAGAAGAAGAATAAATAGTTCATTCGGAAGTCTTTCGTAACTGTGAAGAAGAAGAAGAAGAATAGGTTTTCCGAAGGTCTTGTTGTTAAGAAGAAAATATATCTTCTGTGTTATGAAGAAAGGGACCTTTTTTGAAGGTCTTGTTGTGAAAGAAGACAGCCTTAAAAAGGTATTGTGAAAGAGAAGGGTTTTGTATGATTGTTTAGTAAAGTTTTGCCTTCCATTGTGAAACAATGGACTTGTATTCCGGTGAGTAGGAAGAAGAACAGTTTTGGTATGAATTTGAAGAAAGCATTATGGAGAAGAATGAAGTCATGATTAAAGGGAAATGATGGTAGAGAAAGCGAACCTCCCCTGCCTCACGCAGGCATCAACATCATCAGTAGATTCCACAGCTATGTTACCATGTTCTCGGGAGCGTTTCTATGTGGAGTTGAAGCCAGGAGAAACCACATTTGTTTCTTGGAAGAAGCTTCAAAAGGAGTCTCAGAAAACTGTCGCGGCATCAGGATCTAGTTCCTCAGATGCGCCTGTTGGTGCTCACCCTGCCCTTGAAGCTCGAATCGCACCTGAGGTAAGACCTGTCAAGCCTTTTGAGTTCCTTATTAGGAGATCTCCGTTGAAAGTTACGTGTTTATCAGGAGTTATCATTATGCATTGAAGGAAAATACCATTACCCATCCTGTTTCAGTTGGAAACTAGGTATTTCTGGGGATTGCTGGCTTCCCTGTCTTTTCTTGTTGAATCCTTGATGTTGTAGTTCTAATAATTTAGGTAACAGGTGATACTTTTGTTGTGAGACATATCCCTTGAGTTAATTATACTGTACTTTGCAGGAAAATATTGTGACTGAAAATACGTTTTTCCTTTTGATTTGATAAATTGATATCTTCTCTAGGAAGTGCCCTCAGATCTTTCCCTGCTGACCTTTATTTCTATTTTTCTTGTTTTAGCTTTTCTCTTAAACCATGGGATCTCGTCCTTGAGTTGTTTCCAAAGGTGAAGCAAGCTTTTTTTTTGTTTGGTCTAAACCACTTTCCTTGGATCATTGGCATCCTCTGGGGAAAGAATCCCCTTAACCTTTTTTCCTTTCTTTCTTTTCTCTGTTTAGTCTCTTCTGTTAATCCATTCAGTTGTATTCTCTAATAGGATAACTTCATTTCTTGTTCTTTATTCAAGTTCCTGAAAGCTTGTTCTGTGCTTCTTTAGGTTGTTAAAGAGAGTGATCCCCTTCCTCCTCCTCCCAATCGGTTTAACGCAATGATTGAAAAGATCGAGAGGCTGTACCAGGTCAGTCATATAGAGACATATTTTCACCTCAATTCTTATCCTTAGTATCACTGACTATTATGTCTTTTTGGTTGCTTCAGGGAGGCAATAGTGATGATGAATTGAGTGATTGTTTAGATGATGACAAGTATGATACGAGAGATTCTTTCATTGATGACTCTGAATTGGTAAACCTTTATGGGCATTGGTTGTTTTATAAAGATATATAACCTTCATCTATCTTTGTCTAATCCAATGGGTCTTGGCAGAATGACTATTTTTCGGTGGAGAATGCGAAGTTAAAGCATGATGGTTTCTATGTGAATAGGGGAACTCTCGAACAAGAGTAAGTACTGTGGACATTTCTTCTCTAGCCTTGATAAACGCACATAAGTAAGAAAGCAAATGTGCTAAAAACACAACATTTTCTAGTTGAATAGGGGAAAACTAGAACAAGAGTAAGTACTGTGAGCCTTTTTTGTCTAGCCTTGATACTCTCACATGTAAAAGAAAAACAAATGTGCTGAAAGCATGATGGTTTGTATGTGAATAGGGTAAAGTCAGAACAACAGTAATTACTGTGAACATTTCTTGTTTATCCTTGATAGTCAACACATAAAAGAGAACAAATGTGCTCAAAGGAATTTGTGGAGGACAGACAACAGAAATGTATTTAACTGTTGAAATGGTTAACAGCTGCACATGAAGCATGTATTAATCATTGATCTATTGAAGTAAGGTTCTGATCAAAATGAACAGTTGCACATGAAGCATGCATTAATCATCGATTTATTAAAGTGAGATTTTGATCAAAATGAAAAGTTCTATGGTAAGATTTAGATAGAGCTATGAACTTTTTGAGTTAGATTTCTAGAGATAATGGAAAGATGTACTTCAAATAATAGCTAGAGTTATCTTAAAATCTAATAGTTGGGAAGAATAAAGCTTGTGAGAGGGGGGAAAGAAGATATCATAATCTTTCTTTTTTTCAACACTATTTACAGACCTCAACTGCCGCCTCCTGTTGTGTCTGTACCAAAGAAGAGGAAAAAGACAAGCTTTAATAATGTAGATGCAGAAGAAATAAAGAAACCAAACACTGGATCAAGAGCAAAAGCTGCGGTCATAGCCAAGAAAGCTTATTCATCATCTGGTGTCATGTCCCTTCCCACTAATCCTGGTGCAGTGCATAAGGAGGAGAGAGCTTCTCATGAGCCCTCGTATTATAAGGAGGCAGAAAAGCGTAATAATAAGACACATGGGGAGACATCGAAAGAGAGAACAGAAGGAAAAGAGATCGGTCTTAAGAGAGATAGATCAATGTTAGATGGTGTCTCTGTTGAAGATAATACAAATGAGAAAGTAGCAACACTGTTTGATGTGAATGAACCTCCAGAAGGGGATTCTCTTGTGATGTTGGAGCGCAAAGAGTCATCAGGGATAAGTGCAATGAAGCCAAAACCTGTTCAAAAGCCTGCTATCGAAGAGAATATGAAGGAGTCATCCATTCTTTTAAAGGTGTTTTTGTAATCTGACCTGCTCTTGAATTCCCGTATTCAGAAATTGCCCCTTTGGATTACGTTTTCTGACTTGGTGTGGTTTTTTCTGCTAACAGAAGTCACCGTCTAGTGTGGGAAAAGATATTAGTCCATCACGTGCGAAAGGGACAGTTTTAGAGAGAGCCTTTTTGGACTTGGAAAAAGGAGTAGCTGAATGTGAGTGTTTTTTTTGTTTTACTTCTTGCAGTCTTGTACATTGTTTATAAAGGGGGTAGTTGATGGATATGAGTTTCGTTTTATTATTATTCTGAACAAGTTCTTATATTCTTCACAATCCTATGTTATTTACAAATGAATCCTTTCCTTGTGTTATTATATATTTTGCTACAAAGAGTGTAGTTGTTGGATGCGAGAATTTAAGCTAATTTAATTTATTTCTGAATTTCCTAATCTTACGCTGGGTGCAAACAAAAATATTCTTGCATTCTTATTTTTTGTTTAGAAGAGGGTAGCTGATGAATGTGCATATTTAGAATTTTGTTTTGTTTGAATCTCTTCATCCATTCTTCATACTTCATGTTGTTTATGAAACACTGCAGCATGCCCCCCTTCAGTTGTTGCACGGGATCCTGAACAAGGAAAGAGGAACCGCTTACCTCCTGATATAAAGCAGAAGCTTGCTAAAATAGCTAGACTAGCGGTATAGATTTTATGGCTTGGAATTTTTAGGCTATTTGTTGAAAACTTTTAATTATTGGTGCCTTTGATATTTGCATCAGGCCAAACAAGGTAGAATTACAGATGAGCTAATTGAGCGCCTCATGGGGATTTTGGGCCATGTAATGCGAGTAAAGACTTTGAAGGTGTGTCCTAATGATTGAAATTTAACAGTAAATGAAGTACCATATGTGTTTGGTGCTTGTTAAAGGTGTGGCCTAATGGATGAAATTTAACAGTGAATGAAACACCATATGTGTTTGATGCTTGTTAAAGGGCGTGTCCTAATGGATGAAATTTAACAGTGAATAAAGCACCATGTGTTTGGTACTTGTATGCCTGTAGGGTTTAGGGTGTATGCATGCATATTTAGCATAAAAGGTTTCCTTAATTCATCGGGTATTCTGAATCCATGTTTTCTTGCTAAATGTTCCTTCCAATTGTTGCCAATTGATAGTAATTGCAACATTAGCATATTCTTATGTTTCCTTCAGTTTCTATACACTTATAGTGTGTTATGTATATGGAACTATTCAGTATCACTTGGGGCTGCCCTAAAATCAGAACAAGAAAACCTACATTTCACCAATGATGATTGGAGATTTTCATACAAGTATATTTATAGTCATGAGGGAAGGAACTTGGTCTATTGAAACCTAGTATGTGAGATATAGATGCCAAATAGGAACTGATTTTCCACTCATGTTTTAGCATAATGTTATACACTGAAATAGTATGTCTTGTCACATCTAATGTATCATTCATAACTGTTGTTTTCATGCCTAGTTTACTTAGTTTATTGGTTTATATCCATATCACACTAAAATTTTGGTCTACAATAAGTATTTTCTGTTTTAATAACCATATTAGTTTCCTGACTGTTCATATTTTACTTCATACCTTACAAATGTGTTCATCTTCTTTTTTATTTTTTATTTTCATGCTGCAGTCTTTTTTTTCCGGCATCTTACTTTTGTTTTCTTCCTTAATATCCGAGTCCTATGTCCCACATGCCTATAAATACAGCATATTTTAAACAAATATAGTAACTTTGTCCTCATCTATGCAGAGGAATTTAAAAGCCATGATAGAAATGGGTCTATGTGCAATGCAAGAGAAGGAAGGACGCTTAGTGGGTATCAGAAAGGAGGTTACAGAAATGATTAAATCAAGAGTACATAACCTTCAATCTCAGGTTGCATATATATCTATATGTTTCTGTATTTATTTTTCTGATTTATTATTATCATAAATTTCTCTAATTCTGTAGTCTATAGCAGACCCATATGTCTCCCAAATTTCTCTACTGTATGCTTAGAATTAGGTTTAGTAGTATAGTTAGTTCAATTAATTTAGGTAGATTCAATCTATACTTGTGGTTTAGCTTGGAGCTACTTTAGAATGTAACAATTCTGGTAGATTCAATCTATACTTGCGGTTTAGCTCGGAGCTACTTTAGAATGTAACAATTCTGGCCATTACTTTCATTTATGTACAATTATATTACTTATTTAAGAACTCTAAATTCATTCTACCGTCATACCATGCATGTATTACTAATAGATTTTACTAATTAATACTCTTATGAAGGTCCGTGGGTATTAATATCATTGTTATAATGTAATCTTACTTGGCTATTTAATATATTAATAGGTTTAAACTAATCAACATGAGCATATCATTTGATTTTCTTTGTTATGGATTATGGGCATGTAGTGTATAATTCTTTGTAGGTCCTGTGGATATTAATATGTCATCATTGTCATAATGTAATCTTACTTGGCTATTTAATGTATTAATAGGTTTAAACTAATCGACATGAGCATGCCATTTGATTTTTTTGGTTATGATTTATTGGTGTAGTCATTTATGAAAATCCTTTGTACTATGCATGTATTAACGATATATTTTACTTCTCATACTCTTATGTAAGTCCCGTGAGTATTAATATCATCGTTATCATAATGTAATCATGCTTGGCTATTTAATGTATTAATAGGTTTAATCTAATGGACATGAGCATTTGATTTTCTTTTATTATGGATTACGTGCATGTGGTGTATAATTCCTTATATACATCAGTATTGAAAATCCAACGTGGTTTTTACTTAGGAACATCGTCAGGGAGCAGATAAAGTATTGGGTACTACTCCTGAGAAAGTGCCTGGTGAAGGGCGATACCAGTGGGATCATGCGACGGAAGATAAAATATGTGACTTATATGAGCAATACATCGAGGTGAGATTAATATGTAATTCAGTTACTTGTTAAGTTAGGTTTTCTTGTTTTCCACTAATTCTCTTCTTTAATAATCACAGGGTATGGATGAGAACAAAGGTCCACACTTGAGGAAGCTGTATGCGGAGGTATGCCATTTTACCAAGAAAATGTGGAGTGAAGTTTATAGTCGATTATATAATTGCCTTCATTTCTGGCAGCTTGCAGAGCTGTGGCCAGATGGATGGATGGATAATCTGGGCATTAAACTAGCTGTACATAGGGCTCAAGAAAGGAAGAAGAGGCTGAATAAAGCTAGCAATGTAGGTTTTGACCTCGTCATTGTAGTTATGAGATTTTGCTTCCGTTTCTATTTTTCGCTTATTTGGTACTTGCAACGTTCCCTCGGTAGTAATTTATGTATTTAAGTCATTGCTTTCCTTATGGTGTTGATAGATCTCTGAAGTGAAGAAACGACGGCGCCCTCCGTTGAAGCCAAAAATGGAGACGGTGGATACAAATGGACGGGCTGTTCTGCCCTCAGGTACACCTGTCCATGAAAAATCTCCCTTGGAGCAAACAAGCAAAGCTTCTCTTGAATGTGAGCCTACTCTGAACTCGGAGCATGAACACCGATTATTTATGAAGGAGCAATACTACTCAAACCATCCCAACAGCCTCGAAAAGAAGAATAAAACTATGAATGAAAAGTTGCAGGTGAAGAAAGGGAAAGGGGAGGCTGATACTGATATTAAAATTAGGGTTCCAATGGCACATAAAAGCGAAAAAAGCATCTTTGATTTGAGTGGCAAAGGTGTCAGTGTCAAGGTTTCAACGGCACATAAGAATGAAAAAAGTGCTGTTGATCCGACTGAAAAAGGTATCACCACTAGGGTCCCAACTGCACAGAAAATTGAAAAGAGCTATGTTGATATCACTGAAAAGGGTATCAGTGCTAGGGCTGAAGAAGGCGTGGCACCCAGGACTGGGAAAGGCATGGGCTTCGAGGCGGAAAAAGGGATCAGTGGTGGAGCTGACAAAGGTGTTCCCATGGTGGATAAGATAATCCCCAGTGTACCCGATATAATGAAATTCGCTGTACCAACAAGCAAGGACAAAGATTTCCCCATGCGTGATGAACCAATGGGCCCTATTACAGCTCCGGTTGCCATATGGAGCACTGATATCCCTCCACACACAGCACCACGAGCTTTATGAATCAATACACCTTAATGTGGGTAGCTTTTTTCCTTATCTTTTTGTTTTCTTTCTTTCTTCTGGGTTTACCTTTGGTGAATTGCCAATTTGAGGGTATTGTAAATTCTTCTGTGTTTGGGTGAAATTGACTCCAGCTGTAGAGCAGTGGCCCAAATCACTAGGCCAACCCACAACCCTGTATATGTTCTCTTTTTTCTTTAGTTAAATTTTTTGTGAGGTGCCATTGTGCGTATGGTCGGATAGTAAGTCAGATATTTCAAGAGGTAATAAGGGTAGGTTTATTTTTCATCCAATTAGAGAATGCTTGGTTGATCTATAAACTTCACTTCTTTTCTTATTCCCTTGCTATATATGCAATTCATGATGAATACAACCAAATTTAATCTCCGAGCTTGTCCAGACTTCTCTTTTAAATTGTATACAATAGTTCAAATTATTTGGTTTTGTCTTGCAAATATCAATTGTGATAAATTGGGAGTGAAATCATAAGACTCAAGAGTGAATTCGCCAATATTGTATTTGGGTACCTATTGTGTTTTGTTGTTTGTCGATAAACACAAAAGCTTATAGATGTGATTACTTTATTGCATATTTTTGAATGCTCAAAATCTTTGCTATTGCATTTCGAGACAATTTGGCATTCAAAATTTATTTACGTGGTTATTCCATCCTTATAGTTCCATTGTTTGATAGATTTTGCGAAAGGCCTAAGTCATGTTAAAAGAGAGCACATCCAATAGTTGAGCATTTGCATCCTTTAAGCAATTCAATGCTTAAGCTTCAAGGTCATGTAATAGTCAATTATTGGCTTCCTTTCTAACTAGTTCAATTAATATGCTCATGGACTTTGTGAATATAGTAATTTGGTATACAACAATTTTAAGTATTAGTTGTTTTAAAAGTGTTTTAATCAAAGTTGTTTTAACTACGGAAGATTTAGTCTAGTGATGATTTTGATGCTGATAGTTTTGATTTTGTTAATTCTTTGTTTTTTGATTTTCTCAATCAAAACAAGAAAGATCATAACGAGTGTGTAGAAGAGGGTATTGTGGAGGTGGTGATAGAGAGTTAAGTTCATGAGGGTATATGCTTTATGATTGTGGTGTTATTTTGTATTTTACTATTAAACTTGCCTAAATATCTTGGGTTTAGCAATGATTAAATTCGATTATAATGCCTAATTGTGTTGAGCATGTATATGTGAGTCAAAGAGGCTTTTATAATATGGTATTTCGAGTGTCAATATTTTGTTGCTTTGATGACAAAATTACCAATATTATTTGATAGAAGATTAATGATGTGATGGAATGGGTTCCTTTAGTGATGTGATGGAATGGATTAGTGATGTTTTGATCGTCGTTGCCGAATGGAATGTTGCCGATGTGCCGAATGGGATGTGTGGTGTTGTCTCCCGTCTCTATGTAGCCGGGTCGATTTGGCATTTTTAGGTAACGAAACCACTCTTCGTGTGACGTCATATGATGTGAGGCGCCGAAGTTGACGAGCCACATGTCTTCTGAGTTGGAGGTTCTTGTGGAGTCAGAGGTCGTAATAGAGTTTGCTCTATGTCCCATTACGAACAACCCACCATAGTCGTCGTATTCGGAGTTGGTGGCGTAATTTGTGAATTGTCAGCTTGTCGAAGGCGACTCATTTTTTTTTTCGGGATGGACTATCTTCCCACAATAATTGTATGTAATGGGCCACGTTTTCCGACCTTGTTCGTCATGGAAGCTCCCCCTTCTTCCAAAGGTTCCTCGATGGTTTCCCTCGTCTTGCTATCAACGATTTAAGTTCCCTTCGTGAGATGGGTCAAATCGACCTCTTTTACCGTTGCAACCTCGTCCTCGGCCACCATC
Organism: Azolla caroliniana; assembly: GCF_043228905.1. Classification (NCBI taxonomy): domain Eukaryota; kingdom Viridiplantae; phylum Streptophyta; class Polypodiopsida; order Salviniales; family Salviniaceae; genus Azolla; species Azolla caroliniana. The sequence continues at coordinate 7,397,631 of NW_028230442.1, read as the reverse complement.
TAAATTCGAGAAGAACATTTGTCCTTCCGACGTCTTGGTCTTGGTTCAGACGTGGTTCTCTTCGACCAATAACATTGATTGGAGGTCAAAGAACGAAGGAGGGTTTTCTCTCACAAAGATAGTCGTCCTTATTAGGTTGACCCGATGTGCCAGGCCGCCCAAGCATACTTGAACCATCTCATCTTCGTCGACGTTTACGTTAATGGAGCCAAGCGAGTCGCAAATCCTCTTGATCTTGGCATTGTAGTCCGACACGAGCATATCTTTTTGTTGTATCTTGTTCAACTCTTGTCGGAGTTGAAGCTTGCAGGCGGTCGTGTTGGCGACAAAAAGTTTCTTTAAGTTTGCCCACGCTTCTTAGGGCATCTTGACGCCTCAAATGAGCATGTGGTCGTGGACACATGTTGCCAAGCAATACATTGCCCGACACACTCATTGCTCCCATGTTGGGTAGTTGGCGTTTGTGATGTTGGGTTTGTTTTCGAGTGCACCGGTGATGTAGCTCCAATACCCTTGGCTGACTAGGTATTGGTTCATCTTGTACTCCCAAGATGAATAATTGCTCCAGTCTAGCTTTTCACTAGGGAGCGAGCTACCCACTTGTGTGTTCATGTTGATGTAGTGTCTTCCTTCTTGGTTTTTCTTCCCTCGGTCACGTGAACGTGCTACGTAGCAGCACTATGATAGCGGATAGCCAGATTTGTCATTGACATCTCGAACACACACCTCAACAAATCCAATAACTGAATATGGGTATTGGAAGACAGATTAAAGGATGCCTAACAAAGACTAGCCGGAAGGGGTGAAGAGGAGGTTGTTGTAGAGAAAGGAGAATCCGCTAGAAATGTTCAAGAGGAGGCACATGTTGAAATAGAGCCAATTGGGGGGACTCGGGAAGGCGCGGAAGCAAACAAAGGGACGATCGTGACAACTCTAGAAATAGACAAGGAAACAAAACTAGTGCCAACCAGCAATAAGGAGCCGACAAGTAACCAAATTGAAGGGCTATGAGAAGAGCTGGCAACACAAATGGTCATAACAAAAAAGGCAAAGAAGATGACACAACATGGGCTCAGGAGGAGCTTAAGCGGCTATAGATGGAAGAACATGAGTGACTAAGAGACGGATATACCTTGCTCAAGGAGATCTATAATCAAATAATGGAGAAAGAATAAATGGTTAAACGACGAGAATATTCATATAAATATGGAAAACCCACCGCTTAAGGAAGACAATGAGTGGCTAATTGAAGAGAGCTGACAACTCAAGGAAGAACTCCGGCACCAAAAAGGGAAATTATGGAAGGCCGTCGATGAGGAGATTGTGAAGAGTTATAATTCACAAATCCAGAATTAGGAAATGCAATCGGCATCAATAACAATCAAGTGGCTCAAGCAAGAAAAGCAAGAAGTCTCGGCAAAAGCCGAAATGAGGGTAACGAGGATAAAAGTCATTATTTAAAACCACAAAAAACAACTGGATAAAAAGATTGAGGAAAGATCGGAAGCAATATGGAAGGCATGGTTGGTGCATGCGGCAAAATTGGAGACATACAGGGCCAATTACGAAAACCGGCAGAAACCGGCACAGGTTTCTACAAAATGGATAAGGAACATATCACTATGATTAGGGAAGATCTAGCTAACAACTTCTATGCATTAGCCCAGACCCATTCTGACAAAATGGGAAAATTGCAGGAGTTTGATGACGATCAATTACAATTCGATGAGAAAGAATGGATGAAGTCGGAGGGAGACCTGTTAGGATTTTGACAAAGGGTACAAGGTTATGGCAAACACAAATGATGGAACAACTTGGAATGCAAATCAGAAATTCGATTAACAAAAACAAGCTGGTAATACAACTGAGAGAGATGGCTAAAGGATGCAAGGATGCAGAGCACACCAAACAGGTTCCCCGGCTTCCTCTTTATATAGCAAAGGAAGTGGAGGAAAAGAAAAAAGAGGTAAGCTTTTGAAATACAAAAACTGAAATTAACCTAATAAGAAAACTGAAATACAACTAATGTGAAATTGTTTCCTTTTACTAATAATAACTTGGGGTGTGGGGTTATATTTAGTAATTAACTAAGTAGTTGCTTACTGACATCTAATTAGTTAATTATAACTTCTAACACTCCCCCTTAACACCAACACCACACTTGAGGCCAATGTTTTGACAACATGACCAGTGTTTGAGAGAAGGACTGGTTTTGTCAAAAAATCAGCCGACATGGTAAGAGTGGGAGTATAACCAATCTGCAAGACGACATCTTCAAATAATTCACACAAGAAATGATATCGAGCCCGAATATGCTTATTTTGATCAATGATTTTACGATTCCGTGAAATCTTGATGCATGATTGGCTATCACACCAAAGTCAAAATTCGGTTATGTGGATGATGTCGAGTTCCGAAAAAATTGACTGTAGCCAAAGTCCCTCCTTAACCACCAAAGTGTCGAATACAAGTGTATAATGGACATATTCACACTATCCCTTTGTATAGATCAAGTTTGGGCCATTTGTGTAATTAGCATAAATGGTAGATGCCCTAAGTCTGTCACTATATATAGTGACCTTGTAACCTTTTTGTAAGGTTGGGGGTTGTATTATTGCTTTATGGAATAGAAAGAGTCGTTTTGTGCCTCTCTCTCTCTCTCTCTCTCTCTCTCTCTCTCTCTCTCTATCTCTGTGCAACGACCTAGAAACTGTCATACGCAGGTACAGAACAGAATCGAATGCTTCTTGATCTTCCGCATAGACGACCTTGTCTCCAACATCTGGTATCAGAGCCTGCACAGTATTCGGTCCTTCAATCCGCTGTCGGACGTCGTCTCAGCCTGCACAGGATTCGGTTTCCTGCGTCATTCGAAGAAGAGAGAAGAAGAAGAAAAAAAAACGAGGCTTGCATCTCATCGCGTTAGATCATCTTCGCTTGGAGTAAGCCAGCCGGTTGTACTCTGTTTCTTGTGATCGTAACCGCTCGAGGTGAAATCCCCTTGTGCAACATTGACACGATCGAGCTCCACTCGGTTAAACGGCATCCGAAGAGGTCATCAAACGCTGCTCGCCGCTCATTGTAACCACTCGGTGCAGATCGGTCTCAAGACAACAACCCCAATTCGTGCTTCATCCGGCTGATCGACATTCGAGAGGATCAGTTGGATCCGTCTCTCTCGTCGCTGCAGTCACCCGAAGCAGAATCGGTCCAGACAATCGGATTCAATAATCGGTATTTGGCATATATATTCGGAAGCGAACCGGGCTCACTCCGACTCGGCAACATTCGGGAAGACCAGTCGGTTCTGTCCCTCAAGTTACCGGAGTCAATTCGAGCAAGTTCAACAATACATATATCCGAAGCCGAACCGACTCGGGTTCAAATCCGACTAGAACGATATCGGGTGAGCCAACCGGCTGCACTCCAACAAGGTTCGTAGTCAACTCCGAACCGAGCTTCGTCAACCGAAACCAAATTTGATGGCATCAACATCCGGCTCGTCAGAAATGAGTCTACGAAAGTTCAATGGATCGAACTTCAACTTCTGGAAGGAGCAAATGCAGGACTATCTCATAGTCAAGGGGCAAATCGATCCCATCGAAAATGAAGAACCTCCAGAAGGATACAAACCAATTGAGTGGCAGAAGCTGGACAGAATCGTCCGCGCCACGATTCGGATGCACCTATCGGAATCGGTATACTTTACGGTGCAATCGTGTACGACAGCATTCGAACTGTGGAAAACACTGTCGGACACCTACGAAAAGAAGGTCGCTGCAACGAAGATGTTTCTAATCCGGCGCCTCTACAACTTGCGGATGAAAGAATCCGATTCGGTTCAAGCACATCTCAATGAGTACGAAAGCATAAGCTCCCAAATCTCGTCACAGGGGACGGCAATCGAGGATGAACTCAGAGCAATGATACTCATGAGCAACCTTCCCTCATCATGGGAAACTTTCGTCACAACCGTGTGCAACGCGTCAACCACGGATGTTAAATACTCCGAAGTCACGAGCGCAATCCTGACCGAAGCAGCTCGGAGAAAGTCTTTCGCCAAAGACTCAACAGACGACGCTTACGTAGTACAAGGTTCGACAGACCGATCGAACATACGAGGAAGAGATTCCTCACGGCCGCCGAACAATCAGCGAAGACGGAGCCAGTCACGGGATAATCGAATCTGCAACTATTGCAAGAAACCCGGACACATCAAAGCCGACTGCCGCGCACTCAAGAACAAGAACGACAAGTCTCAGAGATCAGACAAGAAGAGTGGCCGGCATGAGGAGATCAATTACGTCAGCTTCTCAGCTGATGTGCTACCAAACGACCCGAATATACTATCAATCGAAAATCCAGTCGGATCAGAAGTTCTGCTCACGACTGAAGAATCGAGCACATGGCTCTTAGATTCGGGCGCGTCATTTCACGTGACTCCTCATCGATCCCAATTTCGGCAATATACGATCCGTCACTCCGACTCAGTTTGAGTCGGTAACTCGCAACACTGTGACATCATTGGAATCGGCACAGTAGAGCTCAACCTTGCAGGTGGCTCTACACTTGTACTTCACAATGTCCGACATGTACCCGAGCTCTCAAGGCCATTGATCTCAGTCGGACAACTAGATGAAGACGGCATTCGTGCCGGTTTTTCTTCGGGAGGGTGGACACTCCACAGGGGGAACCTCCTGCTTGCTAGAGGACCCAAGATACACTCACTGTATCCGTTACATGTTACGCTCAGAGAGGGTAACCTGTTTTTGGTGGATATTCCTGTGTCATCACTATGGCACAGAAGATTAGGACACCTCAGCAAGGCCGGCATTACGCATCTATCTAGAGCCGGATACATCCCTAAACTCTCCTTCTCCGACCATCAATTCTGCGAGCATTGCCAGTATGGCAAACAAGCAGCCGCATCACACCCGACATCAACACCAAGAGAAACGAGACCTCTCGATTTGGTCCACTCGGACGTCTGTGGCCCAATGCCGCATCAGTCTCTCGGCGGTGCCTCTTACTTCGTCAGTTTTATTGACGATTCGACTCGAAAGGTGTGGGCTTATCCAATTCGCACCAAAGATCGTGTCTTCTCGATCTTCTCCGATTGGCTCGCTATGGTAGAAAATCAAACCGACCGAAAACTGAAATGCTTTCGGACCGACAATGGGGGAGAGTTCAAATCAGAAGAATTCGTCAAATTCTGCCGACAACGCGGCATCCGACGTGAATTTACGGCACCACACAGTCCGGAGCAAAACGGGATTGTTGAACGCATGAATCGGACAATCCAAGAACGGATAGTTTCCATGCTCCAACACTCCGGACTGTCAGATGGCTTCTGGGCAGAGGCTCTACTCACGGCAGTACACATAATCAATATGTCGCCAAGCAGACCTCTAGGACTTCAAATTCCTCAGGAACTATGGATCGGCAGTAAGCCGAATTACGACAAGCTGAGGATCTTCGGATGCGAGGCGTACGCCCTTATTCCGAAAGATGATCGCCGAAAACTTGCACCTCGGTCCAGGAAATGCATTTTCCTTGGATATGGATCCGACGGCGAAATGGGATACCGACTCTGGGACCCCGAACGCAGACAAATCGTCCGAAGTTCGGACGTTGTGTTCAACGAGTCGGCTATGAATCCATCAGTCAAAACACCGATCGAAGTCCGAAGGGTAACATTTTCCGATGTGCCGACCCTTCAAGAAGGCCCCGCTCTTAACACACGGTCAGCTTCACGGGTAGTTGAACCTTACACTACCGATTCAGACAACTCTGACTCGGCACAGCAGCTTTCGGACCATCCGACCTCGATACCCGATGCGACCAGTCCAATCATACCTCGACGATCCGAGAGACTGTCGCAACCTCCGGAGAGGTATTCTCCTGGAATTTTCTTCACCGACGCCGGCGAACCGACGTCTTACGAAGAAGCATCGACATCTGTCGATTCCGCCACCTGGCATCTGGCGATGGAGTCGGAAATGCACTCCATTCGGGCAAACAAGACTTGGGATCTGGTCGAATTACCTAGGAACCGACGTGCTCTTCCTTGCAAGTGGGTTTATCGACTAAAAGAGACGTCTGATTCGACCACCCCAAAGTACAAGGCCAGATTAGTTGCGAAGGGCTTCCGACAAGAATATGGCGTCGACTTCGACGAGATTTTTTCACCAGTGGTGAAAATGACAACCCTTCGTTTTCTACTCGGCGTAGTGGCAGCCGACAACTTGGAGCTGATTCAGCTAGATGTCAAAACAGCATTCCTCCATGGTGATCTTGAAGAGGAAATTTATATGGAGCAGCCAAAAGGCTTCGTGGCAACTGGCCAAGAACATCTAGTCTGCCGACTCAGGAAGAGTCTATACGGCCTCAAATAGGCACCGCGACAATGGTACAAGAAGTTCGACGACTTCATCCAATCGATCGGCTTCTCAAAAAGCGATGAGGACCATTGTTTTTTTACCAACACAGCTCAAGATGGATCACCCATCTTCCTCATCATTTACGTGGACGACATGCTAATTTCTGGACGCCACGCGGGCGAACTTGCCGATCTCATTCGGCAACTGCGGTTGAAGTTTGCCATGAAGGACCTCGGTCCGGCACGACACATACTTGGCATGAAGATTAGTCGGCATCGCGATCAACGACATCTTTTTTTGTCTCAAACCGACTATATCGGACGTGTCTTGGAACGCTTCAACATGCAATCAGCCAAATCTGCTTCAACCCCGCTCCCCATGAATCTTCGGCTCTCTCAGCGAGACTGCCCGACATCCGGTCCGGAGGGGGAAGATATGAAGTCGGTACCGTATGCACCGGCAGTCGGCTCCCTTATGTACCTGATGGTCGCGACACGGCCTGATATTTCTCATGCCGTAGGAGTCGTTAGCAGATTTATGCACAATCCTGGCCGATCGCATTGGAACGCAGTCAAGCATGTGTTCAAATATCTGGCTGGCACAAAAGACCACGGCATTCTTTTCGCTCCGAACTCAACTACAGGCGTAGTCGGTTACACCGACTCGGACTTCGCCGGCTGTATAGACAGTCGGAAATCAACAACTGGATACTGCTTCAAATTCGGCAATGGAGCAATTTCGTGGAAGTCGAAACTTCAGGAGTGCACAGCGACCTCAACGACCGAAGCAGAATATGTAGCTGCGTCCGACGCTGCAAAAGAAGCTTTGTGGCTCGGCCGGCTGGCGCACACGTTTCGACAAGTCGACCATGACTCGGCCCCAGTTGTCTATAGCGACAGTCAAGGTGCTGTTGCCTTGTCGAAAAATCCAGTTCACCACAACGCCTCCAAACATATCGACGTTCGATATCACTTCGTTCGGGACTGCGTCATTTCAGGGAAAATCGGTCTAGAGAAAATATCCACAACCGACAATGTCGCAGATGGAATGACCAAGTGTCTTTCGGCAGACCGCTTTCGGTCCCTTCGGCATCAGATGGGCGTAACGACAAACCAGTCCGGTTAGAGCTGGACACATCGCAGGATGGTTTCCGACAACCGACATCAGTTCCTTAATGATCGGCTTCAACTCTTCCGACCCGACCAGTTCGGTCTTCTGCCTTCGGACCCTGCCGACTCGAACAAAACTGATATGTCTGAGAACCTAGGTTTATGCCTGTAATCTTAGATAACCCATGTATACGCCCATTACGGGGGAGTGTCGAATACAAGTGTATAATGGACATATTCACACTATCCCTTTGTATAGATCAAGTTTGGGCCATTTGTGTAATTAGCATAAATGGTAGATGCCCTAAGTCTGTCACTATATATAGTGACCTTGTAACCTTTTTGTAAGGTTGGGGGTTGTATTATTGCTTTATGGAATAGAAAGAGTCGTTTTGTGCCTCTCTCTCTCTCTCTCTCTCTCTCTCTCTCTATCTCTGTGCAACGACCTAGAAACTGTCATACGCAGGTACAGAACAGAATCGAATGCTTCTTGATCTTCCGCATAGACGACCTTGTCTCCAACACAAAGTAGCCGCAATATATTCAGCTTCGGTGGAAGATAGTGCCACGATAGCTTATTTCTTGGTCCTCCATGTAATGGCACCACCAGCAAAAGTGAAAACAAAACTAGATGTAGACCGAGATGTGTCCCTGTCATCTCCCCAATCCGCATCTGTCCAACCTTGAAGGACCACCATGTCTCGTTTAGAGGAGGGAGATAAGGCTTTATAGGTTAGTGTCATATCTCTTGAATATTTCAAGTAGCGGAGGACACGTTTCAAAGCTTCCCAATGACGAGGGCCAGGGTTCTCCATAAACCTAGATAAGAATCCCGTAGAATAGGATAGGTCTAGCCGAGTGCAGCTCACCAAGTATCTTAAACTACCTTGAATATGGTGGTAGGGTATACTTTGCATGAAGGATTCTTCTTCATTTGTAGAGGGAGACTCAGAGGTGGAGAGATGACAAGGGACTGTGAGAGGAGTGGCAACTGGAGAACAAGTCATCATATCATATTAATGCAAGATGTTGTCAACTAGTTTGCATTGAGATACCGATAGAGTGCCAATACTTCGATTCCGGTTGACCTCCAGTCCAAGGAAATATTCTAGCTCACCAAGATGTTTGGTGGGAAAAGTTTGTTGTAAGTCGTTGACAAATTGAAGAATGTCGGCCTTAGAGGTGCCAACATTAGGAAGGTCATCCACATAGACACCCAAAAGAAGAAAATTGCGATCTTTCTTTCGAACATACAAAGTTGGCTCGAACTGTAATTGAACAAAACTATTTGTGAGAAGAAATCTATGAAGTTTTGCATACCATTGCCTGGGAGACTGCTTTAACCATATAATGGTTTATGCAATTTGCAGACATAGTTGGGGTTTGATTCATCCTTCAAGAGTTGTGGTTGCTCCATGAAGATTTCTTCCTTCAAATCTCCATGTAAGAAAGTTGTCTCAATATCAACATGATGCAATTCCAAATTTAAGTAGGCAGTGATTGCAAAAATAAGACGGAGAGAGGTGAGTTTGAGTGTAGGAGAAAAAGTCTCATGATAATCCACACCGGGAATTTGAGTGAAACCCCTTGCGACAAGTCATGCCTTAAAGCGAATATTCCCATGGGCATCATATTTCTTTGTAAACAACCATTTACAGCTTACTACATTTGAGTTAGGCGGCTTTTGGACAACTGTCCATGTGTGATCCTTGTATAGTGCATCAACCTCAACTTGTACTGCCTCCAACCATTTGTATTTGTCTGGGCTTTGTAGAACCCGTCTCAATGTAAGTATAGGAACAAATGCAACTGTATCGTCTGTAACATATGAATGTAATGCAGAAACATATGAATCTACAATAGATATGAAGCAGTTCTCTATCATATTTGTAGCATCATAGATTTCGTGTAGAGACCGAGTTTTCCCTTTCTTTGTACGATCTTGTGTTGATGTTTCTGTTGTAGTAGATATCGATCGTGAGCAAGGTGGTGAGTTTGCCCGAGCATGTGCTGCTTGCTTCCCAAGTATGAATCCCTTCCCATATGATCTTGTATTCATTTTGATTCTTTGAGCATCCTTAATTGTTGTATCTCCTTCAGCAGCATCAGGTTGTAATTCTTGTATAGATGCTCCACCATCCATATGTAAGGTTCTGGATGATGATTTACCTTCATCAAATAACCAATCTTCATCAAATTTAACAGATCTACTATATACCACCTTACCAATTTGTGAGTTGTAGATTTTGTATGCTTTCATGCCATTGGAGTCACCATATCCAATGAATCTTTCTTTGAAACACTGATCATCTAGTTTGGATATGTGGTGCTCATGGACATACACATAGGCAACAACACCAAATACTTTAAGATGAGAAACATTAGGTGGATAGCCATACCATAATGTAAAAGGGATTGCATTTCCTAATGCACTGTGTGAAAATCTATTTTGCAGGTAGCAAGCAGTGGAGATTGCCTCCTCCCAAAAATGTTGCTCCATGTGGCTAGTTTTCAGCATGCAGCGGGCTGCATTAAGCAATGTTCTAGTTTTCCTTTCTGCCACACCATTCTGTTGTGGTGTGTACAGGACCGTTTTCTAGTGAAGTATACCATTTTCTTGACAAAACTTTTCCCATTCATGAGAGATATATTCCCCTCCATTGTCGATGTGAAGTATCTTGATGGTGCTTGATGTTTGTTTTTCTGCATATTTTTTATACTTGCAAAATGCTGCAAATGCTTGATTTTTTTTCTTAATAAAGCTTACAACTGTGAATCTAGTAGTATGATCTATGAACGAAATGAAATACCTTGCATCTAATAAGGATGGTATTGGGAATGCTCCACATAGATCTGTATGGATGAGTTGAAGTAGATGCTTTGTTGTTGTACAACTGTCTGTAAATGGTTGGTATGTCATTTTTCCAAATAGACAGCTTTCACACATGAATTCTGAATTGAAGATTTTGGATGGCAACCCTTGAACTCTTTTTTGTTGTTGACATTGTTGTAGTGCTTGATAGTGTACATGCTCAAGTCGGCAATGCCATAATTGAGTTAGTGAAGATCTTTTCTTGTGATTTTGCAGGACTGTTGAGAATGCATTTGGAGGATGACACCGTATTGGATATAAGTGCTTCTCCTTGGGACACACCAACTGTGTACTTGTGTTTCCATTTTTGAAAAATAGAATTGCTTTCTCTTTACAGAATTGTATTATTAGTCCGTCTACAGTTGCTTGTCCAACTGATAACAGGTGCTTAGCTAGTCCTGGTACATAATAGACATTTGGTACTGTAATCTCGTGATTATCTGACAATCTGAGTTGAATCCTTCCTTTGCTGATTGTTGTTTTCCGTCGGTTGTCTCCAAAAGTAACTGATAGTGGATTGGACAGAATCTGATAGAAATTTAACCAGTCCTTCCGATATGTGAGGTGATGTGTAGCTCCAGTGTCTAGGTACCATGTATCATGTTCAGTTTTTGTCTCTTCTGTAGTGACATGATATGCTTGCAAAATATTGTCATCTTCTGGTATTTCATCCGAATCTCCTCCAAATTCTATGCATTCTTCTGACTTCGAGTTTGATTTTTCTTCTAATGTTGCATTATTTGCTTGTGATTGTCTTTTGTTTTCCACAGCTTGCTTGAATCGACACACCTTTTCTGTATGCCCTTCTTTCTTACAGTATTTGCAAATCAATTTGAAACCACCATTGGACTGATTTGTTGAAGCTTTCCAAGCATCATTTACCTTGTTGGTACTCGATATTTTTGCACTTCTATAAGCATCTAATTTAGCTCTATATCTATTACTATAAGGTGATTTTTGTGTTTTGCTAAATGATGCAGTCATTGCCAAAGATGGAGTGGATTCTTTTAATTGCCGCCGAAGTTTTTCATGGCGGATCTTGGTAATCAAATAAGACAAAGAATTACCTTGGCTATTCACGGTGAAAAATGTACTCCAGGATTCTGGAAGTTTACTCAATAACAACCCAATCTTCATTTCTTCTGAGATTTCATTTCCTGCAGTGGTGGCTTCTTCGAGATATGTCTCCCAGGTATCCAAGAAGGTAAGAACATCTTCATCTTCCTGCAAAACACACATGTGAAATAGGGTAGCAAGAGTATGGATTCTAGTAGTACCATCTTGTGGTTCAACATTTGCTTTAGTTTGGACCACATTTCTGCTACAGTTGCGAGTTTTCCAATGGCATCGGCTTGCTTGTCTTCTACATGTAGTAGTATTTTGAGCTTTGCCCTTTTGTCTTTGTTTTTCCAATCTTTCCATGCTTCTGATTGTGTCTTTTTCGGTGCTTGACAGGTTCCGGTAGTGACTTCAAGTAGCTCCTCTAGATCAAGTAGTAGCTCCATCCTTGGTTTCCAAATTCTGTAGTTCTTTGTGGTACGTTTATCTACCGAGTATTTCCTTGTTTGAGGGGAGCTTGCCATAATGCTGAGGTGGTTGTCTTTTGCTATGTATATATATATTTATATATATATTTGAACAACAAAAATAGAGTATGGAGCGGGTGATATATTTCTGACGGGAACTCAACGCTCCTTATGCGCAATGCTCGGCCACAACCGAGCTTAAAATCATACACGGAAAAACAGGAAATAAAAGCACGACACGAAGAAGAGAAGAGTACACATGATGTTTACGTGGAAAACCGAGAGAGGGAAAAACCACGGCAGCCCACAAGTTGCAAACTATCACTATGTTAGAATGTACAACAGTGAGTTCACGGAGGCAACGACCTCGTGCTCACGATCTTCGCCATAGGCGGCGGTTACAACAGAAGCAACATCCTCTTTCTCTCTCTCTCTCACTGTACACAGTTACACACTCCCTCTTTTCTTGCACCAACAAGAAAAATGACAACAACACTCTAAAAGTTTGCCCTAAGTCATATTTATACTAATATGACTTTTCGGCTATTTACAAATATAGCCATGATGGATTCTCAGAAACATATTTACGAATATGTCTCTTCATCCGGTTCTCACCGGGTCTGCACCATCCGGCTCTCCGTAGCCGGCTACTCCTCATCCGGTCTTCACCGGGTCTGTACCATCCGGCTCTCCGTAGCCGGGTACTCCTCATCCGGTTCCCATCCCACTGTTCTTCTCCCTTCCCATCCAGAGGGACCTGTCTCCCAACAATTTCTAGGTATCGTACTACTGATGCTCTGATACCATGTTAGGATTTTGACACAGGGTACAAGGTTAGGCAAACACAAATGATGGAACAACTTGGAATGCAAATCAAAAATTTGATTAACAAAAACAAGTTGGTAATACAACTGAGAGAGATGGCTAAAGGATGCAAGGATGCAGAGCACACCAAACAGGTTCCCCAGCTTCCTCTTTATATAGCAGAGGAAGTGGAGGGAAAAAAAAAGAGGTAAGCATTTGAAATACAAAAACTGAAATAAACCTAATAAGAAAACTGAAATACAACTAATGTGAAACTGTTTCCTTTTACTAATAATAACTTGGGGTGTGGGGTTATATTTAGTAATTAACTAAGTAGTTGCTTACTGACATCTAATTAGTTAATTATAACTTCTAACAAGACCAACCCGAGAAAGTACTAATCAGTGAGAAGGAAGACCTGATTGTTGAGGATAAGGGGGAAAGGCAAGCTAAGCAAGGAATCGATGAACAACAACAGCCACTTGGAGAAGCAGAGGAAATGCACTCGGAACCAACACAACTGATAAGGGAAGAGCAGGACATCCCGAATATTGAACTCGAGGAACTAATGGAACAAGTGGACCAGCTGATCAAGAGGTTGGAGGAAGAGTAGCCGGAATAGGGAGCCGAAGAAGGAGACGCTGAAGAAGAGCTGATCTAAACCGAAGAAGAAGGGGAGTCAACGACCACTAGTGGAACCAAGGAGTCGGAGCCAAGAATAGTGAATATTTTGGAAGAAAGCTGAGGGCAATTTTGTGGGTTCATCATGCAAGGCACTATCCCACGAGTGTGCCATGTGTTACCCTTAGAAGCGGGAAGCTGAGGAGGAGCGAGACCAGAACAACTATAGCCAGTTAGAGTGTGAAAAGAGCCGAAGTAGATTATGACGACCTGAATCAAACTGACCAGATCAAACTGACCAGCTAAGGGTGTGAAGCCAGCTATTAATAAAGCCGATATATTATTGTAATTAAATTATTAGAAGTGATGTTTTAGATTAGGTTTGAATAGTTATGATTCTTGATAAAGATATATGATTTGGAAGTATATGCCAATTTGATTCGGCGTTAGTATCATCACATGCTTACCTATAAAAAGGGGCATGAATCTTGTATGAAGTTGTATGTGGATGAAGCGTAATAGACATATGAGTTTTGTGCATACAATACCCTGTTGTTATTAATCTTTGTATGTTAATTCCGAAACAATCCTTGGATTACTAAGCGATTATTGACCGATCGACGGTTTAGCCGATTCAGACTGTCCCGATTCGGACTGTGTGTATTAACCGAATTTTGTTATGTTTTTGTAGCCAAATTGTTATATTCAATCCAACTAACATTAATTGTCAATTGCAGTCTGTGTTTATTCCCATCCGTCCTACCACAATCTTTGGTGAAGGGTACTCAATGATTGAGTATCTGACTCGTGTTTCCTAGGGATTAGGAACATGCCTCAAAAGAAAATCTTGAAAGTATGTAGGTTTGGGATATTGTCCTTGGTTTCAAAGTTTACATATAAATGAAGTTTCACATGATTTGTTATATGAAGAGTGATTTGGAATGTTTGGGATAACAACGGCCAATGAATATGTGAGGATAAATTTGTCAATATTTGGGATATCCATTAAGTCTTGATGTTTACAAATTTTCAACTGATTGATTGGTTTGTAAATTAAAGGTCAATTTTTTTCATTGGAAGTCTCAAGTATAGCCATTTCATGTGTGACTCAAAGTGATGCAATGTATTGTGGTATTCATGCTATTATATTTTAGCCATTGCTCCCTTGGACTAAGAAGGTAATACAAACATTGTTGCAACATCTTGGTTTCATGTTGTGTGTGGCGAAAGAGAGAAAAGATGGGAGCTACATGGATTTTATGGGATCATTTGATTACACCAAATGGTTAGGTTGTGTTGAAATATTGAATTTGGAAATGCATTTGTTGGCCAACAAGATTTGCATTATTACAAGATATGTCAACAAGATCAACCATGAATATTTATGACACAACATTTTATTGAGCATGAAAGGTTCGTGCATGGAAAAACTAAGATTTGAGTATCGTGGTGGCCATTGCTTAATAGATGAATTCCTCTAAAGATTCAATATTGTGTATGTGCTCAACAATTGGTTAGGTCTTGGTAGGATGCCTTATCTCTTTTTGAGCGGGCACCATCAAGTAATTGAGAGATTTGTAGTGTTTAACAAAATACATTGCTCATTTCCTGTCAATTGTTACATTGTTGAGATCTCAATTCAATTGTTTGTTTTGATTTTGGGTTGTAGAATTGGAGGATGTGGTTGATACTAAATCTCACATGTTATTGGAATTTGAAGATGCTAAATGACAGTTATGTAATCCACCAAATTATGGATTTATTTGGGAAATTTTAAAATATATACCATTGTGCTTGAATCCTTGTCAATGACAACAAATAGTGCTCCTTGGGTGGATTGAGGATTACAGGATGGTACACACTTGTTACAAGTCACGACAAATATATTGTATTCATAATGCAAGGTGTGGAATTTATCTAAGTGAAATGCAAGGTGGATATTGCAATGTGGTTGACATTCACATTTTCCATTTTGTGTAAGGTATTCATATAACGAGTCATGATTGATGGATTTCCATTAGGTTCAACCTTAAGGACATGAGAAATGGGGTCACCTTCTTTTGCACCATTCCATTGGAAGATAGTAAACATAGGTTCATTAAATGCCCTATAACTCATATAATTTTGAAATACTTATTAGAGATTTGTTCAACATTATCCTATTGTTTTTTGATGCCTGAACAATAGGTTTTTGCTCAATATGTTCAAAATGGTCCAAATGATGAGTTTGCAATTTTTATAATATTGGGGTTTGCAACACATTTGGATATGTATAATTCTCTCATGTTTGATCCCTTAAGGTGTTAAAAGACATTCTCATGTGGAATTTTTGGATGTTGGAGCATGTGGGGATATTTTCTCAAATGCATATTCATGTTTTTAATGGCTTTACATGATGTCCCCCCTCTACCTACATATATAGTGAAGGCTAAGAAGTTGTAGCAATGAGTTTTACATGCAATTAATAAAGAGAGAGTGATAGGGAGAGTACATTAGATATTTTTAGTGTCTATAGAGTGGTCAATATTGGACCATGGGAATAGATATAATCATCTTCAAAGGTCAAATATGACCTATGAGACAAAAAATATTGATTCTCAATGTTCAAGAACTTTACCAATGAAGATTGCAATCAAGAGCGCACATTGTAATTGTGACAAGAATTTGTGCAAGGATTGGTTTGTTCGAAGATGTGTGGAAATCGTAGGCGCATGTGATTGTTAATAATTAGGTAAATAACTAAGGGTTAATTAGTATCTAATTATGTGAGTAGTTAATCATGTATGTGATTAAGCAACAGAAGACTATGTGATATGTGTGTGAATGTGTGTGTGTGAGAGAGAGAGAGAGAGAGTTCAAAGAGGAATTTACATTTATGAACAAAATGGGGGATGATTAACAAGAGTGTAGCTTAAAAACCTTTCTCTATATTGATAAGCATCATCAATTCACAAAAATACCCATAATGAGGTATACATACATCTCATGTGCAAAGGTGTGCATGTGTGAGGAGAATATATGTACAAGGGTGTAAATCCTATATTAAATGAATTTGCTTGTGGGGGATCTACAATGTATCCCACTTAAGTATAAGGAACAAAATCATATTTAAGACTTTATAGTCAACACTCTAACTGTCATGGACACACCAAGCGCGGACTAGGACGGAGCACAGATGATGGGGCTACAAGCGACAGATGAACTTGGAGCTAGATGTGACGAGGCTAGGAACTCTAGATGTTGTGAGCGACATGAAGGCATGAAAACGGAAATAAAGATCAAGGAGACAAAGATGAGGCGAAACGAGAATACCATATTGATGTGTCAATGACTGGTGTTGAATCCCTTGAAAGGGACCAAGGATGTTACAAGTATTTATACAATTTCCGAGATAGAATATCTCTAGAATATACTCATTTAGAATATACCACAGAATAATTCTAGAATATACTAACGACTAGAATATTCTCAAATGTATTGTGTGTGTTAAAAGTTCACAAGAGTTTCTATACAATTAACACTACACAATGTATTGCGTGTTAAAAGTCAGAGGTTCGAGTTTTGATGTAACTAACTAGATTCTATTTATTCCCTCATGTTTGACTAAATAACTAAGTCTAGTTGAGCTTGATATCTCAACAGTGATCAAATGCAGAGCATCGTATCAATGTGTGATACTCAAACTCCCAAAACAAGTAACAATCTAACTAGATTCTATTTATGTAACTACTAAGTTACATGTTTGACTAAATAACTAAGTCTAGTTGAGCTTAATATCTCAACAGTGATCAAATGCAGAGCATTGTATCGAAGTGTGATACTCAAATTCCCAAACTTGTTTTGCGCAGTGTTCATAGTTGACTACTCTCATCACTTGTGCCCCAACGTGTTGTCTCACATTGTAATGCGTGTGACCTAAGTTGCATGGAAGAAATGGTTTGGATGGTAGACAATGGCAGTGGTATTGATATGTACGGTTTCCCTCTTAAGCGAAGGATATGGTTTTATGGTATAATGTGTGAAGCATGAGCCTCCGCATTTTTCCCATGTCATGATACATTAGCATTACACAAAGGCCACATTTATAGAGGAATACAGTGATGCATCATGAAGCAAGTGCATCCATCCTATCTTGCACTTAACCATTTTTCTATATCTTGCATCCAACCAAACAATTTTGCTTTTATGTGTCTTTCGGATCTTTTTACTTGCTTCCCATGTGATTCAAGGAAGTAAATATGAGGGACTTTTTTTAACATTAAGGATGTATTCGACAACCCTTTCCATGGCCATGATTTATATGAGAAGTGATCTCATCTCAAGAATTAGGAGGGTGTATTGCATTAGTTTCTTTACTTGGACAAACTTTGTAAGAAAATGCTTTTGGACATTTTCAAACTCTTTCCAAGTGGACTTAGGAATGCAATCATCTCGTACTTCCACCAAGAGAAGCACCGGTGTCCACAAAGGGTTAGAAAGGTATTTCTTGAGGACGAAACACTTAATTTCTCCATGATGGCACCTCTAAGCATAACATATGCTCTCTTTCCCACCTCTAAGAATGGATAATACATTCATTTCATTTGTGATTTAAAGGAATGTCCACACATTCAAGCGGCTCATTATTGTACATAATACATGATTTATCTTTTTTTGGGCTCGTCACAAGTACAATCTTTGTTAGAGCTATTGACACTTAATTTAATATGCATGCAAATTTATTCCAATGCCCTCATAAGCTTTTGTGCATTTCCTAAAGTATTTGCAAAAAGCACTACATCATCCACATACAACAAAAGCATATGATAAATGGATTCCCAATGGAAACTTCTTCTATGTATTCTTCCTTTACAAACTTGACAATTGTTGTTCTTATTCATCAATGCATAGACCAAATAGAGTTGGTGAGAGTGGGCATCCTTGTGTAACACCAATAACTCTATTGAAAAAATATGAAATTTCATTGTACATAAGAACACAACAAATAATGCTCTCATTGATTAATAGGTTGTTGCAAGAAAATATTCATTTGGCACCCCTAGTTCTTCTATGCGCCTTTAAAGATTATCAAGAGGTACCATATCAAAGCTTTCTTGAAGTCTATGCAACAACATTATAAACCTTTACCCCTCAAGGGATGAGAGAGAGAGAGAGAGAGAGAGAGAGAAATTTTAGTATTGAAAAATCATGAGGATCTCCTTTGTAGTCTTTTACAATGATTTGCCCCTTTTTAGATTAGTATGGTCCGGAGTACTTCGACTCTCTTGCACTAATACTTGTATGTTTGGTACCAATGCCAATATTAGTGTTAGATAGTGAAGCATACAAAACGTACTTAAGCATCCCCTAACCTAATTAGTGCAGACTCTTGGGTGTACTATGTTGGACATTGTTGTGTGAACCTAGTCTACCAAGGTAAGGGTGGAAAGGCATGATAGGGGTTGGTTATGGATGTTGTCGGTGGGGGTTGGAGTGGAATATATGAAAGGCTTTTTCATAGAAGGGGAAGAGTGTTTATTTTTTAAAGGAGTTGAGGAGGGAGAGTGTTGGGGTAGAGGCTTGCAAACCATTATCTAAATTGGTGATCAATGTGAAGATCATTGAAGAAATGGAGGCACCAAGGTGGTTGCACACCCAAGTGTTCAATGAGCTTGTCGGGCATTCACGAATAGTGTCTACAAGATATAGTGTAAGTAACAATAATTAGTATTCACCCCTAGGACTATATAAATCTTGCGTATTCATTAAGGTGATGATATGTCATTGTCATAAATAACTCCTTTTGTGGTTGACAAGTGACATCTCGAGTGAGGGGAGAAACCAAAAGCTTGGCCATAGTTATGAGGAGGCCCTATGTATACCCTTAGTGCTTAGATGCCCACCACCAATATGGAGTTTGAAGAAATGATGTTATTGTCTATGGTTAATTTTGCAAAATTCTACATGAGTTCAACATCCAACTTTGTCTATGCCTCAAATTATTGATCTTTCTCAATGAATAGTTGATTTAGGTGAATCTCTCCACTTGTTTTGTATGTGTTGTCTCCTCCCAATGGTTCTCTAATCAAGATTGCATCGTTACATGTTATGACTCTAGCGTAGCATGGAGTGCCTTTAGCTTGGATATCTCTATTTGAGTTGGGTTGACTTTCTATATTGTGTTTATGGTTGATTTTTTTGTCATTTTTCTTTATTCTCATGCCACTCGGAGGTCGGTGCTTAGTGGGTGACATTGGATGTAGAGCTTTTGTACTTTCTAGTGGTTTCTTGAATGTGTAGGCAAGCCTATGTGAGTTCTAAAATGACATTCTGAAGGCTAATGCCTAGTTCACTAATTGTTCCTTAAGGTGTACCATTTTCTCTAAGAGAGTGCTACATTTGTGATTGAATTTTTTGGTTACCTTCACAGGTACTTCATTTAGATCTACGATGTCGCGTGATTATTATACACACAATGCTTCTTTTGAGCATTGGAGGTATGGTCGGGCTCTCAATAGCGCGTTGTAATAGCTTTGGTGCTGTCATAACCACATGCATATTAACATTCATAGTAGTGGTGCATTGAGTGGCTTCTTGAGTGTCTCGGTAGGGCAGGGTTGGTGGTGCTCCAGTTTCATTGCATTTTCCATGGTCGTTTAAAAGAAAGTTCCCTTATAAAGGCTTGATGTTAGGGGCATGACCATAAATTATCCCGTGGTAAGATTGTACCATAGTATTCTATACGCGTGGATAAAGTGTGAGGGTTAAACGAGAGTGTAAGGAAGGGACAATTACTTTTAATCCTAGGGATTGAAACAACTCATTAACGCCAAGTGTGAACTTGCCTGGGGGCCTTAGGCTTGGCTATAAATATGAGGCCTAGCTACCCTCATTTGATACATTATCGACTACGTTGAGACTTTGATCTTGTGGTGATCAACCCTTGTAGTGAGTGCGCCAACACCAGGTATGACTCAATGCCATAATGATGGTATGGGACGCCGATTGAGGCTCAAGTCCATCTCAATCCCTTCGCTTAGGGGTGGTCGGGTGGATCAACACCCTTCTTTCTCTCTCTTCTCTATCTATCTATCTATTATTTCCTTATTGTATGCTTACATTAGGATTAAGCTCTAACAATTGGTATCAGATTATTTTTCTAATGTTTCTTTTCTTGTGATTTGTTTGGATGGTGATCGATCAATGTGCAGTCGAGCTTGATTTAGAAACACAGCAACAAAAGAACTTCGATATTCCTTTCTTTTTTCTTCTTATATTTTTTCTTCTCCCAATCTAATCATGTGTTTGTCAGTATGTAATCATTTTAATGATTCAATTTTGTTGTAATGGTAATAGTTTTGTTGTATAAAATGTACATATGTATGCGTATGAGATCAGTACCTCAATTGCCATATATTTGATATCTGATTTGTGGCGTATGCGTAAGAGGTCAATACCTCAATTGCGTATTACGTTCACGTATATATGTTACATATGCGTATGAGGTCAATAACTCAATTATCATGTGTTTGATATGCAATCAGTGTTGTATGCGTAAGAGGTCAATACCTTGATTGTGTAATACGTTCACCCTTATTTTTGGATGTTACGTGTGCGTAGAGGCTATATGCCTCAATTACGTATCTCGATTACATCATTCGTTGGGTATGTTTTGGTTAATGATTCTTTCATATACACATATGTAATCCCATGTATACGTTACATTTAATCATATACATGTCATGAACAACTATTATACACGAAATTATAGTCGAACCCCATTACAACATGTCCAACCCACAACTAGCGAACATGCCTACCTCATGTTCCCAACTACCAACACCTACTTGGGTGGCATGGTTCCAAAGGATGATGACATGCCTTGGTTGTGGGCGAGAACATTTAGTATTTGATTTCCCTAAGAAGAAAGGAAAGAAGAGTGTCCATTTACTATCTATGGTACCATCCGAAATGGGGTACAAATAGTCATGAAAGTCCAACACCTTGTTGAAAGTTTTGAACCCAAACTCTCAAGTTGAAATACGAAAAGATCCAAATTTACGCGTGCTTTCAATAATCATGAGAAATTATCTTCTACTCTGGCTAAGGGGAACCCAATTAAAGAATTTGACTATTTAACAAGATCCAATCATACTCCTTCAACCTAAGGGAAGAGACAACAAATGTTGTAGATGTTGAAAAAGGATATAAATGTCTTGGTTCACCAACAAAGGAACATCAAGAAGGAAATATGATTTTAACATACCAACACTTAACGATTTCAAGTATCATTATCGAAAAGTCGAATGTAGAGCAAATATTAACAAAACTAATAGACCTTATTGTTGAGGAAGTCTCGTGATTAGATCCCCAACCTTGATGTAGTCTAACAAGTAAGCATAGAATTACGCATCAAGCAAGGAAAGCTTATGATGACCATCCCTGATGTGCATGTTTTGAACTCCAATGAGTAGACACGCTAGTAACCACACATTTCAAAACCAAAAATACAAGATTCATACTCTTTGGGATCATAACTAGTATCATTGCTCCAAAGATCCTCGATAGGAGAGCAAGTGTGAGCATTATAAGTTACAACTATTGGAAAAAATGGGGTAGTTCCAAGATGACACAAGTGGAGGAGAAACATTGCATGGCCAATGGTTTGATCGAATGTCTGAAGGGTATGATAATAGATTATCCCTTCATTATATACAATATTGAGAACCGCCTCATGTTTGTAATATACCTAATCAATTAGTTAGATAATGTTGGGATTACGGTCCCTCCGGATGGGATGGTCAGATGTCCGGGAACCGGATGATGAAGACCCCGGCTACGGAGCCGGATGATGAATGTACCCGGAGAGAGATCCGGATGCGGGGACATATTTGTGAATATGTTTGCCAAGGGCCCTTGAGGCTATATTTGTAAATAGCCCGAAAGTCATATGTGTATAAATATGACTTAGGGCAAACAGTTTGTAGTTGTTGCTCATTTTTCTGTTTTCCACTTAGAGGGAGCGAAGTGAGAGCAGCCGAGAGAGAGAGAGAGAGAGAGAGAGAGAGAGAGACGAAGAGGTCGTTGCCTCTGTGTATTACCGCCGCCTGTGGCGAAGACAGTGAGCACAAGGTTGTTGCCTTGTAGCTTCACCATTGTACATCCCTGTTTATAGTGATGGTTGGAGTCTGAGGACTCCCGTGGTTTTTCCCATTTAGGGTTTTCCACGTAAAACATTCTGTGTACTCTTCTCTCTATTGTCTCGTGCATTTTGTATTTCCTGTTTTCTGAGAGTTGATCCTATTCCTTGGTTGTGGCCGAGCACCGTGTTCAACAAAGTGGTATCAGAGCAAGGTTAACACAGAAAATGGAAGGCGGCGGTAGTGGGCCTCCGGGCATGATGGTGTTGAACTCACAGAACTACGCCGACTGGAAGATAAAGATGGAAGACCTTCTCATCGTCCGAGACCTGTACGAACCGATCGACAATGCCGAGATACCCAAGGGGGTAATAGAGTCGGAGTGGAAGCTCCTGAACCGGAAAGCCGTAGCGACGATCCGGCAATACGTCGATGTAAGTGTTCTGCAACATGTGGCGAACGATACGAACGCCTATGAGATGTGGCAGAAGCTGTCCGGACTTTATGAGAGGAAGAATGCTCTGACCCGGACCTCCCTGATGAGGAAGATAGTGAATTCTTAAGTACCGGGACAGCGAGAGCATGGTCGAACACGTCAGCACGTTCATGGGATTCGTGAACCAGCTTGCGGCGATCAAGTTCCCGTTGGATGACGCAATGCAAGCCATCATGCTGATGTGTACCCTTCCGGAGAGCTGGGAGAACTTGGTAGTTACTCTCAGCACCTCCTGTAAGGAAGAGAACTTGTCTTTACTAACGGTAAAGACAAGTATTCTAAATGAAGAAGCGCGTCGAAGAGATAAAGAACCGGCCTCCGACTCGAAGGCGCTGCTTACCGAATCGGAACGGGGAAGACAACGGAACCGGAGTCCGCAAAGACGGGAGAAGTCGGGGACACGGTCGCAGTCGAGGGGAAGACCTACATGCTTCTACTGTGGGAAGCCGGGGCACTTCCAGAAGAACTGTCGGCATTTCCGGAAAGACAACGGAACCGACGGTACCGATTCGAAGAAGTCACCGGAGCGAAACGGTGCATACCGGGGAGCCACGGACCGGAGAGGTCCGGATCGGCGAGGGCAGGACCGGAAAGGAACGACGGCACTCGCGGCAAGTGAAGAAGAGATAATGCTCATCACCGAAGAGAGGGAGCTGAACCTTGCCGGTGAAGAGATGACCTGGGTGGTCGATTCCGGAGCGTCGTTCCACCTGACCCCGGAGAAGAAATACTTCTCATCCTACACAGCCGGTGAGCACGGCTGTGTCCGGATGGGAAATGAAGGTACATGCCGGATTGCCGGCATAGGAGACGTGTGGCTGATGACATCAACCGGATGCAAGATGCTGCTGAAGGATGTCCGACACATTCCGGAGGTTCGATTGAACCTGATTTCGGCCGGGAGGCTAGACGATGAAGGCTACACGGGTAGCATCCGGAACGGTGTCATGAAGTTCAGCAAAGGGAGCCTGATAGTAGCTCGGGCCCGGAAGGTCAACACACTGTACCTGATGAATTCCCGGCTATGTCCGGAGGAGCTGAACGTGGCAGCTGACACTGCCGGTGAGATGTGGCACAAGAGACTGTGCCACATGAGCGAGAAGGGGATGAAGAGGCTTGCAGAAGACAACCTTATTCCAGTGAAGCATGTGCATCTGGAGAAGTGCACCGATTGCCTGGCCGGTAAGCAGAACCGAGCCTCCTTCCACTCAAGGCCACCGACGAGACGTAGCGCACCATTGGAGTTGGTGCACACTGACGTGTGTCAAGTAGAAACGAAGTCACATGGCGGAGCCCAGTACTTCGTGACATTCATTGATGACCACAGCCGGAAGCTGTGGACGGCACCGTTGAAGACAAAGGACCAAGTGTTGTGCGTCTTCAAGGAACTCCACGCGAGAGTGGAAAGAGAATCCGGCAAGAAGCTAAAAGTGATACGAGCGGATAACGGAGGGGAATACCGGGGGCAGTTCGCAGAGTACTGTCGCTCGAAGGGAATCCGGCTCGAGTTTACTGTGCCGAAGACGCCGGAACTGAACGGGCTGGCCGAGAGGATGAACCAGACCATAATGGAGAGGGTCCGGAGTATGCTAGCACATGCGAAATTACCCAAGGGATTTTGGGCTGAGGCAATGTCGACGGCGACGTATGTGATAAATAGATCACCCTCAGTACCTTTGGACGGAGACAAGCCGCAGAAAGTGTGGACCGGTAAGGAAGTGTCCTACCGGCATCTGAAGGTGTTCGGGTGTCTCGCATACGTGC
Organism: Azolla caroliniana; assembly: GCF_043228905.1. Taxonomy (NCBI): domain Eukaryota; kingdom Viridiplantae; phylum Streptophyta; class Polypodiopsida; order Salviniales; family Salviniaceae; genus Azolla; species Azolla caroliniana. The sequence goes on along the minus strand of NW_028230442.1, from coordinate 7,372,940 downwards.
ATGTGGCAAAGGACCGGAGAGGAAAGTTAGATCCAAAGACCCGGCCATGCATATTCCTCGGTTACGGCGACGACGAGTTCGGCTACCGAGTATGGGACCCGGTCGACAAGAAGATATTCAGGAGTCGAGATATCGTCTTCATGGAGGACAAGACACTCACCGACTGGGAGTCGGAGAAGAAGATGAAGAGCTCCAAGTCGACCGGTGAGGATCAACTCTACGAGGAGCAGTCCCGACCGGCAAGGGACCGGTTAGCACCCGAGGATCCGGCCGAAGACGGTGAAGAAACAGAACCGGCCGAGAAAGATGAAACTGATACCGGAACCGGCCCCGATCCCGAAATGGATTCGGATGAAGAGGAAACGGAGGAGCCGGTTACCGAAGCTCCGGAACGGAGATATCCTCTAAGAGAGAGAAGGGCCCCCCGGAGATTTCCGGAACCAGAGCACGTGCTGCTAACCGACGAGGGGGAGCCGGAGAGTTTTGAAGAAGCAAAGCTTGACACCCATAGCCGCAGGTGGTTAAGTGCCATGCAGGAGGAGATGGATTCCCTGCATGAGAACCACACATATGAACTTGTGGAGTTGCCGAAAGGAAAGCGGGCACTTCGAAACAAGTGGGTGTTCAAGCTGAAACCGGGAGATGCCGGAAACCCCCCGAGATACAAAGCCAGGATCGTGGTGAAGGGGTTCCAGCAGAAGAAGGGCGTCGACTTCGACGAGATATTTGCCCCGGTAGTGAAGATGACCTCCATCCGGACGGTGCTGAGCATAGCGGTAAGCATGGACCTCGAGGTAGAACAGATGGACGTGAAGACGGCATTCCTTCACGGTGACCTCGAAGAAGAGATCTACATGCAGCAACCGGAAGGATTCGAGAAGAAAGGGAAGGAGCACCTGGTATGCCGGTTGAAGAAGAGCCTTTACGGACTGAAGCAGGCTCCCCGGCAATGGTACCGGAAGTTCGACTCTTTCATGACCGACGAAGGGTACCACAAAACGCAGTCCGATCACTGCGTGTTTGTGAAGAAGTTCGAAGGAGGAGAATTTCTAATAATCCTCCTGTACGTGGACGACATGTTGATCGTCGGACGGGACCAGGTCAAAATACGGATGCTGAAGAAAGCGCTTCACCGAACCTTCTCAATGAAGGACCTGGGTCCGGCGAGGCAAATACTAGGGATGCACATCATCCGGGACCGGAAGAAGAAGCAGTTGTGGCTGTCACAGGAGAAGTACGTGACAAAGGTGCTTCACCGGTTCAACATGTCGGAAGCAAGATCGGTCGGGTCAACCCTCCCGGCAAACTGCAAGTTGTTCAGCAAGCAAAGCCCCAAGACAAAGGCTGAGAAGGAGGACATGATGAAAGTACCATATGCCTCTGCCGTCGGAAGCTTGATGTACGCAATGGTGTGTACAAGACCGGACATAGGATATGCAGTCGGAGTGGTGAGCCGGTACATGAGCAATCCCGGCAAAGAGCACTGGAACGCGGTCAAGTGGATACTCCGATACCTGAAGGGCACGGCAAACGTGTGCCTCCGATTCGGCTCCGGTAAGCCCGAACTCGACGGCTTTACCGATTCGGATATGTCGGCTGATGCAGATACCAGCCGGTCCACATCAGGGTATGTGATGACGTATGCAGGGGGAGCGGTGTCGTGGCAGTCGAGGCTGCAGAAGACGGTTGCGTTGTCAACCACGGAGGCGGAGTACATGGCGGCTGTTGAAGCCGGCAAGGAAATAATATGGATGAAGGACTTCATTAGAGAGCTCGGTATCTGGCAGGAGGAGTACCGACTCTACTACGACAGTCAGAGTGCCATCCACCTTGCGAAGAACGCGGCCTATCACTCCCGGACGAAGCACATCCAGCGAAGATATCACTGGATCCGGGAAAGGATAGAAGACCAGGAGTTCGTGCTGACAAAGATCCACACGGACGAGAACGGGTCAGATATGCTGACCAAAGTGCTCACACCCGACAAGCTGGAAGCGTGCCGGAAGAGGGTCGGACTGGAAAGACATCCCATGCCGAAGTGAAGGGGGAGTTTGTTGGGATTACGGTCCCTCCGGATGGGATGGTCAGATGTCCGGGAACCGGATGATGAAGACCCCGGCTACGGAGCCGGATGATGAAGACCCCGGCTACGGAGCCGGATGATGAATGTACCCGGAGAGAGATCCGGATGCGGGGACATATTTGTGAATATGTTTGCCAAGGGCCCTTGAGGCTATATTTGTAAATAGCCCGAAAGTCATATGTGTATAAATATGACTTAGGGCAAACAGTTTGTAGTTGTTGCTCATTTTTCTGTTTTCCACTTAGAGGGAGCGAAGTGAGAGCAGCCGAGAGAGAGAGAGAGAGAGAGAAAGAGAGACGAAGAGGTCGTTGCCTCTGTGTATTACCGCCGCCTGTGGCGAAGACAGTGAGCACAAGGTTGTTGCCTTGTAGCTTCACCATTGTACATCCCTGTTTATAGTGATGGTTGGAGTCTGAGGACTCCCGTGGTTTTTCCCATTTAGGGTTTTCCACGTAAAACATTCTGTGTACTCTTCTCTCTATTGTCTCGTGCATTTTGTATTTCCTGTTTTCTGAGAGTTGATCCTATTCCTTGGTTGTGGCCGAGCACCGTGTTTAACAGATAATGTAGAATTGATTGTTAAGAAGACCCTTCCTCTATGTAAGTTGACTTATGATGGACTTTGGCAATGATGTCCTTTACATGAGAAAAGAGATCAAGATTGTAGACTTGTAGGCAGGGTTATTAGCGCGTGGGGTGGATAAGGATATGTATTATCTTAGGGGCAAATGTTTATGGATAAAAACTCAAACTTTCCCATCTTCTAAAACAAGTTATGATTACGTTATAAATTGGCTACATAAGTTGGCCGACATGGATGGAATGCACATCATCAAGACCCAATGTTGTTATGAAGATAGTGTCATACTAGAATTGTTCATGATAGGGGTAAAGCACCCGATCAAGACCCAATGTTGTTATGATGATAGCACTTGTGTCATTCTGGAATGCTTCATGATAGGGGTAAAGCACCCATCCAAACTCATAGTCACAACCTTGAAATTACTATGGAGGGGCTTCAAGTACAAATGATTAAACCACTCATTTGTCCCCAATAGACACCTATGTTGCCAATGAATGAAAAGAAGAAGTCACCTACGAGAAAATGTTATAGCAAACCACACAAGTTCAACTTTGGGTCTTGGCACCAATAGACAAGTGTAAAGCCCCTTAACGTCTTTTGATGATTCTATGTAGGTAAAAGAGGTTGGGAAGTTGTGATGACACATCTAATAGACTTGGCACACATGGCAATAGACTTGAGAAATGTTGAGGACCGATGCTTAGAAACATGTTGAAAACTTTTAAAGATGGATCCGCATAAAGGTATGATGGCATGAAGAGGAGTGAAATAAGTAAACCAACTCCCTAGACCCAAACCTCTGTTATGCTCAACAAATAAGGAAGAAGCAGATAAGATGCAAGACATTGACATCATATACATATTAGAACACACCACATACATAGTAGAACACACCACGGTGCAATGGACAAGTTAAGAGTTCAACAATTTCTTATGCATAATGCCTACCAAGATTATTGTTGCCTCACATTCCAATTGGGAGCAAAAACAATACTCCACCTTATGAGGCTTTTGCACATCTTAATAGGTCCCTACTTGACGTTCACCATTTCACCTCATTTATGGACAAAAAGGCATCGTGCCGATGAAGTTCTTATTCCTTGGCCTATGCATCATCTCCATAACCTTGAAAAACTCATTATCACGCGCCGCGTTTCATGCTTCAATGATTGAAAAGGCTCCCGTAAGTCTTGGCATGATAATAAAGTCAAGCACAAGGACATGGTTGAAGGTAGCATGGCTTTGATATTCTTCTGAGAGTTTCAATAAGAATCTCAAGCTTCTAGAAGATATGTCTTATATCATGTTGGAAATAATGAAGTCATGCGCTTGTCACATCATGATGTGAAAGCAACACATCCTTGGTTTTGTCAACAATAGCAAACTCAACTGCTATTATAAACCCCTCACTTATGAAACGTTAGTAGTACTTCCACATGCTTATAATACACAACACGTGCTAAACCTTGCAGCCAAGCATTGCATGCTCCTCAATAATCTCAACAATGAGGAAGTGGACAATTTCCTACAATATCTCCCTTGAGAAGTCCACCATGCATAGCACACCTCTATTACACACCAAATGTTGCCTTAATCACATGCCAAAAGTCACCCCAATCTCATACTATTAGCAAAATGTAATGCATTTATTTAGTGTGTCGCCTGTGGGATCTATTGACCTCTCCCATGGGTAAAGCTCATGGCAACGCATGCATAATGCTTGTGGGAACCTTGGCAAAAACATGTATCCTCATAAAAATTTGATGCAACCCTAACAAGTGTATGATCGTGCCAGTTGTCGGGAAATTTTCAATTTTGGGCTAGAAATTATTTCAATTTTAGGAAAAACATTGGCATCTTATCCAAAAGTATTTTATTTCAAGTGAGAAATGAGTTCTCATGTAGACATTGAATTCAAGAACTGGGTGACAGAGTCAACAAGTTTGTCAATTGGTCCTTCTATGAGAGCTTTGAGGAATATTTAAATTCCTTATGCCTTTTATAGCACTTCTCCTACCTTATGTGTGGAAGAAAAAAGTTAATGTTAAATGAGGTGAAAAATATTAGAAAATAGAAATCACTTGACTAACTAGTAAGGACCTTATTAGGATGAGAAAGTGATTATGAAATAACAAAAGTTAATTAAGCACATAAAAAATATAATAATAATGGACTATCTAAATAAATTTATGCACAAAAAAATTTAATCAAGCATTGAGAGGCCTATAGGTCTCAATTTAGTGTTCTCTTTCCTTTATGTAGCTTCTGTTGCCTTCATGTACGATTATTTTACCTCGAGAGCTTATGAAAACCTCACCAATAGCTTCAAACAATGACCCAATCATCCCCAACAGTGCTAAATTAAATGTGTTACACTGAGCACATGGTTTTCTCTCTATCAAAGTTCCATCTCCTTACCAAGATTGTATGGCAAGGACATATCTTTGTTTATCCTTTCATTTGTGAAATAAGCAAGAATGGTTAACAAACACCCTCGAGATTCCAAAACACATACTTTGGCTTAAGTGAACTAAAAAGTTATTTAATCGTCTACCGTATTAGTTAGCAGCACAAAAAGCAAGTGCAAATAAACAAAACACATCACAATTAGTTATAGCAAACCACAAATCTAGCCAAGAAGAAGATTATTGTAAGGCTTAAGGTAAAGCACTTGGCATTGGACTCGTGAAAAGTGAGAGATAAATACCTTTTGGCATCCATAGAGAGGCCAATATTGATAATGGATCTCAATACACAAGTTTTCTTGTTGGGTCTCCTTCCTAAGAAGGAATTTTCATACTCAAGGCACAACAACTCGACATATTAATAAATTATAAGACATACACTATTATTCTCTTCATTGTGACAATCAACTTATTATCCCCTCTTATATGTCAATACATGAATTGCACTACATATATGCTAAGCATATAAATGTAGGTGATATGCATCCTCTACTAGCCCTTCTATACATAACCTCACATACCTTCATGTTTTGCACATTTTGATGGCCCTAATGCAACGTCAATACCTAGCTTGTTATTGATGCAATGTAGAGTGAGGATTGTTAATATTCTTGCTAATAATGAGATAAGGCTGGATACAATCAAAAGGTCTTATATCAAACCCAACATTCCTAAATATCAAGAATGAGGAAGAATTAAGTCACAAAAAAAACCTTTATAGATCTTTACAGTTCGTATCTCGCACCTAAACTTACAATCTTTGTACCAATATCGATATCATTATTGACTGATGCTATGGCATCAAGCACTAGAAGAACATAAGATAACACATGACATATTTTCGAGCAAATTGGTCCTTTTTTTCTTCATTTTAAAAGAAAATAAGAGCATAAGATAGAATAATGGTAGATGAATAAATTTGAATTTGGAACTTAAGAAGACTCTTTCTTGATTGTGTGTCTAAAAGCAACTAGTTTTCTCTTCCGACTGGTGTTGTCTATAGTAAGGACAACTTTCCCGGCCTCCGATGCCTTGAAAGAATTCCTCACGGGCTCCTCTTCGACTGGCACCTTCTTTGACTTTCGTATAGTCATCGTGTAACCATTCTCATTAGGCACAAACTCTTCTCCATATACAACTTCCCACCCTACGACCACGATATCCCACAAGACTGTGCTTGCACTCTGAAAATATCATCATACCACAAAAGACAATTTAATGCCACACATAATGTGAAAATATTGTTATGTCTTATATATCAATAATTACAATTCAAACGCGTGTAAGCATGATAATGTGTACTAATACAAAGTTTATTTGTTCTTTCTAACCTTAAAGTTGTGTGTTTGAAATTTGAATCTATAGGCATAATTAATCCGATAGTGTACAACATAAAGTCAGGCCATCATTCATTCACCAATTCATGATCCATGATTGAAGTGTTCCATACCGTTTTTACATCTATTTCGATCACTCGATTCTCACCAGCCTTGATCCAAATTTCTTTCACCGGAGCCTCGACACATTCAAATTCGGTATCATTAGGCCTACTGAAGCCACCATACCGTAATGGAACATTCTCCGGTGAGATGTACCTATCAAAGTTTAGGAATGTTTGATATTTCGTTCTATTCATAGACCAAAGAGTCCAACAAAGGGAAAAGGTCCGTTTCTTACTTAAAGAGGGTTTCGGTAACTTTGTCAGGTCTTGCAACCACAACTTTGCTCTTGGACCTAGGGGTAATAATCTTTCCATAGAGTGAATATAAAGCCCCAAAATACCAAGGCACATTAATGAAGATCTACACAACCACAAGAAAACCAAGAAACAAGAATTACATGAGCATATAGTACACAACTCTAGGAACTTAAATACTACTAGGAAGATTGTAGAAAATTCACAGGCTTGTGTAGGATTAGATAGATAGATAGATAGATAGTAGATAACTGTACACAACTCTAGGAACTTAAATACTACCAAGAATATAGTAGAAAAGTTATAGGTTTGTGTAAGAATATAGATAGCTAGATAGATATCCAACCCACAAGTTTGAAATTTTGAACATTGTTTTCGCGAAATCTCACCATTTTTGTGCAAACAACAAACAATTATATGGAAGTGAAGACTTAAGAAAACACGATAACGACAACAAGCAAGCGAATAAAAAAATGAATGAACAACTCACTTGCTTTGCAACAAGCTCAGGATAATTATCTTGCAAAAGAGTAAGGGCAGCTCTAGTGATGTTCCTTCTTTTGATGAACCCAGGAGAGTCGTTGAGATCCGTAATTTGCACCATGGCATTTACACCCGAAGGTTTGAAATCGAGTTTCCTAATGCCATTCTCAAGGACTTGGATTCGCCACCGGAGAAATCTCTTGAATTCCTCTTCGTCTTCTATTACCTTCTGATAGAGCTCCTTGTCTTGGAAAACACCAAAGTGGTTATAGCAAATAGGGTGACCTTCCTTATCCACGCCATGCATATATGCAACATGATCGAATTCGGTGCAAATCTCTTCTTCGATGAGCTTGTCGGCATGGAATTGTTTCCTCCATGCGAGCGTGTCTTCGAGCATTGTCATCGCGTCATCAACCTTGAAGTCTCGGGCACGCAAGAACTTTAAGAGGATAACGTTGGTCCTTTCGTCGCCCTTGGAGTGGAGTAGTGGAACTCCCCAAAGAGTGAGATCCTCTAGTGCCGATGATTCGTCATCATCATTATCATCATTTTCAATAGGATCACCTATGAAGGAATTTTATTTTATTTTTAAAATGGATTAAGGGACTATAGATCACTTCAATTCATAACTAGTGATCAATTATGCATGATTCGTAATAGTGATTAACAAGAAGGATACCAATTGTTTGTTCCACACACCATATTCATCATGATGTTATCTCTAGGAAACTTTATAGTCCCATACCATAGCAATGTCCCATGGTTCCCCATGCCAACATCATATATTACCATGAAGACACTATGTATTATACCTATTTCAGACATCCCGAGCTTTCAGTTCTATATCCAACAAGATCAAACATAAGTAGGTTGCTATAAACATTGAAAACCTAGGAGGAACTAGGTCTCGCAAGAATGGAAGACCACAACTATCCTCCCAATGTACAATGATGTGAGTGTCCAGTTAGCAGAAATTAATTGAATTGGGAGACATTAGAAAATAGCTAAGCATCTAAACCGGATGCAGTCTAGCTAATCGACCGATAGTCGACAAAGTGATTGAGAGAAACCAACACTTCATAGAACCATGAAAGCCTACATTTACATCAAGAGTGTACCTACACCATGAATCCCAAGGGCTTAGTGTACCTATGTCCTACTGATAGGTAGCATGTAAGTCCTGAATCTATATCCAGACCTATAGCTATCAAGAAACCCTAGCATGGTTTATGTCCAAGTAACTGTTTTTATGAAAATATATGTCTATTTAACGAGCATAGTTAGATCTATTCCAAATCATAAGGAGCATTGAACTATAGTTAATGTCTATGTTCGACCCCATAACTATCATGAGATCCTGTCGATATATGTCCCTAGGCCCTGGAAATAGCTAGTATAAAAACCTCAATCTATGTCCATACCATATCTAGCTTGTATACAAACATATGACTGATCATTTGTGAACCATAATACTCACCTTCCTTTTTCTCCCCTTCCACTTCTAGTTTTGATGATGAGGTATTTGTCTTCTCTATTGCACCGTCTTCTTTGACATCGCGTTTTGAATCACAAGAGATAGGAGAAGCTTCAATGGTGGTGGACGAAGAAACAGGGGGTAATTCTTCATGGGTAGCCGATATAGATATAGCTACTTTTTCTTCGAAATTTGCTTCTTTGTCTTCAGAAATGGCTTCTTCAGAGTTATTTCCTTTATTTTCACAGTTTGCTTCTTCTTTTACTTCCTTAACGACGGCATCGTCAGTTTTTGATGGAGCAGGAGGAGCGGGAGCTGAAGAAGAAGAAGAAGAAGACAAAAATGACTTGTTTTTTATACATTCTTCTATCTTAATCTTCAATTCTTGTAGAGCTTTCTTCTCAATGTCTTTGAGCTCCTTCACACACAGGAACTCTGCAACGGGATCTTGGGCAATAATAGGTTTTTGTGAAGAAACAGAGTCGTGGGCAACATTAAGTTGCTGTGAAGAAACAGAGATGGAAGTAGAGTTGTTGTCTTCTTTACCCATTGTGGAGATTAAAAGAGAGAGAGAGAGAGAGAGAACAAGAGCAAAAACCCCACCCAAAAAAAACAAAAAGGAAAGATGATCTGTTCTGTGGGCAAATTTGAAGAGAATGGATGGGGTAGATGAAGGTTATATGGCTATGGAATAGGCAAATGGCTAAGGCTTGTTGTTAAAGCTATGTATGTATGTATGTATGTATGTATGTAGTAGTAGCTGGGCAGAGCAGAGGGGGGAGAAGGAAACCGAACTCTTTCTTTATAAGGGGGGGGGGGGGGGGGTTTGTTAGGTTTTCGGGGGGGAGTTGTTCTGTTCTGTTCTGTTCTGGTTAGGGTTTGCTTTGAAGTGGCTCCTGACTGACAGGCAGAAGCAGAATTTAGAAGCAGAAGAAGCAGAAGCAGAAGGTGGAGGTGGAGGTGGAGGTGGAGGAGGAGGAGGAGGAGGAGGAGGTATTATTTAAAACAATTTTGTCCCCACACTCCACAATATAACGGTACTTTAAGAAATCAGTACATATTAAGTCTCACAAGTCTCAACTAACTCTCTCTCTCTCTCTCTCTCTCTCTTGTGAGATCTCTTCCTTGGGCTTGTAGTCCTAATGAGGCAAGACAACCCGAGAGAAGGCATCGGAAATACACACACATCTCTACAAGGGAGGCATCTGAACAGAAGGGGGGATGGACATGGGCATTGGGGATGATGGGCATGGGCATGGGCATGGGCATTGGGGATAGGGTGGGCATTGGGGATGGGAATTGGTTCGGGGGGTGCGTCATCTCTAATCTCACCAATCAAACCATACAAAACAGACCATTTTTACATTTGGGCGGCCCTTCCGGGATGCCCCAGGGGGTAATGGACTTTGCATCCCATATAAACGTAATGTCGAATGGGATGGGGATGGGGGTTGGTTGGGGGTGTGGGGCATGGGGCGTGGGGTGCATCATCTTGTACCTTTGCCGATCAAACCCTTGGCTACAAAAAAAAACCGACAATTTTATATTTGGGCAGCCCCGAGGGTAATGGACTTTGCATCCTGCATCTTGGGCATACAAGATGCACTAGTAGCTGCTAGGACATGGGTACTGGAGTTATGTGGAAGGTGCAAATGTTGAAGCTCCAAAGTTGACACATAGAGATTTCCCAGTATGGGAAAAAGCAGCAAGCCAAATCTTGTACTACTTCGCATCTTGTGTCCATGATTTGATGCTCGGCTACATCGAGTATGCAAAGTCGCTAAAAGAGGCATGGCAAAATCTGAAGAAGATTTTTGCCGCCATTGTTGCGGCTTAGACAGGAGCTCAACAACATCCTGTAGGTAGGAATGTTAGTAATTGACTACACCACCAAGATCAAAGAGATCTGCGATCCTCTCAGATCCATCAACGTGACGGTGGATGAAGACGAGATGGTGTAGATCTGCCTAGGTAGTTCATAATGCTTTTGACTCGTTAGAAACCACAACAAACAATATACCGGCACTCGCTTTTTTTGTGGCTTTGTGCATACTTCTCATATATGTTGTGTGTCTGTATGGTGTGTAATCTGCTTTTGTTGCTTTCACTCTTGAGTCCACTTGCGATATTCCTTTCTTGGAGACCAGTCTTTTGGTCACGCGCTCAAGTGATTTGTCAAACATTGTTTTTATGCTCATAGCTATGAGATATTCTTGAGGCCCTCTAAATATGATGTTGCTTTAAGGAGAGCCTCCGTCGTCAAGATGGTCACCTCTAGCACAATCTCATATTGTAACATATTTGGAAGAGTCAATGCTCCCATGGCTATAAGGTAAACTTGAGGAACTCTAGATTGTTGCCATATGGAGGGGCTACACCGTTGAGATGTCACCTCTGGTACAATCTTGTACCGAAACGTATTTGTAAGTATTGATGCTCCCATACACTTGGTGACAAGAGATAGTCTATGTAAGAGAGACCTCCCTTATTATATGGGGCATGTTGATGCTTAAGTGCATGGGCTAATGCGTAAAGATTTTGACTAGAGTACAACTCAAATGAGAGAGTGTGAGACATATGAGTTCTATTAGAAGGTGAACCTGTTACGGGCATGACCATATAATATCCCGTGGTGAGAATTTACCGTAGTATTTTATACACGTGGATAAGTGTGAGGGTTAAACGAGAGTGTAAAGAAGGGGAGGATTACTTTTAATCCTCGAGATTGAGACACCCCATTAGGTTAAGTGTGAACTTGCTTGGGGGCTTTGGGTATCGCTATAAATAAGAGGCCTAGCTACCCTTATTTCATCATCTTTTGACTACGTCGAGACTCTGTTTCATGGTGGTTCAACTCTTGTAGTGAGTGCGCTAGCACTAGGCACGACTTGACACCACGACGATGGTATGGGATGCCTATCGAGGCTCGAGTCCGTCTCGATCCCTTCATTCGGGGGTGGTTGGGTGGATCGACACCCTTCTTTCTCTCTCTCCTTTCTATCTATCTATCTATCTATCATTCTTTTCTCCTTATCATACGTTTACATTAGATCATATCTCTAATAGAACCAATCATGGGTACCATTGGCCACTGACACAAAATTGTCCATTTGCAAAATATACCATGGTTGTGCTATAAAATCATTCAATAACATAATAAATATATCTATATCGAGATTATAATAAATATGTTTAGATCAACAAATAGTGTGGAGGATAGATATGTAATCATTTTAGACATAGTTCTCACGTTCTCAAATACTAGCAATTATAACTTTTAGGACTTAGATTTTATTTAGAAATTTTTATGTAACCAATAGTTTGTCCAAAATACGAAATATGCAAAATGAACAAACGATGCACCATTGCAAGTTATTTTGTCAAAAGTGCAATAAAAAATTACTTAAAAATATTTAATATTGTGTAGTTACTTTAAACTAATGTGAGTTACTCAAAAAATATGAATCATTAAGATCTATTTCAACATTGATAGTGTGTTGGGTGAGTTTGTGGATTAGGGAGTTACTCTTGTCAATAGGGTTAACAATACAAATATTCAAAGGTTTAAGGAACTATGTTAAGACAAAGTAACTTGTGGATCCACTATGATTTCACATAAGTATATATACACAACTTTTCCTAAACCCAAGGCGACATGATTACATTTGAGGTACAAAAGTGTTACCTTATGGCAAATCCAATAGGTTTCATTGTTTTTTTCTCCTTGTACACCACTATCATCGATGTGTTAGTGATCTCTTTGCATTTAAGAGGCCTATGGAAATAGTGACAAGGGCATGGCCTCGCATACCTCTTGTTGCGATTGTAACATTCGAACCTTGTAGCTTTCATCACACTATCTATGCAAGTTAGTTTTTTCCTTATTGTTGAAACATTTAATGCACCTCCTATGACATTCTCTTCATCATTAGCTCTTTCGGCATTCAATGTGTCAATGATGTTATTTGCTATATATGTGGTTTACACTCTCATTAAAATGTAACCATTATCTTAGGCCTCCCAAAAGGCAATACCATTATGTGGTGTAGTTAGTTTTCCTTTCTCCAATTGTTTTAATCTTTGTGTAATTAATCATTGTACGGTTCCATGTCCTACCATGGCATGATTCCCATCAGGGCCTAAATTTGACGGGTTAGTATCAATGTTTTTTGACGGGCATTTTTTAAAGATATATGTCATATGCCATAAGATTACAAAAACTAACATGTCATTTGATATACAAATTTTTAAAGTAAAAAACTCTATATAATGTTACATCGTTATAGATGTCATTACTATAACACAAAGATACACAAATTAGCATAACTACCTCACAAAGATAATGAAATACATAAACTAAATATCGTGTTAATGTTTTTACTATTAAGTATGAAGAAAAGGTTTTTTTTTTGGAAAAAGTGGGTTTTTTGGGAAAAAAACGTGGTTATTGTTTTGTTAAAAAAGGTTAGTAAAAAATTAAGGTTTAACTTAAAACGTAAAACATTAAAATCAAACCTAGAGTTTACACTCTTAGAGTATTTAATAAAGGTTATTGTTTAAAATTTCAATCAAATTTAAACTAATATTATTAGTAAAGAATTAAAGGTTTGAAAATATATATCATTATTACGTTATGATGATATTATTTTAAGCGTGTTATAAAAAAACATATAATATAAATATATTGTTATACACATTTGATAGTATATACATATATTTATATGATAATATGTGTCGTATACATAAGGGAAAAGTACCAGGATACCCTTGGAAGTTCGTCTATTTACTAGAATGCCCTTGGAAGTTCGTCTATTTACCAGAATGCCCTTGGAAGTTCCAAATTTACCAAACTACCCCTATGTCCAAAAAATTTCATTTTATAAAGTAATTATACACTCAAATTTACAAGCCCTATTGACCAAATATGGAAAAAATGGACCTGAACTAGCCCTATTTACCAAAGATTTGAGTGTATAATTACTTTATAAAGTGTAATTTTTTGGACATAAGGGTAGTTTGGTAAATTTGGAACTTCTAGGGGTATATTGGTACTTTTCCCTATATATATAATATATATGACATGAAAAATAGAATTTTAGCATCTCATTTGACATGTATAATTTTTAGGGGCTTTTCACATGAAAATGGAAATTGAAACTTTGTATGTCACTTGACGGGCATTTTTATTAAATGTATGTTTTTGATGGGCTTCTACCCTTTTTCAAATTTCATTCACTAAATTTGTCTTATATCCTTATTGTTGTTGTGAGAACCTTTGATTCAAATGGCCTAATCTCCATGTTACTAATCAATTCTATTTGCATTTTGTTTCATTCCTAATCTCTCTCTTAGTAATATAACTCTCTTAATAATATAACTATTAATTAAGTCTGATTTTTAGCTTGGTCTAACATCCATAGCTCTCGCATATTTGGAACGTGGTACTAGTGGAAAGCACCATAGTGAAATGAAAACTTGCAAAGAATAAAAAGAAATGTACATGTCTCTTAGACATTAAAGTACTTAGAAGCACTCAAAATAAAGAGTGTGAGTTTGAAGTGGTCCTTGAGTTGTGGACAACCACATATAGATTGGTTAGCTAGTTTTGACCAAAGACCTTACTATAGTGAGATGTCCAAATGGTCCAAAGAGCACAAAATCTTCTCCATTGCAACAAATAGGCATTGCTTGAGAGGTCACACACCCCAAATGACCAAAAGTTTTTCCCAAACCTTTGGTTAGGGAATATGCAAAAGAGATGCACTTATTTTGTATATAAATGCTTGGTGAGTGAACATGTCTATAATAGGTATAAAATTGTTTCCGATTGTTCCATCACATTATACACAATGGACAACTTTAGATTTCAATCCTATAAGGATTAGGGTAGATGGATATAGAAGAAGATGTTGTCCCCTTGACAACCCGCTAAGCTACTCACTAAGTTACTTGACATTCATTGGTATAGATTGAGGCTTTTGTTTACCTATTTATGTATTCCATTTAACTTCTTGTTTTGAAGGTAGAGGATAATGCCAAATTTGTTTTCCTATTCTTAAGATTAATGTTAAAGAATTTACTATCACTATTTGAGACATACCTAAGAGAGATGGTCACCCTCTTTGGCCCAAATTTCGATGTCTCAATCACTTGTTCTATCCTTCGCACTTGTGGCCCTATTCATTCTTGACTCCAATTGGTCAAGTTCACTCCTTCAATACATGAAAAGGTAATCATTCTTTCTAAGATTTCTAGATAAGTTTTGAATCTGATTTATGCAAGGAAAATGGATGTGATAATCATACTCCTTTAGATTCATGAAAGAATTATCCATGTGGGCAAAACTTATTGTACATATAATCATCCACACTGGTACAGATTGTTTGCTACCAAAACAGTCAAAACGTACAATGGTTTCAAAAACATTTGTTAGTCTCCAATTAAGGGAAAAGGCTCACCAGATTCCATGGACCACTCAACAAAGCTTCCCCAAATAAAACATCTCATAATTTCATGATGTTTTCTTATTGTTGTCTAGAGACACGCAAATGACAAAATGCCAAAAGCATTTTTCATAATAGAAGCACAATTACTCTTTCTCAGACCATCTAAAGATAATCCCACTTCAGCAAATAAAATTATTTCACAAAGATCCTTGCTTTCCTTGTATAATGCCTACATATTACATTACGTTGTAACTATCTCTAGCTAGTGTAGGGGAAAGAAACCAAAAACAACTCATTGCAAAAACAAAACATGCCACAATAAGGCAAATTGGGTATAAATTACAATTTACATTGGTGATAACTAATCATGAATTTCCCATTCGCAAGGGATTTAACTCAATTCATTTCCACCCACCAATTGCGTTGCCTGGATTCCATCCCTGCAGCATCATATTGTTCACAATTTGAAACAGCTTTTCTATAATGCAAAAACAATTGCTTATTTCATACTGCAAATACAAAAGCAAATACAAATTGCATTCACTTAAAATAGGTTTGCATCAATTTACACTTTTCATTTCACTTACACTTATGAAAGTATCATGTCAAGTTCAAGTTTGTGAATATCAGCTATGAAAAGCTTTCATTAAAGATAATGTCACCATCTCTCCCAATGAGTGCTTGTACAAGTCTTTTGGCAGATCCAATAATCTGCACTTTTCCTTTATTTTCAAGCATAAGTACCTAAGTTAGTGTTAATAGCGTAAATCTGGATTACTATATGCAAAGAAATTAGGATTTGCCTCTTAACACAAGATTGCCCTCCTCTTTCTTCATGCCATAGCAAAGGTTGGCTAATGTACCAACCGAATAGCTGTTATACAGTGTGACTCAAAGGCAAATACATACAAGTAAAAATCACTTCCACTCTTGTCTATTACTCTTGAAAAAGGATCCTCTATTGTATCACTGATGCCTGTACTCGTCCATTTCAAATCGCTGCAAAGAACAGAAGATTAGAATTCAGTGCTCACACGCACATATATAATATATATGTCAATAGATAAACAAATATATAAAGGGAAATTTCCAAACATTAGTGCAATATAGCCCCCAAATATTTACTATAACACACCCAGTTGTAGTAGATATTGAATCATTTGGTAAATTTCAAAAACTTACTAAAATGTTGTCATCTGGAGGATTCCACAGGCTTAGGTGTATACCTAAGTTTTGCGATATTTACAAGAATAACTCTTAAGTTAACAAAACATTACCAGAATGACACTTGTAGTAGTGGATGTTGAACTTATCTCATATGTTTTAAAGACTTAAGGGTATTCTTGTAAATACCCCCATAAGTTAGGAGTATTCCACTGGTTTTCCTTACATCTAATCCCAAATTCTAATACATATAATTGCTGCTCTAATTTACCACAACTCCCAACATGCTATTCTAGATAGCATGATTCCCAACATACCACTCTAGTATACATCAAGTCCCATCAAGTTTGAAGTTTTTCCATTTATAGGATATGATGACAAAGATAAGTAAACATCTACCCTTGGAAAAATTTACAAGTTATTGCAACAGTGGCTCATATTCTGCCTTCCTTTTCTTCCTTTTCCGAGCAATGAAATCAGAAAAGCGCTTGCAAGCGGCTTCTAGAATTTCAGGTGACATTGATGCATAGCAGGCCCGGAAAAATCCTGGTTCCGCATAATGACAAGCTTCTCCTGTAGATTTATAGAATATAATCAGAAAAGATCATCCTATGTTAGGAATTTGACCACAGTTCACAATATGCTACTCTAGTTTAGCATAATTCCCAACATACCACTCCCAGAAGTTCCAGCATGCCACTCTAGTTTAGTCATTATAAATCCTAAAATGCCATTCATTAGCTTCTGAAATTTTGAATCTTAAACTTGTAGAATTAAGATGACTAACCACTAACTACAACCTAATGTTTATTATTCTTGCTAGCTAAATTGATTGACAAGTCAGAGAAGAAGACTTATTAACAATTTCTGTATTTTGAAGGATGACATGGACGATTTCGGTTATTTATCTCGATCTTGCGTTTTTTATGGAATTTGGTGGAAAATGTGAGTGGCATTTTCGGAATTAATCTTGAAGGCCTTTTAGGTATTCACAAAGAAAAGAAGCCACTAATTAATTAATTAAGAGTTGAGCAAATAACCTGGAGTAAGGACAACTTTACATTCATCCATAATCTCTCTCCACAAATGATCTTCAGCTTCAAATGTGGGCTATCAAAAGAAGTTGATTTTAGAATTTAATTCTTTTGAATATAATTCAGGTCCATGTTATATATATTATAGAAACATGGCCCTTACCGCTGATAATAAAGTTCTTAGATCCAACCAGCAAAACATCGCAGCACATGCAGGCATGTACCTTACTTGAGCTGCCTCCAGAAGTGAGGTTAATAGATCATAAGATTTTTTCAGGCGCCTATAGTAAGATTGACAAGTAAGCCAATAAGAAATGAAGTTAATAAATCAAAAGAAATCTTCAGACACCCACAACAAGATTCATATAGAAACCAACTAGAATTGAAGTTAATATATCAGAAGATGTCTTTGGACACCTCATGGAGATTACAAACAGTTCTCAAGAGGAAGAATTTTACTAATCAAATTTGCAATTGAGAATGCACATTGTGGCAACAAGCTTCACATAGAAACCAATAAAAACTTAAGAAATCTTTCATCACCAGATGGAGGCTGCCAAGTAAAGAGAAAAATAGACAGCCAACCGTAGGTTTAGAGTACTGCCTTAACCTTTTGTTTTCTGAAACATATGAGTCGATAAATTTTTCATCTTCCAACATTACAGCAAGGGCATGTTGAGTATCATTTGACACTGCGGCGAACATGCCCATGTTCTGCCAGAACTGAGATTCTCCATAACAATAACAGTGTTAACAAGAAAAAATGGTAACAGCTCACACATAATGGCTTTTATTAACAACAATGGCATACCGTTAATAGTTCTTCACTTCTCGTATGCAGGCATCCCACTCGAAACCCATTCATGCCAAAGTCTTTGCTCATGCCATATGCAGTATGCAATAGTTTCTTAACTATGTGTGGTGATACTAAATTTTCTGCTACAGCATTCTGAGCAACTTTCTCCATGCTAATGAATTCATCATCCGATTGCCTGAATAAACAAGCACATATAAAGTGTTTATCCACAGTGTACACATGGGTTTAAACATACATTACCCTCTCTTCTTATCATTTTAAGGGGAAACTCTGAAATACCCTTGAGTTTTTGTTTAGTTCGAAAAATGCCCTTGGTACAAATACATGCCATTTGAGCAAATGTATCATCAATTCATTCCCTTGTTCTCAATTCCGTGTATTATTTGAGCAATTATATGCTCAATTCATCCTCTTCCCTCTTTTGGGGTTGACCATGGGCATTTGCAGAAATAACCAAAACCCAGGGCCATTTGGAGAAAGAATGAAAAAATATGGTACTTTGGAGTTCACAAAAAAATTTAAACTAAGTCATGAATCATAATCTTAATTAAAACATATTATACTATTCATTGAATTTGACAGTATTCTTCGTTATTCTGTGTTCAGTTATATCATGATGAGAAATCTACAAACATTTGCCATACCCAAATTTGGAATTCGCATAGATTTCATCAGATAGGACATGGAGTCCACGATTGAGAGCCCATACAAGAAGTTCCTGTTTAGAAAACAATGACACTGGTCACTGTAAGAATCCAACTTCATGCAACGGCCTCTTAACTCATTAGGTTTAATCTGTTTTAATAAAGTGTGCCCATTGAATATCACCTCTACTTTTAAATAGCTATAGTTTACCTTTAGAGTAGATTCTGGATAGAGTGTGCCAAGCGGGTTTCCTGGATTAGTGACCAATAAAACCTTGGCTTGAATGCCTTTTTCCGCAGCCTTGACCACAGCTGCTTCCATTTCTTCTGCAGTTGGTACATAGGTTTTTGTATCTTTAGGTTGAACAGGTATTGGAGACACCTCATTCTGAATAAGGTCAATGATCAATCTGATGGGTTAGTATTTCCTCAATGAAAACAATGGAATGAATGAATAAACTCTGAAATATCCAAGGTTTTCATTATTTCCCCAATGCTCTTGGTCAATATCCTCTTGAACAATGATATGGTCTATTCATCCCCGTTTTCTTCATTTGTATGAGCTACTTGAGCAATTATATGGTCAATTCATCCAATTTAATTCTCTTTCAGGGAATGGCCAAGGGCATTTCTCTGGAAATAACAAACTCTAATAGGGATTTAAGAGAAATAAAGAGAAACTCGTATAATTTCGGAGTGTGTTTCCCTACAAACATTTGGACGGGATTATAATATAATTTTGCGAGATGTGGCAACAATTTGATGTACACACCCTTATTTGCATGTCATTGTCGAAAGCTGGAAAATATGGTGCAGGGATAACACACCCATCACCAGAATTACATGTTGCAAAAAAGAAGAGATCCAGGACACTGCTCAAAAAAACATCATCGTCATCAAACTCTAGCTCAAGACTTTCCCTAAGTTCATGATGGAGAGTCAATTGAGCAACTTACGCTGTCACACCACTAGATATACAAAGGTTTCCTGGATCCACCTGTAACATACAGCAAAATGGAGTTGTTAAGCTTAAGGGAAAAACTGCCACTATGTGTAATTGCCAAAATGCTCACACATTTTTGTTCTTGTGTATTTGCCAAAAAGCCACACTTTTCGCTTCATCAACTGGTTAGGAAAAATGTGCCACTAAATAATGGCATTGATTCATCACAGTATTTAATTAACAATTTGTTAATTAATTAGCATCCCGATTTCCTAATTAAAGTGTTTTTAATTATAGCAATTTAATTGTTGGTTAGAACTTGATCAGTCGACATCGCATTACTGAATTAGTTCCCAGATCTTAATTATTCTGGTAGGACATGACTTATTAGTAGCACATTACTTTATGAAAAGCATCCAATCCTGGCATTTTCAGATTAAACTACGAAAAAAGTGTCGCATTTCGAAAAACACATGAAAAAATGTGTGGCATAATTTCGCCCGAGTTTGAATCTGACATAGGACTGAAATACCTTGACACCCATAAAAGTCCTCTCCATAGTCCTTGCTATGGCCTGACGAAGTTTCTCTCCACCTCGAAAGTTACCATAGAGACCCACATTTAATGGAATTTCCCTACATTCCCTGAAATCACAGAAATATATTTTTTCATTTTCGCCAGTTATGACAAACAACCAATATGCAAAGCTCATGGCAAGGCTCCGGAAAAAGGCATTCAAGCCAAGGTTTTATTGTAAAGCTCAAATAAAGCAAAATAGAACGCCTCCCTATTTCTCTTTTCCCTTGTAAAGATCGACAAGGATAGATAGAATCACTTACTTCATCTTCTCATGGATGAGATCAAACGACAGCATATTCTCAGCTTGAGCCATCTGCATACGGACAAATAGGAGAAAAAACATTGAGATATACAACAAGTTCTTCTCAAAAACTTCACATACGCAGATCAGTAAAGGCGTGAAAAGTTAGGGTTCAACTTAGGTTTGAAAGTTAGGTGTTAAGCTAAAGTTAAGTTACAGTCAAACGTTATAGCTTAAACCTAGGATTGAGCTTAGAGTTGAAAGCTATGGTAAAACTAGGGTTGAAGAGATTAGAGTTAACAGTTCGGTTTAAAGTTGGGGTTAAAAAAAGACAGGGCTAACATTTAGAGTTAACTTAGGGTTAAATTTTAGTGTTGAGACATAGGGGGTTTTACGTGGAGGGTTACTGAGAAATCTCACCAGGAAGAAACCATCAGGATTGTCGATAGGAGACCATTGTGAAGACTTAGCTTTCTTGACAGCTTCGATGTAAGGAGAGAAAGGGGTGAGAGCTTTACTACCTCTGAGAGACAGAGACGAAGGAGTGAGAGAATCTTCTTTTTCTGGTTCTCCACCTCCTTCATTGATGATAATAGTAGTAGTAGTAGTAGTAGTAGTAGTAGTATTCTGCTCAGAGTGACGATGAAGCCCACCACCGTTTTGCTCCATCGCCTGTTCTGTTGTTTTTTGTCTCCCTGCGAAGAATCAGAGCAAGGGTATAATGAAGAAGAAGAAGAAGAAGAAGAAGAAGAAGAAGAATATGACAGAAATGTGTCTGTATTTCTGTTTATTTACATTTGTAGCCTTCCAATTTCCTTAGAGGCGTGTGTGTATGTGTATATGTGTGCCTGTGTTTCTATTTATTTACATTTGTAGCTTTCCAATTTCCAAGAGACCAAGAGGTCGTGAGTTCAACCCCCCCCCCCCCCCCCCCCCCGCATTCCATAAGTGACATCTAGTGAATTAAGAGTACATATATATGTGTGGGACGTAATAGAGAGGTGAGTACGTTGTCGCGTTGTTACGCGCGTGCATGTAGAAAGAGGCGGGACCACGGGGGTCTTGGACCAAGGAGAGAGAGATGGAGAGAGAGAGAGAGAGAGAGAGTTGCAGATACACAGAGAGAAGTTTAAGAGCAATAAAACAAGAATCCAATTACTAAATTCAATAGCTTACAACTCGAACAGTTACAACCGGCAACCCGGTAATGGGCCTGACACAGGGTCCTACTCACGCACACAAACGACTGCCACACAACTCCAGGAACCAAAAGGGGGAGAGCCTCTGCTTGAAGCACACGGGTTGTCAACGAAGCAGAGGCAACAAACTCCTGACACCCACAGAGACCGACGACCGGAGGAAGAGAAGAGAGAGCTCGGCACTCGGTTTTGCAGCAACACTTCGTCCTTGCCAACGCGCGATATTTTTCCTCCTTCTCCCCTCTCCTTAAATAGTTCCCCCCCCCCAAAAAAAAGGGGAGTGCCTCCTTTCCCTAGTTAAACCGCTTTATTCCCTGTCCCTTTCAATAGAGATACGCACAATCCCTCAATAAATGTATACTACTTAGTATTTACATCAGCCGATCCATTTATGAATCATGTACAAAATATCAAAATATCAATTCATGCGCCCATCCGTGTAAGAACCGGTTCATGCGCCATTTTCTCAGATTCTGCCTATGCCCGGTTTTCTTCACGACATCCACCCCCACCAAACCGCGCATCCACCGACATGCGCCAAAGACGGGTAGATACCGAAGAAAACCGGCGTCACTTGTCGTTCTCTGATTCCCCGCCGGGTCCAAACTGATTGTCGTTGTCGCTCCCACTTGCAGGCCCCGGCTCGTCTTCGAACCGCTTCTTGAACGCTTTGATCCGCTTCCCGGTCACCGGCACCGCTAACCGTGTCCCGTCGAGCTCCGCGAGGTGGTACGTGCCGTTGTCATTCGCGCTCGTCACCGTGTAGGGCCCGAACCATCTCCTAGCGAACTTTCGCATCGCCTTGTGCTGATTGTCGAGGTTGTTGTCGTATACCAAGACCTAGTCGCCTTCCTCGATCTTCTTTGGTCGCAACCGGTGTGTCCGGTTGAACCAGGTCTTGTTCCGCTCCCTTGCAGCTCGCAGCTTTTCCTTCGCCTGTATCACGTCCTCCGGCCTCCGCTCGAGTTGCCGAATCCGCGCCGCCAACAACTCCTCCCGGCTCATTTCGTCCTTCCAATCTACAACCGCCCATGAAGAAACCGTCTGTTCCACCGACATGATCGGCTTCTGTCCGTACATCAGCTTTGCCGGCATAAACCCTGTCACCGAACTGTGCGTAGTTCGGTCCGCCCATAGTGCGTAAGGAAGGAGTTGCGGCCAATTCCCGACCTGCCCTCTACATGCACGCACCAACGCTTTTACAATCGGCCCGTGCCCACGTTCTACTTTTCCGTTCGCCTCCGGATTGTACGCCGTAGTGAGGGAGAGTTTGACACCTAGCCAGTCGAACAACTCCTCAACCTCCCGCGCATCCAGCTCTCCCCGGTCCGCCACGATCCTCCCGACGCACCCGTACCGACACACTACTTCTTCGATCAGGAACCAACATACCGCCACGGTTGTCTTGCTTTGCAGTGCACGGCCTTCCACTTGGTTCGTTAAGTCTTCTCGTGCAAGCACCAGGTATCACATTTGTCCTACCCCCATCAGCATCGTCACCAAGTCCACCATCCACTTGAAATGGACCGTAGGCGGGTAGGTCGGGTGTAGCTCGTCCCGATGTCGGACTACGGAGTGCATCTGAAAGCTTTCGCAAGTCTTTACGAACATATGCACGTCCTGGTACAACCCCAGCCACCAGTACTTCTCCTTCAGCTTCTCGAACGTGGCCCACGTTCCGCGGTGCCCGGCCCAGGGACTCTCATGAAATGCCGCTAGTAGTTCCTCTTGTTCTTCTTTCTTTGTCTCTACTTGGAGCGGGATGTCGTTTCTCTTCTTTGGGTGCCTCCATATGCACTTGTCCTGCAGGAAGAATCGGTACGCCTTCTTCCGTACCCGGATCGCCTCTTCTCTCGTCCATGCTATGTCCGGCGTCATCGTCTGTAGGAACCTCCCGATTTGGAGCCACTCCCCGTCGTACCTGCTTTCGTCAAATTCGTTAAGCGCTGGAGTGTCCCTTTCCCTCGTTGCTACGTTAGCCGACCCAAAGAAGTCCTTGCCGATTTCTTCATCATTCGAAACCATGTCATCTTCGTTGTTGAACCTTGCTTTCGAATGCATGTCGGCCATGGCGTTATCCTTTCCGGAGATGTGTTGTATCTTCGGGTTCAGGGACTTAATGTACATTATCCACCGGAGCATTGCTAGGTCCGGCGTCGCGCATCCGGAAACCATGCCGAGTATCTGCGGGCAGTCCGTCTCGATGATCACCTCCGTCCCGATCAGATAATCCTTGTCGGCCTTGACTACCGAAACAACACCCCAAAGCTCGCGCTTAACTTGGGCGTATCCTCGCTGCTGCTCGCTCAATACCTTCACCCCGAACCGAATCGGGAATCGTATGCAGTCCTTGTCCTTCTGACTGATTACCCACCCGATCCTGATCGGGCTGGTGTCCACCGTCACGCAGATTGCCTCGTCCTTTTTCTCCATCGGGCATCCCCTGATCGGGATGTCGTCTAAGAATGGCATGGTGATGTCTAGGATACAATCCCTGAGCACTTTGTTCATCGCGTTCACCATGTGAGCCATTGAGTTTGTCCCTCCTTGTGGCAGGGTACACATCCGTAGTAGGCCGAGAGGAGTCCACATCGTCGTAATGTCTTTGCTCTCCACGGCTAGTTGGAACTGATCATACCCCGAGTACAGATCACCGACAGAGTAAATCGACCTTCCGGCGAAGGCCTCCGCGAACTCGTCTATGGTCGGTCCGATTCCTGCATTACAGATGGTCACCTTGTTGACTGGTTGCAGGTCCTGAATGAAGCGCAGCATGCCGTTCTTCTTCGGCACCGTAAACCACCGATTCGAATACGGGGCACTCGACGGTTCGAGGATGCCCATCTCCACCTTTTGCTTCAGAAGCTCCATCAACTTCGGGATGTGAGCTCTCAGCACTGGAATCGGTTTGAGATTCCACGGTACTTGCGGTACCGTGAAGATCACCATCGGTTCGACGATCGTCGGGTCCACGCACCCGATCTCCTCCGACGAGAACGCGAAGGCTTTCCTATGCCTTCCGAGCATTCTCCGAAACCTGTAGAAAGCCACCCCCACCAACCTTGAGCTCCCCTAGCGTTATGTCGGTGAACCGGTGCCCTATGCCAACCGGATTCCGTAAACTCGGGTTTGACGCGACCCCTTTTATCCGCTCCTCGCTGCCCTCCGGCAAGGGTGCCGCTACTGGCCTCACCTTCCGGTCCACGGTCTTGTACTTTGTATCCACGCGGGCCGTCCGATCCGACCCGATCCTTTCCCCGAAGTCCGCGATGACTTCGTACATTCCCATTGACCCTACCGGAACGGTCCGGTCTTCTCTAAGGTCTTCACCGATCACCTTTCGCAGTTCGCCCAAGGTGTCGTCAAAAGAGACCGCCTCCACGGCGCCATTGATGTCTTCGTCGGGGAAGAGGACTCTGCATCCCCTGAGTCGCTCCTCCGCTCACTTCCTCTCCCGGCCGCTGACGCCGGTTATAGTACAACCTCCGTTTTCGGAGAACCAAAACTTCCTATCTACTGTACATGTGTGGGGTTCTTCCGGTACGTCCGGACTACCACGACCCCACGCCTTGATAGCCCTCTCTAAAAATCCCCTCGGCTGTCGTCGTCGAGGGTCTCGCGGTTCCTCTCATGGTTCGGTCGTACGGTCATGAATTGGACGGAATGCCGACCGTCCTGGCTCTTGACGCGCGCGTACGCCGAACCGTTGTCTAGCACTTTCGTCTCCATGCGCGTTGCCGTAATGTATGGTTCGCCGAGAATCACCGGGTGCGAGGATGTTTCCTGCACGAAGAAATGTTGATCTATCTCGATGTCACCGACCTTTATGCGTATATTCGGGCCGCGTCCTCTATGTGCGGCGTTTGCACTTCCACCGGCTTCTCCGGCTCTGGCTCTGTCGATAGCCTTTTCCTCTTCACCAAGTCTACGATGGAGTCGTGGAACTCCTTCTTAGCGATCCCGAGCACTTCCCTCAGCGACAGCTCCACTTTGCTGTCGAGGATACGTTCCTCCAGGACCGTTCGCAGGTCTGTGGTCCTTTCAATTTCGGTGCTCAACCGAAACCCCGCCTGCTTCTTCCCGTCCGGCGCACCTGGGTTGTCGGCACTGGTCGGTTTCGGTCCGAACCGGGTCTCATACCTTTGCGGGGGACCCACCCCCCCGACCTTTCCTGCCTGTTTGTCTTCCACCAGAACCTCGTAGTTCTGGCAAGCGGCTTCTACGAAGCCCGTTTTCTCTTCGACCGGATCGTCCCATCCGATGACCTCCTGGACCCGTTGTTCCGCGCGGTCTGCCTCTTCCTTCTTCAGCCGAACTCCGAAGAAGCCTTCTAGCACTAGCGGCCAGAATCCGGAGTCCTTCACCTTTCGGGACTCGTTGCCCCCAACTCAAATTCCCGCCGACACTGAGTAGTTAACGGCTTCAACATGCAGTGTCGCGGCCTCTTCCATCAACCTCTTCATTCCGTTGCGCCCCGTATTTAGTTCTAGGGCTCTCCGGGTCTCGCTTGCGTGCACCCGCCCGTTCTAGAGGTACACCACGTTGGTTTTGAGCGTGTCGGCGAAATCCGCGCAATCCTTCTGAATGTGACCGATCGCGTCACACCACATGCACCGCTGCCCAGCCGGCGGCCTCCGGTCGCGAGGTTGTTCGCCGCTGTCTCTCCGGGCCTGTGCGATCTACAGTTCGAGCACCATTTGTGTCAGCTCCTCCAGAGCCGTTCCTCTTGATGGGCCTCTGACCACATCATTCGATGCCGACCCCGACTCTAGCCAGATTCCGGTCTCTTCCTTCCTACCGGCCGGCACCGATACCGGCTCCTCGAGCCTCCTCCCCGGGACCGGCCCTGACCCCGACGAGCTTTCGTCGCTCCAATCGCGCCGTTTGTCGAAACGGCTACAGACCCGTTTTACTGCAGCCCAGTCTACCGTGAGCCCTTCATCCGTTTCCAATAGGGGGCCCACCTTTTCCATGTCGAGCGCGTCCACCGATTTGACAAACAGTAGTACTCGACTCGTTTCAAGCACGGTCCGGTCCAGCATCGACAGCCGCGCGAACTGTTTTTCGAACTCCTAGAGGAGCGCCAACGTGTTCCTCCCTTTTCCGGGGCTTTCCACCCACGCCATGAAGTCCCGCCTCGACAGCCGAAGTGAGTCGTCAAACTCGTACTTCTCGAGGAGTTGCAGCTCGAACTCCTCCCAATTCTGGCATTCGGCCAACACCTCGAGCACCTCCGCGTGGATGCTCAACGTCACCACCCGAGGGAATCCGGAGAGCCGCCTATCCACCGGGATATCCCTCATGATCATTTCGGTCCGGTAAGCCTCCAAATAACTTGTGGCGTCTTTCCCTCCGAACCGGCCTATAGTGTCGACAATCGATTCGATGGCTCTGTCGAGGGTACCCGTCCCCTCGCGAGCGCTTACCAGCCGGTCGACGGGTACCGCCATTGCCTCTGCTAGCTCCGATCCCCTCATCTTTTGACTCCTGTGCTGCCTGTTCACGTTGGGTTCACCAAATATGTTGCGTTGTTACGCGCGTGCGTGTAGAAAGAGGCGGGACCACGGGAGTCTTGGACCAAGGAGAGAGAGATGGAGAGAGAGAGAGAGAGAGAGTTGCAGATACACAGAGAGAAGTTTAAGAGCAATAAAACAAGAATCCAATTACTAAACTCAATAGCTTACAACTCGAACAGTTACAACCGGCAACCCGGTAATGGGCCCGACGCGGGGTCTTACTCACGCACACAGACGATTGCCACACAACTCCAGGAACCAAAAGGGGGAGAGCCTCTGCTTGAAGCACACGGGTTGTCAATGAAGCAGAGGCAACGAACTCCCAACACCCACAGAGACCGACGACCGGAGGAGGAGAAGAGAGAGCTCGGCACTCGGTTCTGCAGCAGCACTTCGTCCTCGCCAACGCGCGATATTTTTCCTCCTTCTCCCCTCTCCTTAAATAGTTTGCCCCCCAAAGAAAGGAGAGTGCCTCCTTTCCCTAGTTAAACCGCTTTATTCCCTGTCCCTTTCAATAAAGATACGCACAATCCCTCAATAAATGTATACTACTTAGTATTTACATCAGCCGATCCATTTATGAATCATGTACAAAATATCAAAATATCAATTCATGCGCCCATCCGTGTAAGAGCCGGTTCATGCGCCTTTTTCTCTGATTCCGCCTATGCCCGGTTTTCTTCACGACAATGTTGAGACCAAGAGGTCGTGAGTTCAACCCCCTACATTCCATAAGTGGCATCTAGTGAATTAAGAGTACATATATGTGTGGCGTAATAGAGGTGAGTACGTTCTGGTAAGGTTGCCTGATAGAGAGCAGGAGGTCGGTCCTGAGTTCATCAACCCCTTGCATTCCATAGTGGTGTCTCATGAATTAAGAGGGTATGTATAGAGTAATAGAGAGGTGAGAAAATTGGGTTTCGAACCTAAGTTGTAGCACATGAACTGTAACAACTTACCACTAGGGTTGGCTAATTCCTTTTTGCTCATATCAAATTATACAATTTATCATCGAATACAATATTTTTTAAGCATTAAGTAGCTCATTTAACTTTGGATAGATGTTATATAGGTGCAAACTACCTAGTTGTTGCCCCCTTGAGGTGTTTTTGCCTTGAATACACTTATTACCTAATGAGTGCTTTCATACATAGGTCATGTTAGGGAATTCGTGACAACATCTACACTATTTGGAGCGAGTTGAGTAAGGACAAGGTTCAACTATTCATAAGCATACTAATGAAGTGGTAACTGCTTTCATGAATTACTCACTACCTCCTTTTGTTAACTTGTTGAGAGACAAGCTCAATATGGGCCGAATCGACTAAAGAAGTCGAGAGCCTAATCGATTTGAAATCGATTGACTAGGCCCAAATCGGCTGAAGAAGCCGAAAGCCGAAAGCCGAAAGCCGAATTGAGTCGAGTTCGATTCGGGTGTGCCGAGTCGGAGAGATTCCGGTAGGAATATTATAGGCAGAATTAGTGTTAGGCTCATTTATGAGCATTCAAGTACTGACGGTACTTGTGTCAGGCCACTCATCAAGGCTTGTATATAAAGTGCACTCTGAGCACCGTTGTATGTACTTAGTCTTATAATCGAAATATTGTTGTCTACTCTACTTAGTCTCTCTCTCTCTCTCTCTCTCTCACTGTGTATCCATTCTCTGAGTTTACCTAATTGTCGAGTCTTCGAACAACCAATTGTGTATTCAATGTCTTTTGCTCACGCTTCCGCACACGTAACATTTCACATAACTAAATAAGTTAATTAAGAAAGTGACAAATTCACTAAATAGACTTGGCAACTTTCATTAATATGGCTTTTTGGAAGTGTCAGTAATTCTTCTAGAAGTGCCTCGGCTTTCCGCAATAAAAGCAAGTGGGCCATCCCCTTGACTTCGACCTCATCCCCGATTTGTCCCGGTTCTAGCGACTCCGATTCTGGCCTCTTCCCCAGTTATGGTCGTCTTCCGTAATCAAGGCCTTCAGATCGATTCCATACTCACGATCCTTCTGACGAGCTTCTTCGTTTAGCAAACTTGACTTAACTCTCGCCAGGGATAGGTGTTTCCCTTCCGGTCTGGCATTGCCCATAGTGACAACCAATGTCTCCCAGCTATCGGGGAGGGATCCGTGCAATAACAGTGCCAGTACCTCATTGACTAACGATACTATGAGTGAGGTAGTCTGGTTTATCAGCCCTTGGAAGGTGTTCATATGCTTTGCCATGTTGGCGTCGTCTTGATACCAGAGCCTCACAATCTTCCGGAATACCGAGACCTGATTTACGACATTCTTGTTCTCCAACATCGTGCCAATCTTCTCCCAAAGCTCATTGGCCTTGTTCTCTTCATTAAAATTATTGTATAAGCTCATGTCGCTGAAGCATTGAATGTATGTCGTCATTTTCACGTGCATTACTTCCCAGGTCATGGCATCGATCTTGTCTGGTCTTTTGTCTCCAAATTGTATCTGCAACCAGAGATCTTTAATCACCAACATGTACCTCATCTTCGACTTCCACACTGGGTAGTTGGAGCCGGTGAGCTTGAACATGCCACCGAATGGATCTTCCATGCTCTGATACCAAATTGAGCGGAATAACGCTCAACCACAACTGAGACTCAAACTCACGATGGAAGAAATAAATAGAAAATAGCAATGCACTTTCACAGACAATAGAGATGACACCGAATGTTTATGTGGAAAACCCTAATCGGGAAAAACCACGGGAGCCCACAGACTCCAACTATCACTATGAGAGATCACTATGAGAGGAAGGGTACAATGAGAGACTCAGAGGCAACTACCTCGAGCTCTATCTTCGCCTACCAGCGATTACAACAGAACAACTTTCTCTCTCTCTCTTTCTCTCTCTCTCTCTCTCTCTCTCTCTCTCTCTCTCTCTCTCTCTGTACAACAAGGATGATGATAGCAACAAATATAATGATGATCTACATACAAAACAATATTGCCCTAGTTATATTTACATTTATATAACTTTGGGGGCTATTTACAAATATGACCTCAATGGTCATGTCTGAACATATTTACTAATATGTTCCTATTTACTGGTTTATACCGGATCTGGCCGAACTCCTTTTGGATCCATCCAATCTAGTTCCTTCCTACGTGGCTGGAGAGCTAGAAATCTCCATGCTCTCCGCCCACTCACACAAAAAAGAAGAAGCTAGTTACTTTTCTTGTAGTAAAAATAGTTCTGATGACTTTTTAATTGTCTGATCTGGCTCATCTAGTTCTCATCCGGAGGAACCTGTTTCCCAACAGACTTCCCGGCTAAGAGCTGAACCAACCGACCAGGGATGACCATCTACTACTACTCACAGAGCGCAATAAACCTCATCAATAATCATGTCTATCATGTGAAGACAAAGCATATTGAGGTGCGATATCATCACATCCGGGAGCTAGTAATCGAAAAGAAGCTTGAAGTCCGGAAGATTGACATTGAGGTGAACATTGTTGATTTCCTGACGAAGTCACTCCCAGATCAATGCTTCGGAGCACTAAGAACAAAGATGGGACTACGACAAGCGACCGAGCCAAATAGAGCCGATCAAGGAACAGATGGTAATCCAACTGTTTCGGACAAACCGATCTGAATGACTAGCCAAATCAGGCTAGATATTTATTCTACCTTTGTCGACTCAGTTATATGCCGACTAACTTGCAATATAAATTTAGATCAAGTTGTAATCTAAGTTTGCGGGGGAGATAACCCCAATCACTTGTACATGCAGGAAAGAGTAGTCCTTTTACGGGGTAGTTTGTTGGCATAAAAGGCCGACTCCTTCCACTTTGTATCCTTATTGGTGTGAACACGTCCAATAGTTAGGGCTTGTGTATATAAGCCCTAACCTAACGTTGTAATACGGGCTGCTTGATCTTCTTGTATCTTGAGTCTTGTAGAGAGAGAGTTGTAGAATAACAAGAACTTCCATTGAAGCTTCAGTCTCTGTCGATCTATTGTTTCTTCTCATTGTTACATATCTGTGTCGTTTGTTGTGCACATTTACCGACAAGTCCTCATACATATTTTTGCACATATTTGATCACCATATCGAACAATCGACTGGTAAGCATTGGTCAACATTGCAATCATGAGTGTGGTTTCTAATTTGGATGGTGATCACAAGACCATCTCGAGTAGGTTGGCATGTGAGAAGGTTTGTTTCATCTTTTATCATTTTTGAGAGATTGTCCATTAGCAAGATTTCTTCTTGTTCATGCCCTTTTTGGGTATAGACATGTACCCAAAAGGTCTTATTCATTTTCCATGTATAGATCATGACATTACCGAAATCCATGACCAATTGACTTACTTGAAGGAAGGGTCACCCTAGCAAACACTCGTAAGCGACTTGGTTGGTGAGATTTGTAACAACGAAGGTGAGTGAAAACTCAACTCCATACATTGTGAATTTATGGGCAGACACCATACCTTTCTAGGTCATTGTATAGACGCGTCTACCATGCGTAGCTTGACATTGGATGGGAGCATTTCGGGCTACCCCACTTCCACAAACAATCATAGTGTGATGGACACCATGTGATGGCAAGGCTCAAACTTGTAACTTATGTGTATATATGCCAATGACTTATATTTATTACATTGTAATATAATATCATAATTGGTAAAATCCTAGAACATTCTCGAACCTCCTAGATATTCCTATAACATCTTGGGACATTCTAGAACTTCCTACAACTTCTTGGAACATTCTAAAAAACCCTAGAATTCCCCATGACCCACTATACAATGAAACCTCGTCACTCTTGTCGAACCATTCACGTTCAACACCAATCTCAAGTCCTCCAAGTAAGCTCTCTCTCGTTTCTCTTTATCTTAATACATATTTCCTTTCATAGTCTCTCACTTGCTCTATCCATAACTATCTCGTTTATCTCTATCATTCATCACCCTTTTTCTTGCTCTTTCTAATGGCAATCTTGTCTTAGTTCTGACAGTTTGAACCGGAATTTACCCCTTTCCTGAATCCTTAGCCACTTCCTAAGCCCTATATGACTATGGCCGTTGTTAGCCAACACAATTTTATTATTGTTTTCTCTAAATTAGAAAGCCTTAAAACCAAATTTGTGACTCTTGAGATGGAGAATCAACGATGGTTTGAGGATCTCCAAAAGTTGATTGTGGAAAAACAACAACATGTTGAGTTCACAAGATGCGTACAACAATTAAAGTTTGTGTTGGTGGCTTTGAAACAACATTCGACCTATGAAATTTGATGGTATGACATCTCAATTTAGGGGATTTTCAAATTAGGTACAACTTGTCATTCAAATGCATTCCACACGATATCAGTTGCATGTAGTCGTGCACCGCGTACCATTCCAATGGACGGAGCAAGAGGAGAAGGCTTATCAAGCGCTGAAAGTAATGTTGTCACAAGCTCCGGTGGTACAACCTCCTGATTGGTCAAAGGATTTTCATGTGTTTGTTGATGCGTCAGACATAACAATCGGGAGGGTTCTTATGCAGCTCATAGAGCCGAAGTGGTACCGGCCGGTATACTATGCAAGCTGGAAACTGTCAAAAGCCGAACGAAACAATTCCACAATAGAGAGAGAAGCATTGGGGATGGTGTACAATGTCACGAAGTACCGCCACTATTTGTTAGGACGAAAGTTTTCATTCCACGTGGACCACTCGACGCTACTCTATTTGGTATCCAAGGCATCATTAACTGGTAAGCTAGCAAGATGGACACTACTACTACAAGAGTTTGAATTTAAGATCTACCATCGATCGGGGGTACAACATGTAGTGGCAGACTACTTGAGCTAGCTAGAATTCGGCGAAGCAAGTGATGGAGTCCGAGATGAGTTACCGGATGCCGAGCTATTCGGGGTTACCATGGAGACAATTGTAGATGAGACAATGGCCGAAGAAGATAAGTGGCTCACTGACATGCACCAGTTCCTGAGTACCGGATTACCTTTGGAAGAACCTAACCGGGATGAACGGAAATGCCTTGTGGCCCAAAGCCGACACTTTTTTTGGTGTAGGATACATTGTACCATATGGGAGCCGATGGCATATGGCGACGCGCAGTATGGAGTGACGAGAAAGAAGCAATCTTATGAGAGACGTGTTATCCTTTAGGCTAGACAAGCCCTAACACAGGGTGTCCCTATGGAACACTTCACCAAAGGGTGATACAGTGAGATATGGATAGACCGTGGTATCAAATGGGTCTTAACTGGTAACTAATTGGCACTGTTAATGATCGTAACACACACGTAAGATTAATTATATTAAGCATAGAACGGTAACCAAATAGACACTAAACGATATGTAAACATCAATGCTTCTATTAATTATTCGTCCTTGATTACATTCTTGTCGGGTCCTTTTATAGTTCTTCGACTGAGTTACAAACCGGTGCCAACCAAGAACCAGCAATGATCCGGTCTGGATCCGAATAAGCATACCGATTCTGGTCCGTCTGCCCACTTCTCAAAATAACATAATACTTATTAATTACAACTCCCGATCCCTAATTAAATATCCCTTTCACATTCTGGACTCTAATCGGCCCTTTGGTCTTGCTGGCCAACACATGGCACGCCTGTGGGACAGTACATTGTACGTTGAACCCACAGTTAGCCCTTTTCAATCGCCTGTCAAAATGTCCAGAATGCTTTGGTCCAAGGGTTCTAGAGGTTCTTCGGGTAGTTGCTCCGTTTGTTGTGGTTGTTGTTGCTCTCCAGCTTGCTCCTCCTTTTTGGCTCCAGTCCCTTCCAACTCTAGCCCCTTCCGGGCTTCCGTCTCCGGCTCATTTGTTCTGGGCTCCTCCTGCTCCTAACGTTTGGTTTGCACTGGCTCTTGCGGGTTGGCTACATTCAATTGCTCCATTTGAGCTTCATTTGGCTGGCTCCCTCCGGTTTCGGCTGCGTTCAGCGTCTGCTCCAGAGATTGCTCTTCGTCACCGTTCTTCTAACTGCCATTTGGCGTCTCCGCTCCCGTTCGTATTGCTCAAACTGGAGTTGGGTATACAACTGGTCGTCATCCAGTTGTCCCACCAGCTGGCCCACCGCCACCAGTTGCTCTCCGGCCAAGGACAGGAGGTCATCCGACAACTTCTCCCGTATGGTCACAACGCTTTCTGTGTCCAGTTTGTAGAAGTTATCGTCGTCCTTTTGCCGGTTCTCCGCATCCACTTGTAGGACCTACAACTCGATTGCCTACTTTGCCCATTTGGACCACCACTGTACTGAACTTTCTTCGACTAACCTCTTCGTCCGGTCCCTCCATGTCAGTACAATGTCTCAAATACGACCAAGTCCCATCTTTGACTTATCCTCCGCGGCCTGCTTTTCATCCTTTAATTGCTTTATGAGGCTCACGGTTGCCTCAGCTTGTCCCTGATACTGCATCAGTTGCGTCTGATAAGTTGTCTGAACTTTGTTCAGAACCATCTTTGCTCGTTCCATCTCCTCATGATGTTGCAAGGTAAGCTCCATTATGTCCTTTGCCGCTTCAACTCCCTTGGCCCTTTCTTCTGCCAATGTTGTTTTCGTCCTGTTGACTTCATCCCGGAGTTCCTGCATATTCTGCCATCAATTTCTTGTTTTCTGCCTCTAGGTGCTTGTGATCCCGGTGCAACCTGTCAAAATCCTTTGTTTCCTGTTTCAACTTTTGATTTACTTTGCGTTGGGCCCGGTCCTCATGGTCCTTCTGTTGCTGGAGTTCTTCTTGGAGCCTCTTGATCTCGACTTCCACCGATCGCCGGAGTTTGTCCTTTTCTTGCAACAACTTTTCTTTTTCTTCCTTCAATCGGTTATATGCTTGATGACCCTTCCGTAGATTGTCCTCGGCTTTTCGGAGGTTCTCTACCATTTTCCGTTGTTCCTCCTCCGCCTCCTTCTTCAAGTCTCATTCTCTAGCCCTTAAGGCCTCTTGGGCTGCTAATTCCTCTTTGAGAGTGGCGAGTTCTTGTTCTTGTGCCTTATTTGTATCCAGTGCTATTTCAGTTACCGGCGTCTTATTGTTTTGCACATTCATTGGAGCCACCGGTTCTGGTAGTATTGGTCCTTCTATGACCTGCTTAGATGCCTCTATCTTGACCTATGCAATTTCTTCTTCCATGCTCCGGATCCTCGACCAAGCCTTCTCAAGTTCTTCGGTTGTGGCGAACAACCGGTTCCCCTGTGCCCTCTCCTCCATTTCTATTTGGCACACAACCCTGGCCACCTGTTCGCCGATCCACCGTAGCCATTGACTATTGGGGTGCCTTGTTGTCGTACCGGTTCTGGTTGTGGCGTGGCCTCTATTCTCGCAGGAAGCCCTTTTTGGATTGTTAACTATAGAGACAACTCCTCCTCTTGCTGCGCTTGCTGCCCCGGTGAGGTAGGCAATTCGATTACCGGTTCTTGGGCCACTAACACTGTTGCTTCTTGCCGCACAGGTAACTCTTTCATCGGTTCTAGTTGAACTGGTTCCGCCTCCTTCCTTGGCTCCGGTCCCTCGGAACGGGATGTCGGTGCGTTGTCCTTCACCGGACCCGATTCGTCCCCCTTCTGCTCCGCGTCGCTACACTTCTGGCGACGTAGGAGGTTATCGGCGGGGTCTTCCTCCGCCTCCTCCTCTTGGGTTCTGATATTGATCTTCATTGCCAAGGGGTCCGGCTCTTGTTCCTATCGGCGCAACTTGATTTTTAGAGGCCTTACTGGTGGCTCCACCGGTGTCTCTGTCTCTGCTTGCTGCTTCCGGCTAGGCGGTTCTTTCCCTTTCTGCGAGGTACTGCCCTCTTTCCATCCGGGCGTGTGCTTGGCTAGGAGTTGCTGCCGTTTTGAAGGTTTGTTGGGCGTGGTCTCCGTTACTCGAACCCGCTTCTTAGTCTTTACCGGCTCCACCGGGGGTGCCAAGAGAGTTAGCCATTGAGCCACGACCGTCCATACTTTATTGTCATTCTGCACTGATTCTATCGCCATCCGCAAGCAATCGGCAATGATTACCGACCAATCC
This sequence comes from Azolla caroliniana, assembly GCF_043228905.1. NCBI lineage: Eukaryota > Viridiplantae > Streptophyta > Polypodiopsida > Salviniales > Salviniaceae > Azolla > Azolla caroliniana. The sequence goes on along the minus strand of NW_028230442.1, from coordinate 7,336,560 downwards.
ACTTGCACCCCTGTGTATGTAGCAATGGTGAAACCGGCTTTGCTCTTTGGCATTGTCGGGGGTCGGGGGTACACGAACCCATACTCGTGGAGGACACGAGCCACTTCTCTGAACAAGGGGTCCTCGCCGCCCTGTGTCCGGTGAGCCTTACTGGCGAGGGAATAATCGCCAAAAAACTTGGTTAGCATTTCAGGAGAAGGGTTCTTGATGGAGTAGATGCCCCCTTCTGGCAATTCGATCAGAGCGCGGATTGCTTCCTTCGTTATGACTTCTGTGTTGATTTTATGCACGACTTCTTCTGCTTCGTCGTGCGGCAGTGCCTCTGCTATCCTCAGGAAGCCTCATTTCTTGGCTGTTTCGGAAAGTGCCATAGGTTCCATCTTGTCGTCTGGTTCTGCGGGGGTAGGTAGGGCTGATGTGCTTGTATGTGCTTCTTGCGTCCGTCTGCTCACTTTTATTGTCCTTTGTGCGCTCAATGCTCTGTGTTCGCGAAATGAGAGAGACTCTGCGAGGCAGAGGTTTCGTGTTCCCATGCTTGGCGCCTTTTCTCGATTCCTGTGCATGCACGACGTGTACTATAATAGCAATTGTGTGACACGTGGTGCGCTTTAACTAGGCTTTAAATAGCCAATTGCACGCCTTTTCGAGGTGGCCGTTCACTCCTCGCCTCTGTATGATGATCTCTTTTTCTTTTTCTTTTTCTTTTTTTTAGTTCCGGTTACTTGGTAACCCCGGCTCCCTTGTCTGTTTTTCTTCATGGTTGTCGGCCAACTGCTTGCCGCTGCCTATTTTTGCATTGTTCTCCGGTTGATGAAACGGGTTATGTGGCATGGGTCCATAATATGGTTTAAGTCAGAACCCATTTACCCACTTGTCTAGCACCTCGTCGGCTAGCGTTCCCATCTGATATGGGCCCTTGAACTCTCGCGTTATCCAATATGGTCCGGTCCACTAGAACCGTAGCTTCCCCGACATCTTGCCCATCTGGGTTTGGAACACTAGTACCGGCTTGCCGATTCCAAATATCTTCTCGTTACCCTTTCGGTGGCAGTCGACAAATGCTTTCCTTCATCGTTGCTCGAGTTCCATCTGCATTAGGCTCGCTATTCGGTGCTCCTCAAGCTCGCATAGTGTTGCGAACCGGATTTTTTCTGACTCCTTCTCGCTTAGCCGCTCCCGGACCTGTATCTGTAAGCTTGGAATCTAGAATTCTATTGGCATCACTGCTTTGAGACCAAACGCTAACCAAAATGGTGTTGTTCGGATACTTGTTTTGTATGTCGTCCAGTAAGCCCATAACGCGTTGTGCAACTTTGTATCCCAATCGGTTCGATTCTCATTGACAATCTTCTGGAGAATGTTATGCAGAGTTTTATTAGTGAACTCGGCCAATCCATTGGCCTGCAGGTAATAAGGGGTGCTTCGCTTGTGTACGACCACATAAAATGTTGTTAGGCTTTCACCACTTGGCCGAGGAAGTGTCCACCTTGGTCGCCGATTAATTCGATTGGACATCCATACCGGCACCAGATGTACTCGTACAGGAACTTTGTTGTTGACGTCGCGGTATTGTCACGTAGTGCTTTGGCTTCCACCCATTTTGTACAATAGTCAGTGGTGACAATTATGTACCTGTTGTCGGTTCGCATTGCCGGTGGCTTGAATGGTCCAACGAAGTCCAACCCCCATTTTTAGAATGGCTCTAGAGGTAGTACCGACTGGTGCGACATGCACGCTTGTTCCCTTGGTTGGCCCATTCTTTGACACAGATCACATTCCTTCGTATATCGGACCGAGTTCATTAGTGTCATTGGCCACCATAAGCCGTTGCGCCATATTTTCCCTTCCGTAGCTTCTCTGGAATAATGTCCTCCGGCGACCCCACAATGCGCTTCCCGTAAAATGGTGTCTTTTTCATCACTCTGGACCGCTCGCCGCCATATGTCGTCCGCTCCTTTATGATACAATGTATCCTGCAATAGACAAAAGTGTCAACTTTGCACCACCAATCGTTTACGTTCATCCCAATTCATCTCCTCTGGGGGGTAGTCTAGTGCTTAAGAACTGGTGCATATTCGTTAGCCATTTGTCCTTGTCTGCGACTGTCCCATCTACCATGGTTTCCGCTGTAATTTTAAACAATTCGGCATCCGGAAATTCATCTTGAACACTGTCACCGATCTCTCCGGATTCTAACCAGCTCAAGTAATCGGAAACCACATGTTGTATACCCGGCCGGTGATTGATCTCAAATTCAAATTCTTGTAATAATACTGTCCACTAGGCCAGCTTGCCGGTGAGTGATGCCTTCGAGACCAAGTATAAAAGCATTGAATGGTCTACATGGAATGAAAACTTGCGGCCCAACAAATAATGACGGTATTTGGTGACACTATATATCATTCCTAGGGCTTCTCTTTCCGTAGTGGAATAATTTCGCTCTGCCTTTGACAACTTCTGGCTAGCGTAGTACAGCAGCCGATACCACTTAGGTTCGGTAAGTTGCATGAGTACGCTGTCGATTGCGATATCCGACGTGTCCATGAAGACATGGAACTCTTTTGACCAGTTTGGGGGTTGTACCACTGGTGCTTGTGACAACATTACCTTGAGTGCGCGGTAAGCCTTGTCCTTTTCATCCGTCCATTTAAACGGTGTCCGGTGTACAATTGCATGTAGTGGCGTGGCAAGGTCTGCTAAGTACCGAAGCATCCGACTATGCCACCAGATCTGTCCTACAAACTGGCTTAAAGCCTTGGCGGTTGTCGGTGCCAATGCCTGCAAAATAGCCTTGACCTTATTCGGGTCCACGAGAATCCCTTCTTTGCTAACAATTCGACCCAGCAATGTGTCGGTGATCACACCGAAGACACATTTTGTCGGGTTTAAGCTTAACCGGTATCCTCTGCACTTTTCTAAGCATAACCTGAGATGGTCGAGATGTTCCCCTTTCTAGCTATATACTGCGAAGTCATCCAGGAATACCTGCATAAATGCCGGTATGAATTCTCCAAATATTTCCATAATAATCCTCTGAAAGGTTGCCGGCGTCGTCTTGAGTTCGAAAACCATTACAATTGCTACAAAGACTCCCCATTCTGTCACGAATGTCGTCTTTTCTTGATCTTCCGGGTGCATCCTTATTTCGTTATATCCGCTGAAACCATCGAGGAAGCTATAAACCTCGTGCTCGGCTACCGCATCTAAAACTCCATCCATAAACGGGAGCGGAAATGTGTCGGTAACTGTCGTCGCGTTCAATTTTCAGTAATCCACGCAGACACGAATCTTGCCGTTCTTCTTCGGCACTACGAATATTGGACTTAACCAAGTGGCTTTCTTCACCGGCCGGATAAAGCCGACCCAGAGTAGCTTGTCAATTTCTTCCTTTACTCTTGCCGCGTAGTTTGGGTTCATCCGATAGCGTCGTTGTGCCATCGACTTAGCGTCCTTGCTGAGGTTGGGGGTCAAGTGCCCACATATCTTCGTAGGACCAGACGAATACATCCCAGAACTCTTTTAATAATGTTTTCATTGCCGATTTGTCTTCCAGTGACATCTCCTTGGCCATGTGTACCGGACGCGCTTCCTCTCCGGTGCCCAAATTTACTTCTTCTAGTTGGGACGCCTTTACTCGTTGGGATACCGCCATTTCCCATTCCAAGGCTTCCTATGCTTGCCGCAGTTCCCGGATTGCATCCTTATCTGGTTCCTCACCGGCCTCTTCCGTCTGCACAATATATGGAGATACCGCTTTTGCCATGTCCACTTCGAATAGAGGGACTATCCTTGGGTTCTCTTCAAGGTAGCGATCCACCTCCTCGTCGGCCAGTCCCGCTAACATGTTCACGTTTTCGGCATATAGTGGGGTTACGTCTTTGTTGGGGCCTGCTTGTGGTTGCATGGGTACTCTTACTTTCATTTTCCCTCTTCGGAACATAATATTGTTCTTCTGCCAGTTTTGTTTGATATGGGCAATCCTCAGCCATGGTCGTCCCAACAACAGTGGGTATGCCCCTTGAGCGTTCAGCTAGAGGACTACTGCAGAAATTCGGAAAGCATGTTCTCCGATCATCAGCTCCAAGTCTCAGATCAAGCCGGCCGGTCGGATTGAGCTGGTGTCCGTCGTCCGGAGCCAGAATGGGTATGGTCCCACTCTTGAATTCCCAAAGTGTCGCATATTCGGAGGCTTATCACATTTACTCCTGATCTGCCATCGACTATCGTACCTGGTAGCTCCCGTCCTTTAATAATCGTAGTGATTGCCGAACTACTGGTGTCCACCACTGCCAGTCCTTCCTCTGGATTTGAAAAGAATGCCAAAGCCGGTGCAGGACTTAACGGAGCCAACGCCGATTGCAACCCGTCTGTGAACTGGGGCACTAGTTGTAGTAATCGGCCCAGTGGTAATGTGATTTGGCATTCCTAAAGTGCTTGCCACGTGGGGTTCTCCGGTTGTGCCTTTACGATGAGTTCCTCCACAATATTCGTGTGCTCTTTCAATTCGGTGACATTGCGTTCGTTGGCCTTTTCAATCCATTCGGTGGACTGTTTTCGTATGGCCTCTTGTGCTTCCCACTCTACCGTCTTTCCTTTTGATCTGGTGGTGACTTGTTGTATATCCGCTACTTCTGCTACCACCATATTGACTGTCGGTCGTTTATCATTACTTTTAACCGGACATTGGTTGCTATAATGGCCTTCTTGGAGGCAATAGTAACAATACGCCTTCCGGGTATTGCTAGATTCTGCTTTTGGCCTAGTACCCAGTTGAAATCCTGTTACCGCTCGGTTAGATTCTTCTGTTCTTCTTTGTTCTGGTTGGACGTTACTTATGCCTTTATCCGGCTTGCGTTGGTACTCCTTTGCCGGCTCCCGACGATCCTCTTTCCGAGGGTTCCGTTTCTTAATAAAGCGTCGGTTGTTCTTGTAACCCTACCGGTGCCAGTCTTCGTAGTCTCCTCGTTGATCCTCTCTCCTCTGGTTGTAGCTTGGAGAGTAATCGCTATCATACCGGTCACCGTTATAATCCTTGTTCCTATCGTACTAGTCCTGGTCATAAGCATCCCTTCTCCAGTCGTAATCCAGGGAGTAGTCTTGTACATACCGATCTCGGTTGTAGCCTTCCCTGCGTCGGTCGTCGCGATCGCGCTCATAGTCGTCGCATCTTCTATCATTGTACCGATCCCCACTTTCTGGTCGGTATCGGTCCTCCCTCCGGAACCGTTCGTTGTCCGGTTTGTGACTGCTATGTGGTTCAATGTTCCACACTGGTGCCGCTTGTCGGTTGAGCAGGTTGTACTCGCATCGGTCCGTTGTGTGTGCCCGTGAGTGGCATATCATACACTGCGTCCTCATTGTGCAGTCTACCGTCGAATGGCCCAAGTTTAGACACATTGTGCATTGCAACGCCTGGCGAAACCTGAGATCCTCCTTATTTGGAAGGGCCCTTTGCAAGGCTCCCATCGTCATCAGGGAACTATGTTTATCCATTTCTAGCACCCGATCGATGACTTGATCCATTATGTTGGCCTAGAAATCTAGTACCGCACACATCGTTCGGAGGGGTTCCCGTAGAGTGGCCAGAAACACCGCTTTTGCTTCCTCCTTCGGAGGTGCCCTTGTTAACTGGCTGTGTTGTGTTTGAAATCAAATGATAATTTGGGGCACTGTCTCTTGCTCCTCTTGGTGGGTTGTGTAAAATTGACCGACTAGTTCGTGTTGTTCCACTTGCCTAGTCGGAGGAATTTTGTTTTCAAGGCCTCAAATGTGGCAAAGTTTCCGGGTAGGTGCTTTGCGTGCCAACGGGCCGCTAGTTCCTCTAATGTCATGCCGAATTCGGCACTTTTTGACCGTTCGGCTTCCGGTTCGGTCAACCTTTGGGACACATGATTCGCTTCCCATGTTTGTAGGAACGCATAGACGTGCGCCTTCACGTCAGGGTCATCATGGTACTTCAGATACGGGTATGACATGGTGTAGTCTTCGGAAGGTTGTACCGGAGATGTGTGGTCTAGTTCATGCTCTACGGGTGGTGTTGGTGCACGGTTTTCCACTTTCTCCATGGGTGGTGTTGGTGTGCGGTTTTCCACTTTCTCCGTGGGTGGTGTCGAAGCGAGGTTTTCTGCTTTCTCCAGGGGTGGTGTTGGTGCGCGGATTTTCGCTTTCTCCGCGGGTGGTGTCAATGAGCCGTCTTATTCATCGTCCTTCGGATCATTCAGAGGTCATGACTGCTTTTGTAATTCGACTGAACGCTATGTTCACTATCCGATTCCAACTCTAAGGGCGAGAATGCTTCCGAGTCTCCGTTGCCTTCGGCAAGTGTCCGCAGTCGCGATTCTACCTCTTGCAGGCTCGTCAGACTACTTCCCTTGTCAGAAACTTGTTGTTTTTGGAACCGAAGTGCTTCTTCCGTGACCCTCCGAAGCACTCTAGGAAAAGACCGATCCTATCGGATCTCCTCGGCCGCTTGCTGGAAGGCTTCCTGCCTTTGTTGTCTTTCGACAAGTCTTCTTCCTCGTTCGGTGACTTGGTCGTTAGTCGGTCGAGACATCCATCCCTCGGTGTTCTCTGCTCACTGCAGGAATTGTGGTCGCCAAAATCTGTGTTATCCTTTAGGCTGGACAAGCCCTAACACAGGGTGTCCCTATGGAACACTTCACCAAAGGGTGGTATGGTGAGATATGGATAGACCGTGGTATCAAATGGGTCTTAACCGGTTACTAATCGGCACTGTTAATGATCGTAACACACGCGTAAGATTAATTATATTAAGCACAGAACGGTAACCAAATAGACACTAAACGATATGTAAACAACAACGCTTCTATTAATTATCCGTCCCTAATTGCATTCTTGTTGGGTCCTTTTATAGGTCTCCGGCTGAGTTACAAACCGGTGCCAACTAGCAACTAGCAATGATCCGGTCCGGATCCGAATCGGCATACCGATTCTGGTCCGTCTGCCCGCTTCTCAAAATAACATAATACTTATTAATTACAACTCCCTATCCCTAATTAAATACCCCTTTCACATTTTGGACTCTAACCGGCCCTTTGGTCTTGTTGGCCAACAAGAACCTACCGATGGACCGACTTAGAGTTTGTTGACAAAGGACAAGAATAACGGACTCCTCCCCACAGGAGTGAAGGGGGAGTTTGTTAGGAATATGTCCCTCTAGTGGGAGGAGCCGACTGCTCAGAGAGAGCCAACAGTTGAGGAGTTGACTCAGAGATAGTTGATCGAGGTCAAAGAC